>NC_143588.1:17386512-17705985 GCF_048544385.1 Mastigoproctus giganteus | reverse complement strand
CTATTTAGTGTCAATCAAGCGATCAATACTGTACCAGATCTTTCGCTGCCACAGTACCAGAGGCTTCTGTGTCCACTGCTGAATTTAATACAGTGTCCACTTGTCAATTCACGTTTCAAATGAAAAACACCTAAATAATTTCGGGACTTGTGACTACGTCACTGCACAATATGCGCTGTACACGAGTCTCGAAGAAATCACAACGGACAGCCTATATGAAACATATGACTGTTCGCCAACTAGTGCTCTTCTATCTGCCGAATGAAAAAACATTACTGAATTTTTCTTTCTTTCCAGTAACAGCTCCGTATCCGAAACAAGACATTTTCTTTACAATGCTGACGTCTGTCTCGACAGATACGGACGACATTAGACAACTTTATGCCGCGAACTTTCCGTTGTTCATTCTACATCCGGAGATCCACCCCTCCCGAAAGACCTTTCAACTTTAAGTCTGACAACGGACATTTTCAACGCTCCATCGATCTGCCAGGTCAAGTCGGACGCGGCTTCTAAACAAAGGAAATTGCTGTTGTTATGGCAATCAGATTCTTACAGAGAGCGGCAGAAAGGGCCTTCTCGCAGCACGTGGGTGACGGTTGATTATAATAATCATCTCGCTTTAAGCCGTCGATGAAATATGACTTCTGGATTTCTCCGGGAGAGATGTTGGGAATGGAATTCCGGTGAATACTGCTCACACATGAGTGCCACAAGGGGGAGGGTGGGGGGGTGACGGACGCTGTTATTTTGATTCCACCAGTGTACCGTACACCATTTCCTTGTCTCTGTACTATTCATAAGCGAATTATGTTAGTCCAAAGTCAAAGATAATATCCTTCGAACGAGGGCAGAGATGTACTCGATAGCGTTGGAAATATGTCAAGGTGAGAGATCAGTTTTATCCTCCTCCACCCCCCGAATTTCTGTGAGTGATTATGGAAAGTGCTGATGGCGAATAGACTTTACTCTTTGGAGAGGGATTCAGCCCTGAAGAATGACTATTTCGCATGATCAGAAGCTCAATATAAAATGCTGCGTTTGTTTATTAATGCAGAGAAATCTAAAATCTTGGCACAGATTTAATTGCTATATGCTTTGCAGCCTGCAATATTCAACCTAATTTACGCCTTCCTCGATTTTATGCTTGTGGTGCGAAAACACCCGTCCATTTCTGTCTTTCTTGTTATTTATTGACTGTTAATGCATCCACACGTACACCAAGCATGCGTCAGAATCCAAAATTCGCAATAATTTTTTGCAAACAACATGCAGCCGCCTAGAATTTCTTAGGTTTTCTTAATAAATGGACATAACTTCATTCGAACTTAAATCCATTTATTAAGAAAACACCTGGATCTTTGAAAAACGGATTCTTATTAAGGCCTGAAAATCAAAATGGTTGATCACAACGTCACTGTTTATATTAAAATGCTTTAGTTCCTTTTCTGGAAGGAAGTTTCTTGGAATAAACTGTAAAAGAAATCAGGGACGGACAGGCAGCGTTACAGAAACAAACAGAAGTATCGATAAAGTCCCAATATAGTCCCATAAAAGCGGGGAATAATAGAGGTTGTCTGTCCACGTCACGAGGGCTGTTTGATCATCATGTGGACATTAAATTCATGCATACGCTCTTCTGGTTAAACAAAGGGGAAAAGTCGACGCCGTCTGTTTGCATACTGTCCCCAGTTGATGTGCGTCAGTCACGGTCTAGCCACCAGCTCTGAGCCGTTATACATGAAGAGACATGCATTTTTTTGATTTCAGAAAGGGAGGAAGATGGGGGAAAAGGTAGCCACAGTTTACGGTATCTTAGTGATGATCTAACGTGTGTTCCTATGCAAGGTTTTGGCTCACTAACCGCTTTACTAGCAGGTATAGAACGAGATAATACTTGATACAACCGTTTATATTCCAAATGTCCTTCCTTCCGCTTTCAACCGCTGAATATTTAACCTTTCCGAGAAAGCCATGTCTGATCGCTTCTTAGTAACAAAGTCGCAGTTGCGTTGTTTAAGTGTGTGGACATAATATCGATTCAAATTCACTTTGGTTATTGAAACGTGGTATATGGAATGTCACCTCATGATAAGACCAAACAGAAAGCGCTGCAGGCGAATATGATAAGCGAATGTGAGTTTCAAAATGGAGGAATTATTAAAATACGAATTTTATACCATTTAATCCAGCTCGGATTGCAACCCAGTCGACAGCGTCCCATAAACAGACAATCCAGCTTTGTGGTTTTAAGACCTGATGCAGAGATACATCGTTGCCTTGACGTTAATCCAAGCAACCCTAGCCCTGTTAAATGCACTGCTGTATCCAGATAGTACTGTTTCATCATCCTGTTTTGGCTGACTCATCAGTCAACGCACATGAGGTGTCCAGTATAACTAATGGCAGTCTGAAAGAATCTCTCGATTATTTTAAAATCGAGAGGGATCTTCACAGAGCCATTAGTTATATCGGACACCTCCTGAAATGATTGAGAACCTCACGTCATGATTTGGTATTCGGAAAGAGATTCTACGCCTGAATCGAGGTTCAAGTTGGTGATCACAGAAGAGTATTAACATTTGTCACAGAGTGCGGCGTTTCAAATGAACGCCAGTATTTTAGAAAAAAAATCTTTATTTAAATATAAATCTTTGATATTATCTAAAGTTAACTGAAG
This sequence comes from Mastigoproctus giganteus, assembly GCF_048544385.1. Taxonomy (NCBI): domain Eukaryota; kingdom Metazoa; phylum Arthropoda; class Arachnida; order Uropygi; family Thelyphonidae; genus Mastigoproctus; species Mastigoproctus giganteus. Next base: position 17,703,305 of record NC_143588.1, on the reverse strand, counting down.
GGTAATTTTTGAGTATTTCACAAGCTAAGAAGACAGAAAGGCAGATCCTAATACAGATATTTTGCTTTATAAAACTGAAGAAAGAAAAGTTACAGAGTCTGAAGTAACAAAATGAATTTTTGACAGAAAATGCGGAGATTCAGTCTGATTATGAATAAAACTTTGTTCATTCTCTAATTTTGAAAGGAAACACAGTTGTTGATAAAAACAAAAGTCTCAAAATCCACATGAATTCTAATATTGTCGATAAGATGTCTTCTGTGGTGGAGATCAAAGAATAAACAGAGTCAATGGGATACCAACTGTCTTATATCAATTTATACAAATACTTAGATCTTTACAATTGAAATAAGGTTCTGTACAGAACTTGATTAGCGTCAAACATTACAAATATTGCCCTACCAGACAATTTTAGAAATTATAAACAGCCCTGCCCTTTTTCCTTAACGAGTCTTCGGACATTTTCAAGGATCACAATGTCTCTTTTTAGGTGGGATCATAATCATCTTGTACAGTGGGATTATGACCTCTCTATCTCTACAAGAAACTGTTTGATAAATCATCCATGGACTCTTCCAGCAGTCTGTTTACTTCTGTCCTTCTTAAAGAAAAATTCATGAACTCAATTTAGGTATCTTTTAAGAAGTGTGCATTTCTGGAACACTTTGCCCACAATACTATGATGGATATCTTGAGCACAAAACAAACAAGCTAATGGATCAGTCTGTGGTACACTTTTATTGGCACGTAGAGATTCCTGAGACACAATTTAATGGAAAAAGTTAAATGCTTTTGATGGCATGAACTATAAAGTAGATCATCTATTACAAATTCGAATTAACCAATGAGCATATGTTGATAACAATTGCTCAAGGCTTCTATGCGCATTCCATTGGATTTATATCTATCTTTATGAAACTGGCTAAGTCACTACAATCGCTAGTGTTTTTAGTGCTTTTTCCCACATCCCTTTCTCCCTTCCAATTATCGGCCCATAGCACTTATCTCCACTCTTTCCGACACGATCCATCTGAATCGAAATCTGATCAATGATCTCAGAGCGCAGTTAAGTAAATTAATAACCCATCTCTTATAAAGTTTCTCCACTCTCTGTCTCATAGCCAGAATCATTCCATGGTCTCTGTTCTTCTGACCAGTCCGAACACGTGCCGCAACCAATCCTCATTTATTCCTTCAACTTCCGTTTTCTGGAACAACCTCCCTTCATACGTATTTCCTGAAAATTACAATCTACAGAAGTTCAAGTGGAATATCAACAAGTATCTTCTTTCATCTTCTCAATCTTCAACTCACACACGGTACCAAATACTATAGTTCAAATACCTTTCTTGTTTTGGGTTTTCATAAAAAATGGACAATTCATTTCTTCGAGATTTCGCTATAATCACCAACTTTTTTTCTTGATTTAAGTGCACTTCTCATCAACATTTGAATTCGATCCGTCCATGAAAAAAGAATTCTCGCCTGTTCCATTTTCTTGCAGCTTTTCATTATTCCCACCCGTTTCTTTAAAAGGGATTGGATTAAAAAGAATTACCGGAAAACCAATTAGATTTATCTGTCACCCGGTGTCGTAATATGTATCTCTCACTGAGTGAAGCATTCTTCTTATTCAAGCTTGTAAACAGATTAAGGCGCTCAGACGAATGAAAACAGTTACAGAATTTATTCGATTTACTTGTATCACTTTTTTATTTTCATATATCTCTTGGTCTCCCTTTTCTATCCTCCTCTTCTGCAGATCTTTTCACGATTTCTCAGTTTTTAATATTCATTCATTATTTATCAATGTAATTGTAAAATTGATTGGTTAATTCGAGCGGAATGGATTTAAGAGATGGTAATCTTAAATCCAGCCATTCTTTTTCTCTTAAATCCGTTCATTTTTTATTATATTTGGTTCTATACAAGTTGTCCAATTCAAACACGATGCAGACCAACCTCTGTAAGAGGGCCGGCTGAATTTCTGCCCCATAAACAGTTTAGTACCTTAATGAATATTAAAAGGCTGATAAAATCTCCCATGTAAGTCCACTAAACTTACCTTAGCCAGTGTGAAGCTAACAGACAAGACATCTCACGGCTTCGGTTGGGTCGTGCATTACAATAATCCGTATACAGTCAGCATTAAGTCAACGGCATTATCCAGATGCAAGGGGGCTATTGTTTGCTTTTCCAGAAAGGACAAGTCTGGTTGCTGTTAATGACCCTCCTCTTTCTACACAGGACACGGTCCACCGGACGCGACACAGTAACGGTGCCCACAATAGCCAACAAAAGATCGGACAAGGGTGATAAACACAACTCGAATAAGCCTTTCAAGGAACCCGCCGCCATCAGCAGTGAATATGTGCACTGCCAGGCGGCACGAGACAGGTGACAGATTATATCTACTGGAGCTACTAATGTTTGTTAGGAGGACACAATAGAGATATGACGTAAAACCCTCAGCCTCTGGGCGGGGAAAGGAAACGTGATCGTAACACACACACACCCTTGACAGACAGACCGAAGGATATTCCCATTTAATAGAATAAATGGGTGTTCGAATTAATGTTATGTGGAGTGGAATTATCGGGGCATTCTGTACTTTTCAAAATATGATTGTAACTGCTATACTTAACTGGTGAAATTTTCAAAGGTCCTTCGTATGAATTGGTAGAAGAAATGGAGATAGCACAGCCTTCTTCAGGATTGGTGTTTGAAGATATTTATGTACCGATTTACATCGGCAAAAAACCAGTGGTACAGCTTTTACCAAAGTTATCTTTAGCGCAGTAGATACAATGGCATGACAGTACCATAGAGTCACATGCAAGTTTAGTTCCTTAAGAAAATCTTGAAGAGAAACTACAATAATCATATGAAAATGGAAAATAACTTAGTAACCAGGAAACCAGATGGAATATTTAAGCAACCCAGTTATTATGGAAGTCTTTGGTAGTTGTTTAAAAGAAGGAATTACATGTCCAGGCCTATCCATAAACACGACCATAACTTTCACCAACATGAAGAAGAAGAGGAACGTATACATATACATCAACAGTATTAGGGTATAAAAGGTCACTGATCTAGTCACTGGCTTATGTGGAATGAAGGCCTGACCTTTCAACAGCACTTCGCCAACACTAAAGCAAAAACTCTACCAGCAATGTGGAAGATAAAACAGAAAATTACTGGAGTAAACAACCAAAAACTTGCCACCCAGTACAATATATACAACCATGGTTCTCATGTACGCGTCGACGATTTGGTACTCTGTCTTCTTCTCTCACTAACATCAAAAAATTCATGGGGTTCGAAGATTTTAAGGTGATTGAACAGTGTTCATGGCCACCCTTTCACCATCTCGAGATCTAGAATGTATGCAAACATTGGTTCCACCCCTTGGAATCAGTTGTTCATGACAGGAAATCTACCCATCCTCTCTCAGTTTCTCACCGATCGTCTTGAGGCCCCAAATGTCCACAATCTTGTTACGGATCCTAGTCTTTCCCTCGTCCTGATGAAGCGTGGATTTGATCCCCTAAGGAGTTCATCACACAATTAACCATGCTTAGAAGATGTTTTTCGGCTAACATGTTCCAAACGTACAATACCCTGAAGACTGACCGCACAAATTCTGTGATGAGAAAGCGTGCAGATCTTAGAAGATAAAAACCAACACACTACAAAGCATTTTAAGATTTATTTTGTTAAACATTGAAAAAGTTACAGACAAAAATATAATTATTGATATTAACAACTGTACCGATTTTCCATCAAAATATCCTCCACATTTTATCACTGCCTTACACGGATAATGCATCCTAGCAATTGATTTTAGAACAGTGTCTTGACTAAATTATTCCATGCGATCTGCATGGTTTCTCATAAATTTTGTGAAAATGGGCAGGCATCACGGACTTGATCCCATAAAACTCTATTGGGTTTAAAACAGTCTAAAATTTCGGTGGCTACACCATAATTTTCCATACCCCATCCTGTTGTTTAGTTGCTAGAAAGTTCCTGTACAGCTTAGAGTTGTGTTCCGAGTCATTATCCTGTCGTAATATAAAATTTCTTCCGCCACAAAGTTGGTGACATCTTCCTGAAGATGTCACCAACTTTGTGGTGGAAGAAATTTAGAAAGACAGTGTCCTTGGAAGTATCCATAGAAAGACATGCAGTAGAAACATAACGCCTATGATACAGACAGTGGAGTGACTCTGTTAGAGATGAGTCATTAATTAACCTAACTGCCATCTTTTGAATGGAATCTAGAAGACAGAGAGAGGTTTGGGGGGCCTCGCCTCAGATGTGGGAACAATATTCCATGGTAGGGCGGATTTGAGATTTGTACAGAGTGGACAGCTGTTTGGAAGAAAAGTAAAGCCGAGAGCGAAAGAGAAAACCAAGTTTTTATATGAAGAGGAAGCAATATTTGTAATGTGCTTATACCAAGACAGATTAGAAGTCAGAGTAATCCTTAATAGGGATATTTTATCTTCTTGATCTTCTCTAGAGATCTCAGTGTCATCAAAGATAAGCATAGGAGCAGAAGAATCCTTTGCAAGATAGGCAGGACTGAGTTTTAGAAGGATTGAATTCAACTAAGTTATCTTTTCGCCACTGGAAAATTACCTGAAGGTCAGCATTTAAGGAATTGGTAGTGAAAAAACCATTATGTGTTTGTAATAGTGAAAGAAACACAAATTGTACGTTGGGTCCAAAAATTTTAACTCATTCGTCCACGGTACGTTTTTCGCTTTCCAGTTGACCAAAGCCCAAGCAACCATTTCGTTCGATTTTACGGTTTTAAAAAGGATTTTCGGACCGCTACACGACCTCCTACATAAAGTCCTTGTTTAAAACGAAGTTTTACAGTGAGTGTAGATACTGGAGTTTCTCTGTTCGTATTGAACTCAGCTCGGATTTCAGGTGCAATAAGTCTAATGGCCTTATTTTGTGCTTCTGTTGTTATGCGCCTTCGTCCTGATTGTCGTTTGTCTTTTAAACTGCCAATCTTCTTGACTTGTCGAATGGTAGTGTGTACCTCTCTAAATGAATCATCCAGTTCTTTGCCAATAATTCTCATGGAACAACTTTATTTATATAGAGTTATAAAAGCACTTATTTTTTCAACACTCAGTTCCTTATTTCTTGCCATGTTTATTCGAAAACTTACACCAAACTCTATTTCTGAATCACGGGTGTTCGATTTTACAAGTTACAACTCAATTTATATTATTACAAAACACTCTAGAATCATCTACAATCTCCTGTACTATTGAAACAATACTCCCAATTTCTAGAATATTCTAGAATGATCTGAAGCTTTCTTACCACATTCTGAAATATTCTCGAATATTCTAGAAATGTTTAAATATTATTTAAGGCTTTTTCTTTGATTTTTACACATAATGGAAAATATTTTAATAAAAATTAGTAAACAAGTTGGTCCTATTTTAATAAAACTTTGAAAATTAAGAAAAGTTAAACGTGATTCCAAACTTTTAGGGCGGGAGTATATATGTATAGAGAGAGCCCCTTGGGGACAGTTTTAGAAGGGTTCTTTTTTATGCAGTGAGTAATGGGGGTGTTTTTTAGGTTCATCAGCTACTTGGACTATGTTATTCCGTATTATATCTGTAAATTTCGTCTTTTCCGAACTGCTTGTGATGCTTAAAACCTAGAAGAAAGTAAGACATATCCGCATAATGAAGCAGACTGAAAATTGGATCTAGATTAAGTACTTAATATTGCAACGTCACAATATTTGAATTAATTTACACCTGTGCGTAAAACACGAACTGCAAAGATAATATATGATTTTTGAATCTGCAGAAATACATTATTCTTCTATTTTGTCAAATATAAACCAATGGAGTTGGTAAAGTATTGAGATCAACACTTCCATGAAGAAAATGACTAATATGATACGTCTTTTCTTTATAAACCTTCAGAGGATTCCTCCTCTAACTCAATACACTGCTTCCAACACATGACAGCCAATCAATTCAATTAATCTTCAGTCATAGTAAACACAGTCTGCGAGCGACAGCCAAGGACATTATCGTGATTCAGGGTCCATCCTGATTCGTCATTACCCGGCCCTTTTTCTTGACGTTTTCACTTAAAGATGGTCTTTTAGAATATCAACGTGTAACAGTCCAGTGACAGCGTGTCTTTTGGCTGTAGATGGTTTCAGTTTCAATGCCTGTTTCTCAAAAGCAAACCCATTTTAATGAAAACTCTTTGATCTCTAAGTTCATTTCTTATTTCTACTGATAAAGAAAGTAAACAAAGGAAATCACAATAATTCGAGTAGGGATCTTCACAGTATACTGCAAAATACGTGTGAAAAATGTTTTATTTATTCATCCATTCTTGATATTCTTCCTCAATGATTTACCCCACCAACAAACTTTATCGTCCAACACAAAAATATTCAGTCCTTGCTACTAAATGTTTTCTATACAAGTATTTCCATGGGCACGTGTCTTAAATATGTGTAATTTAATCTCTTACCAACAACAAAACTTGAAGTCCAAAAGCAACATAGTTCTTTCAGATTCCCATCCCATTCCAGTACTGCAGTAAAACAGATTTCAACAATCTGCCTCGTCTATGGTCTCCATAAAGGATCTTATATTTTGCTAATCTGTAGCCTTAACTAGTAAAAAAATATATTTAAATATTCGTTACTAGTTAATTTTCAAAGATAAGACGAATATTCTTAAAAGTATAATAGATAACTTAAATATACTTAACGAATTAATTAGATGGAAACCCTGTTAATTTTTGGCCTAAAATCCTAAAGAACATGTCTTGTCTACTTCCAATGGCTTCTTACATTTTCAAATAACTCCCTGACACGCATGCCATAATATGTATTAGTGCATATCATCTCTCTCACTTTCATAATAATGGTATATATATTTATGAATTTTGAAATTCTTGAACATATAAATCATTATTAATTTCTAAAGGTTATGCGTTAGGTTTCAAACCTTATATTGCATCACCTTTGGAAATTAACCGGTCTGCTTAGTCACTGGACTACTTCAGAACATCTTGGAAAATCAAAGAAGCAAATCCACCCTTTATCTCCAGATGTAATCTGCTTATCTCAACCATCTGTAGATTTAACTCAGTTGACCACCACATTAACTAGAGATCAGAAAATCCAGCGAGATTTCTAATTTAGACTTACAACCTCTCTCCATCATATCCAATACTGTCTAACCACAAAACACAGTTGGGCAACAAATCCCAACATCTGCTACAGAACAAAAAATAACATTTCTGAGCTGAATCAGTTTACGTTTCTTTCAACTCAGACGGATTCAAATCCTGCAATATTATTCAAACTGCTGACAAAGGATACAGGATACTTGAGCAGAAACACTATGCTTTCTCTGACAGAAAGGATCAGCATTATAAATTTAACGATGATCCATCTAAATTGAAACCTATGGGCACGCAATCAACCTCTTACACTCCGTGAAGAACTTGTCAACATATTTTTGAAAAGATGAGTTACAGAACCCAATTACTGATAAAGAAATTAATGATTGCAACTCTAACATTATTCGAATGAATGAACAAAACAGGCAAGGGATTGAGTACAATCATGCCTGATCACTGAGAATAAACCGACTCCAATTAATCATACTCCAACTTAAAATGTTGGAAAATCAACTGGAGCCTACTATCAACCTTCTTTCTTCAAAAATGAGTGTTATCTTAAGGTGAGATTTTATAGGATTATTGATGGAAGAGTACCTTAAGGGCTGTTTTCACTCCGTGGCTGAGGCAGGCTCAGATGAGGAGAACCAAATTTTTCTCAAGGAAATGCGGGTTTTTCATCCAGCGAAACAGGCAAACCGATTAATACACGCAATTACAGATGTAATACGCGATGTATTACATCTATAAATTTAGATTGTTCCTCAGGTAATCCTAAGGTAACAATTTTATCAATGTCTGTGTGAAAAGAAGTTTTTGATACGTATCAAAAACGTGGCATCTTTTATTCAACTGTGAGTAAAATTATCAGTAATGGGCGAAAAAATATGCAGAATTTTTTTATATGCGGATATTACAGCGATTAGTGAATATTAATTTGTACCATGTCCTCCTTATCTTGAGGTTGCCTAGAAGCAAGACTGTAAACGGATAGTAATAGCAATAATAATAAATAAATTTCTAAAAGGAAAACATCTAAAAGCAGTTGTTCAAAGTGACCTTCATTTATCCAATAGTTCAATTAGGTCTTGTGACCGTGGACCTACTGTACGGCGCCAGTCCATCGGATATTGAACTCAGTATTTAAAAATCCACAAACATCCGGGAGAAACATGGACTGGTCCAACGTTGTACACACTGTCGATTTTAAAGGAGGTATGTCTTCCAATATTTCCACAAATTGTTCAGCAAAATATGTGGGTATGTCCTTCCTAAAAGCCTTGCTGAAAAAATTGAGATCAATTCGGCTGTTCCCAAGAACACCACACCAAACATTAAAGGAAAAGGTATGTTGATACTGACAATCATATGTTAGGTTTTCTTTGGTGCGGTATGAGGATTTTGAGAGACGAGAATTTCATTTATTGTAAAACATGATTAATCTCTAACCAGAACACAACTGAGAAATTGAGGATCACGTAAATTGGGTAATGTGCGTTACAAAATTATGCAGTTTCTGCGCTTCTACATGTGTTGTACATCAGTTCTTGTACGGGTGTGTTGCGAAAGTGGATACAATTGCTGTTCATGCAATGTCCTCATTGCTTGCAGTTGAAACATTTATGCCATTGAATCCCGTCAATGACACGAGGAATTTATGGGCTTTTTTCATAACGTGGTTGAATTAGCTGGTCTCAGAAGCTTGCATTACCCCCCCAGAAGCTCGGATAATTCTTCCAGAAAGCAAACAAATCTTAGAATATGCAATTTACAGACATACCGGCATCAGTTTAATAAATTCTGTATTGTAAACATTTAAGCAGTTGTCATGGAACTAGATAAACTGACAAGCTGACACTGTACTCTGCCCTGCTAACTCATAAGGGAGCAATTAGTATGGTAGAAAAATACTATCATGTCACTGTTGAATAAATTACTATCACTTCCTCGAATAAGTAACGCTTCACTAATAGAGAAGACTATTGTTACTTATTCTCAGTGAGTACCACCACCAAGTTGTTGGTGGTATTCACTGAGAATAAGTAACGCTTCACTAACAGAGAAGACTACGGTATTTGTTACTTATTCTCAGTGAGTACCACCACCAAATTGTTGGTGGTATTCACTGAGAATAAGTAACAATAGTCTTCTCTATTAGTGAAGCGTTACTTATTCGAAGTAGTGCAATACCATGGCAACTCGATGTGAAGGAAGAGCACAATGAGATACAGAGAAAATATGCCCACACACTACCATCGTAGTTTCTTAAGAGTTATCTATGGTGTATCTACACCGATATTATATAGATATTATTACTTATATATAAATTATAATTAGATAGTTAAGTAGATATTTAACCAAAATATCTATTAATTAAGCATATATTTAACCAAATAGTTTCATTCAGTTTCTGTGTGTAATAACAGTATTAGTATTGAATATTTATTTATTTATTGACCTTCAAATGGCATTGTAAACCAGCTCTGACAATCACTTGTTTTAAAACTTCAAGAATTGGGTCAAAATTATGAGCATAATAAATTTATGCGTAATTTTTACGCTTCTTCCTTTTTCAATTAAGATAAGCATTAAATTCTCATTATATTCGAGTATCAGCTGAAAGTGTATATTAATTTGGTAGATCTATTTCTTGACACATTTAAATACATTTCGCGTTGTATGCTAAAACCAAAATCGACCAAGAACTCGTGTTAGATGAATCCTACAGTCCGTTAGATGTTTCTTAACAAAAAAAAAGGGCATTTTAAAATAGACTGACAAACAAAGATCTTCCGGAAATTAAAAATGATTATAAATAAAATAATCTGAAGTCGTGTTTAAGAAAGAATTCCGTTAAAGCGACCAACGGTTAAAACAGCCCATTGCGCCAAATGAAAACGAATTAAAATCTATTAATAAAAAGGAGTAACCAGCGGCGGGGCTCTTATGCTCTTTGAACGTGCATAAGTAAGTAGCTGCCGCTGATTCGTTAGCGACTCAATGAACTGTTAGCCCACTTGCCGTAAGTGGCGGAGCAACACCGCGAAAAATGAAGAATACAAAAAAGACAGAGAGAGAGAGAGAGACAGACTGTCTTTTTTTTTCTATTTATCTCGAGCACGCACGCAAGCATACCCCCCCCCCCCACTCATCTGTCGCTTTCCGATGACCTCATTCGCCTGATCATTTATACTGTTTCCCAATTTTTATTTAATTTTATTTTAAATCCATTTTCGATTGTCCCTTATTTATGTCTGGACTTTTTTTTAACCCTCCTTCTTCCCCTCCCCCGGTAATTTCGCTTCATTTTCCCTTATTTATGTCTGGACTTTTTTAGCCCTCCTTCTTCCCCTCCCCCAACCGATCTCCCGGTAATTTCGCTTCATTTTCTTTTTTTTATATATATTTTTGTTTTTTCTCTTTTGAAAAATTTATTTTCTTTTTCTCTCCTTCCTTCCTTCCTTCCTCAGAAACATTAAATTTTTCGTTCTCGGTTTTCCCCATCCCTTAGTTTCCTTATTGTTTTCTTTCTTTCTTTTAGTTCGTTCATTCACTATCTCTTTCGCTATCTCTCGCTCTCTCCATCACTCTCTATCTCGCTAGCTCGCGCGCTGCAACTATTACACAACGCAAGACCAAATATATGCACGATCAAAGTAGGGAGGTACAAACACTTACTGTTCTCCGGTCAAGTCTCCCATTGGCTGGTGGCCCCATCATTTCCAGATGCAAAGCTGCAAATATTTGTTATGTCAATAGACGCTGATGGCGAAACTATGGGCGAGCTCACTGCCAAAATCATTTTCATATCTGTTCAGAAGAAACAAGAAGCACCGATGTCCGAAGTCTTAAAGCAAAAAAAAATCGTGCACTTCATCTTCGGAAACGAATTATCAGTCAGCTTCTCGACGTGGAGAGTATTTTAAAGAAACGAAGGCGAATATTTAATCCGCGCATCAAATAACAAAGAAACGTATACTTTTCAATCGACTAGGAAACTGTTTCAGCCTCTCCGATCACATGGTTGTTGTCTACACCACTTTACAACGTAAATAATGAACATTTTTAATCAGCAAAAGGTGAAACGCACTTAAACCGCAATGGCTACCCTAGAGTCATTCTTTACTGGAAAGCTGGCGATGTAGCCTTAAAACCGGAGTGCACGACCTACCTCAGAACGCGGGGACGGCGTCTTGACCCACTATACTGACCAGACAGCAGTTCCCTGGCCAAGAGAACTTGGCATTTCGAAAATCAATATTGTCGAGAGAGAGCAGGCGTCTGCTCGTTTGAACACCGGTCAGTGCAGCAATGGCGCGGGAAGTTTGGGTCTCCGAGCCTCTTTCATATAATCTCGGCCGATGCACGTACTTCTGTGTAAAGAAGGCTGAGGTCCAGACACTGGTCATGGCTGTCGCTTACATCATAGACAGAATGCTCTCCAGGGAAATAAAGAGGCATCATCAAGCCACGACGAGCTTGTCAACCAACTGCCGAGAATGTAAAGTATGACATAATCAAAGGTTAGAGGGCGCGAGTCATGGAGCTAAGCCGGAGAGGTCAGTGGAGCCATCAGTCGTAGCTCCATCTCCGCCTCACTTTGTCGGTCTAACTATCCTGGGGTAAGCTTAAGATATAAAAATGACCCCCTCCCCTCTTCCCCAGTGTTTCCCGAAGTGGTGCTGAAGGCAAGATGTTGCTATCTGATCGGAACGCTCTTTGGTTTGACATCTGTCACTTTATTAGCTGCAACTGCGAAGTTTGCATCCTTAGAAATCAACATTTTGTTTTCATTTCTACGCATCTTTTCATCTCTGTTCAACTTTGGCAGGAACTCGAGCAATCATAGATTTCTTACTCTCAGAGCAAATAAAACAATTGTGTTAATTGTTTGGTCTTCGCTTCTCTCAATAGTAGAAAGCACAACGTTTTAGCCAAACTTGTAGCCATTTAATACTAAAAAAAGGGTGAAAAATACATCAACAATATGACATCGAGGAATTACCATGTGGATTTTTCTTCTGGCTTTTGTCAACATTGTAAACAGCGCCCCCTGAATTGAATGACTAATCACTGCCAACAATAATAAATAAATCTTTATTACTGGTAAACAAACAGCGCCACTTTCTTGTAGTGATCAAAAAAGGAAATTACTTTGAACAAATTTCAATACAGTATAATTTCGAAGGTATTTGTTTTGGGGAATCAACAGATTGAAACCCTGAGAAACTCTGCATACAGATTAAGAGAAAATTAAGAGAATAAGAAACCTAAGAGAAGAAGAAGAAAATTAATCCGTTTTTGAGGTTCTTCTCCTTTAAGAAACAATGTTATTTTCAGGTTCAATCCTAACTTGAAAGAACCGGATTGTAAAGAATGCTATTATATGCTATGTTAACCATGATATTGATGGAGTAATGCATTCCCAAGGCTATTTTGAAAGCCGACAGATGTATCACTAGGCAAATTCAAGTTGGACTACATGGTCTCAGCTATATGTGGAATGCAATTAACGTTTATTTTTCAATATTGTATTTCCGTGGAGGATATCTGTCTCCATCTTTTTTTAATCCCACTGAAAATATAGTCCAATACCGTTTTGATCCATGAAGTAATCCAAATGAAAAAGATTATATATAATCGATTTTAAAATCTTAAAATTGTAAACTGAAAGTTATTTTATACATTAAATGTGCATTTATTAATGAAACACAACACGTATTTCATTGACTGTGAACAGAAATAAACAAAAAGCAACATGTACGATTCCAGTATGCAATCAACATTTTTGTAATGTACTTTACCTATTTCTTTCTAGATTTTAATAATAAGTGAAATATAACACGTATTTCATTTATGCTGCCATTAATATAATACAAAAAATAATAATAATTCATGATTTATATATTTAGTAAACGGATAAAAAAGAGTTCCTCAACTTGGTTGAACCTTTATTTTCTGCTCATCTACCAATCATTTTCCTCCAATCAGCGCACGGCAACAAACATGATATCCAGTTCTTCAATTTCAATAAACGGGCGGCCTCAATAATTTCAATAATATGGGCGGCCTCTGATATTTATGAAAAAATAAATAATAATTGTTGGATTTTATTGAAATTTGGGAGATGGTTAAAGAAATCTTTCTAAGTGAGCCAAATATAAAATTGCATGAAAATTGGTCCCCTGATAGCTGACTTATTACACGGGGACGGACAGCTGGACATTGTGAAGACAACAGACATTTTACATATGCGAAAGAGCAGAAGAACCAAATTTCTCTTAACTGTTAAACATGAGACATTCCAATTGCTATAAAATATTGCGCAAAAATTAGTAGTTCAGTAGGATTCCAAATATTTTGAAACAATTAAACTCTTAGAGCTCAGAAACTATTAACGATTTTGTTTTATTTACAGAAACTTTCACATTCTACATTGGCTGCAATTTGTTTAAATCTGTCCAGCAATATATTTGTAATTAATCTTCTGTTTGTGCAAGAATTACCATGTAATTGATATCACTGCATAATTTATAATTTTATTTCTTTATTTCCTATTTTAATACCTTTCTAAATTTCTCAGTTTTTCTCTAATAATTACCTCCGTGACAAGATAAAAGGTCCATAATAGGACCTTCTCTATACCTTTCCTAATTGGTACTATGGATATAAATTTCTTTTGCTATTATTAAAAAGGTTTTCGGGCATATTTCTTCTTTATAATATGTCCAATCTCCCAGTCTTACTCCAACTGGTATTATGATACTCTTTTTTTCCATTCAGCAATTATTCTTACTGTGTTATTTAAAAAATTCGACTATTTTTTCTAATAATTTAAGACCTCCATATTTGAGCAGTTTATTAATTTTATCAATGCCGATTTGCCGATTTTTTTCAATTGTTGTTTGTTTTTGCACTTCCATTTTAGAGATATAAACCTATTATAATTTATACTTTGATCAATGTTATTTTATATTCCTATCCTCTGAATAAATATTTTCAAAATGCGGTCCCATTTTAATATCGATATATTGGCCAAGTTAATTAATTAATTCATTTTCTTTCTTTGATTTCTAATAAATCTCCAGTAAGATTCCTCTATCTATAAATTCTTTAATAACGGTCTTTTAGTTAAAAGAAATTTTTAAGAAATTTACTACCAAAAATTTTAATGCTGCCATATTGAGTATTATAAAATGAAATTCTTTGAGCAGTGCAGACATGCTGCCAGGACAGCTCATGGGGTTTTATCAATGATATACAGAAATTTTGCTAGCAGGGATAAAGAGGTGATTATCCCTTTGTTTAAGGCCTCATATTGAGTACTGTATACGGGTCTGGAGTCCTCACTTTGGGAAGGATGTAGATCTGCTGGAACGGATGCAGAGAAGGACAACTAGACTGGTGAAGGGAACAAAAGGGTGCTCTTACCTAGAAAGGCTACAGTTCTACAATTTGCTGCGTCTCGAGACCAGGCTCTTTCGGGGAGAACTGATTGAGGTGTTTAAAGCCTTGAATTGATTGAGTAAGCTGAATGTTAATGGTATTCTTCCACTTGCTGAGGCTACACACATCAGCGGGCATAAATTCAAGCTGATGAAGAATGGTTACAGGACAGGTGGGCGGAAATTTGCCTTCAGCTAGCGGGTGGTTGATTGCTGGAACAGACTTCCATCTGTCGTTGTGGGAGTGAATGGGTTGAGTAAATTCAAAGGAGAACTAGACAAATTCTTAGGGGATACGGATGGATGGACTGTGTTTTTTGATGCTATATAAGCTTGCTTTCCTGCACCGTTTGCTATTTGTTTTTGGTCTGTATTGTCTGTTATTAATCCTGTATAAAACATTTTTCAGTCCAATTACAGTAAAACTTTGGCTGATGGTATGAAATATTTGCAGAAACATTTACTCCTGCTAAAAATCATTTCATATTTTTACTCAAAAGTAATTCAAAGATTTTTAACAC
The DNA here is from genome assembly GCF_048544385.1 of Mastigoproctus giganteus. NCBI lineage: Eukaryota > Metazoa > Arthropoda > Arachnida > Uropygi > Thelyphonidae > Mastigoproctus > Mastigoproctus giganteus. The sequence continues at coordinate 17,688,148 of NC_143588.1, read as the reverse complement.
ATTATTTACTGGTTTCAAATGCAACTGATTATGGAAATAAATTTATGTCAGTTTAACTGAGTTTAAAAACGAAAATACCTTATAATTTTTAATAGTACAGTAAAATAAACCTATACCGCTCGGTTTTTGATAAATAACGAATGTTATTAACGCCGATTATTTCAACTCAAAATATAGTAAATTATCCTAAAAGAACTCAATATCCTGACGAAGTGAAACTAAGCTAATGATGACCTCTAACTGTCCATAAATGAGTCTAAAGAGTTTATGAAGGTCATAAGGCAAAAACGTAAGTTAAAAATATTAATTTTATTTCTTTACAGAAGGCTGGGCTCGTCTACTGACATCTCTAAATTTCCACAGCTGGATATATCCCGATTCAAAAACGTTCAGAAATTTTAAAGAGATCTTTAAAATTTCTGAACGTATTATTAAATTGAAATATTGAAGGAACCACAATCTGAGATTGTGGTTTCTGGGCACACTAATTAAACACAATCGATCTGGAGGTATGAATTAATCAACAACATATTCATTAAAAATATTAGGTGCGTCTACAGCCGACTGATTGATCCCTTGTAAACCAGCCCACTTAGAAATCTGAGTTACCCCCAAGAAATCACCTGACTGAGTCATGATAACACGTTTTTAAGTCGCTAGTCTCCAGACACTACTCACTATACCCTAGCGACAACACCACTGGCAAGTTTTCAATGTATATAATGCCTACCAGCATCGACTACATGAAACTTTTTTTTGGCTCTTTTTCACTACACACACACACACTTTCCATTTGTGATCAGTTTTCTATCAAATATCAGATATCTTCCACAATACATCAAAGTCTGCAGCTGATTTTCACCGAAATAATCAGACGCTTTGGGTAGGTTAGCAGCGAAGACTTTTCACTAACAACCCCTACGGATGTATGTCGGGTGCTCTGAAGTGTACTTTCTCTTGAAACGAGAGCCGTCAGCGCGGTCATATTAACCCGGACTGTCACCTCTGACCAGGGGTAGAGGCTGAGCACGAGGACACACCGAAGGTACTTATCAGAGGCCAACTCCATCAATCAAGCTGTCATCATGGGGAAAAACGATCCGGTAAAGCACCATCATCGGAGCTTCAATGACCATCGGCTCGCGCAGTAGCAAGATGATCGTTGCCCTCTTTAAGGTGTCCAGTACCGCCTGTCCTTGGCACGCACTCAAGTGAACCTTTTCTGTTCATTTTTTTAGCGTATAATTTCTTCAACTTTCTCTTGTCTTGGCGACCAATTATTCACTATTCAAATACTGTCCGATAACGCCTCTTCCCTTCATTATTCGAATATCATGCAAAATGGTTGGCATCCTGCTTGAGAAGGATATCAACATTCATTATTTTACAAAAATACGGTTGCAAGAACCATTTTGAGTGTATTATCATGAAAAAAAGCAGTCCCGAGTGCTCTTTTTGGATCCTTTAATATCCATTTACCTTGAACTTTGAGATTTATTCACAGCCCTAACGTGTATTTGGTCCATTCAAACTCTGTTCAAAGATAAAAAAGAGAATATGTAGTTAGAAAACAAAGCAAAATAAACGTAATTTGAATGTCTGCTGATTCTGAATCAACAATTAACTTTTTGCATAAAATGACTACCAGATGGCGTGTCCTCCATTTAATTACGCGTCAGAGATAGTGAACTAAAAAAGGCTTAATAATTAATTGCATTCGATTGGAAACGTTCCTAAAATCAAAAAAATAAAATAAAATAAAAAGGAACGAATTTTCTATAAGCAATGGTTACGTAAAATCTTTAGAATAATGTAATTTAAAATACAGATAGTAGTAGTAGGGCTTCGAAAACTTTATATATATATATATATATATTTTTTTTTTTTTTTTTAGTTTAAAATAAGCACGTGAAAAGTCGATCCAGAAAGGCTTTGAAGAAGAAAACTTGAAAATTACGAGGAGAAAGCACGGAATGAAAAAAAAATAAAAGGGGAGGGTGGAAACGAAAGAACAACAAAGGGATGCAAGTAGAGAGATGAGCGTGACCTTTGAACTGATAATTAAATACTGATCAGTACAGTGACGAAGTTACGTAAACTGAAAGGTTGCTCCACACTATGAAAAGCCTCAGTCTTTAGACCGCGGGGAGGCTGATAGAATTAGATACACGATTTTACCTGCAGTCCGGAGACTTTCATCTGTGGAGGATTCCTGATTGAGTTTTCGTGACCGAGAGGGGAGTTACGTACAGACCAATCACCGAGTTTGAGCCCTGTCTTTGAAACGACTGTCTTCGAGAAATAAGTTCCGTCTGGAGTGCATCGCTTCGTGCACGGCAGCTACCCAAGTAGTCGCCATTCTGGACTATTTCGGCTTCTAAAGAAATCGGACTCTGTGTGGGCAAGAGAGGACAAGGGGGTGGGGGTGGGGGGTCAGCGTCCGCTTCCATGTGGTGCCCGAAACATCAGGCGGGGATTTCCTCATTCGTAAGGGCTGCGCCGAACTCCCATTTAGGGGTCTCCTGTGTCCAGTTCCGCGAAGCCCGTCGCGTACGGACAGTCCGTCCATTCCGCCGCCGGTGATGGCTACGGACGCTTGAAACCACACAGACCTACAGATTAATGACTGTTGTGTCGGCGGATATGAACGCCATCTCTCTCTCGTGCGCCGTTTTTGTCCACAGTGTCTTACGCAGAAACATCCCTCGTTACATTTGTTTTACCGAAGATATTGCGCCGATCTTGCTCATTCGGTTAGGTTTTTATCCCTCAGATGTAGGCCAGGATGGTGTAGGGGGAGTGGAATAATTGATTATGGAACTTCTGTCGCATCTCCGTTCATTACGCCAACAACTGGCAAGCTGTTCAACCTTATTTGGAGTTATAACATTATTAACCTCATCTTCAAAATGCGTTGTTTATTAGTAGTGCAATACCAAAGTAGAGTTTGCACTTGGGAGAGTTCAATGTTATTGCGATTCACACCCTTCCCCACAATACAAACTTTGGACTGTAGCCTAGCGTACTATACCGAGGTTTAGAATATAAAGTTCACATTAGGAATAAAATTATAACATTTATTCTTATAAACAACCTGCTTAATGTATAATTTCTCCATTCCTTTAGGAAGAACCTCTAAACTTAATATTTTAAATGTGTAGGAGCGTGAGTGATTCATAAACTGAGAATAAAGATCTAAAATTGGTTGTCATAATATTAAAGTTATGTCGGATTAATTAAAAATTTGTATTTTTAAGCTAGAAAATATTTATCTATCGGCTTAATATTCTTCTTGTAGCCAGTGATTATTTTTAAAAGGTTTTTTAATTAATAACAGGATCATGTGTTTTACAACAGCTTCTTAAGTGTCAATATATGTATGATAACAATGCGTATATATTTATAATAATAATAATTGTCGACAACTTTACATTTAGTTCACTAGATGGTGCTGTTGTAATTTTAAAGTAAAATTCCTTTTCTTTTCCACGCGCTCACAAACACGTAATGAACAAGTTTCTAAATGCGCCGTTCAAAAACTCTTTTGAAAGATAGTCACGCTCAAGCATTTTAATCTATGGTTAAGAAATTTAACAATATATATTTAACTCAAATATGAATGTTTTTACCCTGATATATCGGATAATATCACCAAAATAATTTCACTTTTCTGTAATTTCTATCTCAGCAAATTTAGCTGGATGAAAAACAATCATTTCAAGCTGCTGTCCAAATACACCTAAGGATAAATGGCATTTATTTGTAGGGTACATGCCGATGGTGATCTGTCATATCTCCAGTAAAATATATTTAACTCAAATATGAATGGTTTTACCGGGATATATTGCATAAAGCTACCAAAATAATTTCACTTTTCTGTAACTTCTTCTCCAGCAAATTGCGCGGATGAAAAGCAATCATTTCAAGCTGCTGTTTAAATACTCCTAACGGGAAATGGTATTTATTTGTAGGGTAGAGGTCTGTCAGACCCCCACTTGATAGAGGTCTGTCAGACCCCCACTAATGTTAGCCTAATATAGAAAGTAACATTAGGAAAATTTTTGAAAACTTGATCATAACTTTTTATTTGGTGATCGCCACAAATACTTGATTACTCAATGAAAAAAAAAAAAAAAATGCACAAATAGAGTTGAACCAATTAGCAGATTGCTACGAGGCTCGAATTTCTGTGGGATCAACTTCTAAAAGCAAGAAAAATGCTAGTAGAACCGTCATAAAATCTGAGCTCTCTCAAACTGCTCACGAAAAGTATCCCATTTTGTGACATATGAAGCAAAAAATAGTTATATCTTCCTTACGAGTTTCCCGAGAAGTATAGCAAACTTATAAAGTGCTTTCAGTTCAATTATGTCAATTCCTGTTATATGAGAAGGCGCCTTGAGTCAGCACTTCTATTTTCACATTTGTACTTTCTACAAACGCACCTTCCATCACTTTCAAAGACGAAATTGTAGATAGATTGGGCAGTAAAATGGAAGGATCTTCCTTTTGTTGTTAGCATCTGCCGCTGAAGAAGACTGGTGGTCAATAGAAGATGTTAATCTCCATTTAGCCTCTGAGAACGTTTAGCTTCTGAAGACAATCAAAATTATGACCATGTCACCCAAATATTTCATCAGATAGAAGCAGAATCAAAACAAAGTATTTTTATTTTTTTTAAATATTTATTGAAAAATAAAAAGAAAACGGTCCAATGCCCTTTTGTATTATTTAAATTTTTCCAGCTTATATGTAATCTGCAATTAAAAATAAATATGGGTATAAGCTAATAACTAATAGTAAATCCATGAGAATTTAAAAAAAATACTTATAGTGATCAGGATAATTGGAACTGACAAAAAAAAGCACACCAGAAACAGACAGCTTAAACACACAAAGATACAATGTGGAACAAACACAGGCGGAGTCTGGATTCGTACCTAAAGACCAACACAGCAGGAAGCTAAACACAACGGGATTCAGAAAAGACATACACTGACATAAAATGACATCTTAAACCCCTTTCATAAAACATTATGCAAATCTTTCCTTGCAAAATCTTTCAACAATGGCCGAAGCACAGTCAACCAAAGACAACACAAGAAACACGTGGATAGTAAAAGACACACAGACATGTAAAGAACTTGTTGGAAAAAACTTCTTATCGCTAAAACACTCCGAGACAGTATTTCTTCTGTGATTTCTTATTTTTTCTTTCTTATTTATTTCCCATTTCTCAATTTTAAGTCCGCGTATGACTAATTCGGCCATCTTTAACACTTAAAATGTTAAAAATTACTTGATTTGTTATTAACCAGAATCTACTTAGTTTTTCATCCGCGTTATTTCTGATTGTTTTGACAGAAAATTTGAACAAAGTGATATAAACGAGAGATATAAACAAAAACAATTCTACGGGGAAGGGAGTAGTTCTTATTTTTAAATAACTGCCTTATTTTTTTGATTAACAATAATTATACGTATATTAATTTGGTAATAAAATATTTTCGAAAATTTGACTTTATTGAAAGATATTAGAGAATGCGTGTTGTAAATATTAGGAGTTAGTATTACAGTTAAGTTTAGTACTCTTTAAAAAAAAAGATCCTTAGAAGGCAGTACGCCTTTTTCTCCCTTTTGGAAAAAAAAAACATCAGGGTCGTTTTCGCGTGTACAAATTCAATGCTGAACTCTTTTCCCAAGTCTGTCTTAATCATTTGGTACCATCATGCCACCATTGCTGGCTGTGTGACATTTATCGAATTCAATATCGGTTTTAAGCTAGAATAATTTCGATTCTACGCAGACAGCTCAACAGTTTCTGTTTTAAACTGTGGAAATAATTCGACAGAAGTTTAAAAGTCCAAATTGCATTACTCCGAAAGTAATATTGGAATCGCCAAGTTCACTAAACCTACGGACTGCAATTTATTATAAACGTCTACCAGTTATGAAGATAAAGCGTCCGCATAAGAGGGGTCGTTTATTTTACTGTGCATTTCGGATGAAGTGGTCTAGTCCGCAGCGATGGCTCTGTGTTGAATGTATTCTACTTCCATTTCCCCCCATCTCCGGGTGTTCAAGTTCGAGGATAGCGCATGCATTAAATAATATCACTTTCTCAGCAGTCAACTATAAAATACTGGCCGAGTACCCGGAAAGTTTCCCCTCTTCATTTCATTTGCCCCGAAATACAAGATTTTGGGACTGGTGTGCTCCGAAGGCTCGCGTTTATTTCTGAGAATGCTGAATAATAAACAGATTGGCGTCAATGTATACTCGTTCGTAATGCATCTCATTTATGTGCACATATTTATTACGCGCTTCAGCCGTATAATCGAAATCGAACAGGTTTTTTTTTTATTCGCATGCTAGGAGCTACTTAAAACCACAGCCATAAAATAAGGCATGGAGAAATCATCAATATAAACAGCTGAGAGGTAACTGTGATCGTTTCACTGACAATCTGCGTTTGGTTCCCCTTAATTAGGACTGCCCATGCTTGAGTAACTGCTTATTTTAGGTTTTCTAGAAAACGAAACTGTTCTGTAGTTTAAATAGTCAAAAAACAGAACCATAAAAAGTTAAATCTCTAATCCAGTCGCTTTGGATATGAGCGATATTGGCTATTATATTAGATCTAAGTCCCTGGAGAGCTTTTCTGAATTCAAGATTCTATAAATTTGAAGGCTATAAATGCATAATTGCAATTTAAACTCGATTTTTCCCTTACTTCGTTGTATTTGTTTGTATTTTTCTAAGATTCCCGCAACTGTGATCCATATTTTCATCAATCAACGTTTAAACAACTTTTCACTGGCTATAAATTTCACTAGTAGAATAATTACGTTGAAGTTCATCCTGTAACAGATCAATCCCATTTTGCCAAGCAGCAAAAGCAAATTAATAGAAACAGAAGTATTACCTGGCAAAATAAAGTTTCCGTTATTAAATCGGATGAAATTTATCAGAAAAGAAGTTCTTGTTCTCGTTAAAAACCAGGCAATCCCTTATAACCTATCTCGCTAATAGTTCCACGAACAAACCTCATCTCTGATGCAACCCCCCTGTGTCTTTCCCTGGACTACCTATAACCTATTATGTCTGGTGTTCTCTGCATCACGTAACTCCAACATTAAGTTCCCCTCCGACTCTCGTGCGATCATGTGAGGGTCATTCTTGACAGAACCGCAGCCATTAATTGCTTGGTCAGACAAACTACTTGACCTCCGCCGTCCGTTCATCTCATGTAGCGTCCGTGTCATTATGATGTCGAGTGGCAGGTATGACTACAGATTGCAGGTTCTGCTACAACGGGGGGAGAGGGGGCGGACTTAGAATGAACTTAAAAGTACGGGGTTTAGTAAAGACTCTATAGCAACTTATTTCGGAGGCCGAACCCCCAAATAATATCCTATAAATAGCGGGTAAGAATAGCCGGTTTCGAAGAGTCATTAGCACTGCCATATTTCAGCCCCATCTTCCCTGTTAACTGGCTATAAACGGTCTCACAAGTACACATAACAATAAGAGCCCTTGTCGTGGGCTCTACTTATGCTTCGTTGCTATGGTAGCAGCGGCGCTGTCATTCTTTGGTGCTCCACAAGTAAGTGGCTGGGGTTTCGTGTCTACCAATCGTGAATGTTTATACCGTAGACAGGTGAGTCAGGGGACAATTAACACGAAAATGGAACGTCATTATGTAAGGGATGCAAGTTTATCGGCTTTATTTCTGCGAGCCCTGCCACAGTATAGGAGAGATCGAGACATTTAACAACCCCATCACGCTTTTATTTCATTCCCTTTGGAATTTTGCACATTTGCAGTTCAGTTAAGAAGGCTGTTATTGCCAAGGTTTGGCTGTTATGTTATGTTATTTGGTTTTTAGGAGCATTAGCAACTAAGGCCATATTGCTCCGGGATATGCGGTGGTCATTCCTTGACCTTTCCGCATACTCCGTATTTGGTGGTGACGGGCTCGAACCCCGGTCTAATCAAGAAGCATGTGCTACGCACTGCTGCTCCTTCCCACCTGGCTACGGAGGCGCCCCCAAGGTTTGGCAGAAATTGGACTACTGTCAGGAAAAATTACCAGTTTTCAATGTCCACTTTGTAGAAATAGCATTTTCTTAATAACCACAAGATAATGAATACCATTCCAGACCCAAAATAACGGTGAAGGTGGAACAACAGATAAGGTAAATATTTCACAATTGATATTACAATCATTACGAATATCTCTACATAGCAATTTTCTTTGTTTCTAGTCCCCTCCAGTATCCTTGACTTAAAGCATGGAAGTGTACAGAATTCATCCTTAATATTTAAGTATATCCCGCAATTCTGTTTTTATTGAAAATCGCTACACTTCAAACCGAATAGGAAATGTAAAAGAGAAGAGATAATGAAATACAGACAGAACAAAGAATTTCAACAAGGTAAAATGTTTGGTTAGAGGCTTTGGATGATGTTTCCATTTCAAAACATGTAGTACATACAACGTGATTAATATGTTTTTTCTCCTACAACTAAAAGATAACTAGAACTCTACACCTCCTAACCTACAACTAAAGACACTAACGAGTCCCACAATGTTCTACAACTAAAGATACCTGCCACCTTCTACAACCAAAGGTACCTCAATCTTCTATAACCAAAGATATTTGCGATTCCTACAATCTTCCTATTTAAATGTTGTTTCCGAAATTCCAAATTGCATATCGAGTTCTTCGTTTCATTATTTGATATGTGTGCGCATGTTCCAATAATAATTAAACTTTGTGTCACGATTACTATTACAAAGATTAAATAAATTTTAGTAAGATTCTCACGCTAGCAAGATTCTTCTTAAAATCGTATTGAACAGAATCTCAAGAAAACTTGAAGAAGAAATGCCAGAAGAGCAAGCAGATTTCAGAAGGGGTGGAGGAACCAAAGATCAGATCTTAAGCCTACGACTGATTATTGAAAAATGCAAAGAATTCGATGTTCCAGTCGTTTTGTGTTTTATAGATTATGCAAAAGCATTTAGTTGTGTTCAACATGAGAAACTATGGGAAACGATTACTAATATGGGTTTCCCAATCCACATAATTCAGCTGATTAAGCTACTGTACCAGGAACAGGAAGGAACTGTGAGAATGAACATGGGAAACACGGACTTTTTCACAATAGGTAACGGTGTCAGGCAGGGATGTATTTTGTCACCTTACCTTATTAATCTTTATGCCGAAGATATCGTGCGTGAAGCTTTGGAAGGTTTAGAGACTGGCATCAAAATTGGAGGACTGAAGATAAACAACCTTCATTATGCAGATGATGAAGTGCTAATATGTAATTCTAAGGATCATCTTAAAGAAACTCTGAGGAGAGTATGTGAACCAAGTAATAAAAAAAAGGATTGTTTCTGAATGCGTGTAAAACTAAAATTATGATGATTGGTGATAATCTCAGTTCCAGTAAAGTTACGGTTAATGGGCAAGATATCGAAGAAGTTGATGAATTTGATTACTTAGAGTAAAGAATAAATAAAAATAGTGATTGCTCAAACGATCTAAAGAGACGACAGGCAATTGCTAAAACGTTGGTTGCTGATCTGATCAAATTATGGAGAGATCATAATCTGCCCCTAAAGACGAAACTGAGAATCGTTAATTTTTTCAGTTGCCACTTATGGATGTGAAGGATGGAATCTGAAAAGAGTTGACAGGAAGAAAATTAAGACATTTGAAATTTGGTGTTACAGGAGAATACTGCGTATTGCTTACTTGGATCGAAGAACAAATGAGTTGGTATTGAATAAAATCGGCAGGCCTAAAATTCTTCTTCATAGCATCAACAAAAGAAAACTCAAGTTTTTTGGTCATATAGTAAGAGGGGAAAACTTTCTGTTGATGCTATGATGGAAGGAAAAGACTATAAGGGAAGGAAAAACCGAGGGGAAGAGGTGCAGAGGAAGACCTGCAACTTGGTGGAAGGATGGGATCAGTGAACTACTTGGCGTGACACTTTGCGATGCTGCTCGTATAGCACACGATCGATGCAGTTGGAGAAATTTGTTGGTGGCCACAACAGCTCCTCAGGGAACTATGTGACTGGAAGAAGAAGAAAACTGGACTAATTAGCTTAAGAAACAGCGAATTAGTTTCATCCAATTAAGGTTTCACCTTAAGCGAATCAATTTCACACAATTTACTTTGGATCCCTGTTAATCTCTGTTAATCATGATATTTCATGTCAAATACAACTCGAATACTTTTACCACACAGCATAGCGCAAGATCCTTCGTTAAAACGTATTTCTCACTTCTAAGCTTATTGATGATCTTGCGCAAGCTGGACAGGAGGTATCAGGGTTATTTTCATCTGCTCAAAGCATGGACTATGATTTCTAAGAAAGTATTTGCTTTTAGTATTTTGAGATAAGGCATTTATTTAATTATTAGGATTGTATATTTCAGTTCATAAATGGAAGTACATTATTAATAAACAGGTTAACTCACCGGGAGGCTCCTGCTTCACGACATATTTCTCAAGGTACGGCTGGTGAGGAAGCATCGCAAATCTGTATGGAAATTCTTTCTCACACCTAAAAAATACATCTAGATTTTATTCCTTTCCTTTATACAAATGTAATCAAAAAGTTATTGAGACAAATTGCTATCCGAAGGTATTTTTCGTTTAACTATAAATATGATACTTCAATTCAAACGATACTTAGTTCATCCAGCTTTCGATATGTGTATATCGAAAGCTGGATGAAAAGTTTTCTTTCACAGTAATTTTTTTCGTCACTAAAGTAAAGGACTCCATTTCTGTATCAAGAGGTTATCACCTCCACCTGAAGGTCTATGTGGGAAAATAAACATCGACATTGGATGGAAGAGTTGGTTCTTTCCATCTTGAACTACTTCTTTTGGTGCATCACAAAGTTGACTGATGAAAAAAATCCAAACAGATACATCGTCATCGGCTAATTAATATTCAAAACTGTTTTTTGGTAAATCACTTCGGACCTTATAAAAGTTATTCTTTTAAACAAAATACATTTGTTTAATTGATTAAAGAAATCGATTTAAATTATCTGGAAACTAAGCCTATTTTTTTTACTCTTCCGATACTTAAAATGCGAACATTAGGATATATTTGACTTTGTTCCTGTCTGCAGATATCGAAGCAAAAAAAAAAAAAAACACAAACAAACAAAAGGAAGGCAAGAAAATTGATTTAAACAAGCCATCCTTCCAACACCAACTACGGGTACCGACAGAAACGCAAGCGATGCTCTCGTTCACTCAATTGACCCTTATTAGCCCCTACCCCTTCATCCCTGAATGAGGTTACTCAGTTCATGCCGGGTTCGCGACGGCTTCAAGTGCTCCTTGCGGGCTACGTCAACTCCTCCCCTACAATCTGTTACTGCTCTTTTAGCATGCAACGAAACCGCGGGTGTGGAAGCGATAAAAAAGGAGAGTTTCCCGCTGCAGCACGCGCGTGATAAACTACCTTCCGCAAAGGGGGCATCAGCACGTATTATGATTTTGTCAAAGTGGAGCAATGAAGCATCCCCCTTTTGGCCCCTTTCCTGTGGCTACGATAATCGCACGGGCGCATCTAGAGAGGCAGCTAGTCAACCCGTGCCAATGCATTACAGCAGACAATTGATACTGGTAGTGGAGGGATTGACACGAAGCTACTGGAGGGATTTCCTGCTCGAAACTTTACAACGTAAGATGAGGGGGAAAGAGAGCGTTTTCGCAATCCAAGAAAATTTATTTACTGTAAAGCTGTCTCCATAATCGAAATCAAATGAAAAGACGAATGATGTGGTTAAAGTTTTGAATCCAGTATTTTTATACGTTGATAAACGTTTTTTATTCTTTGATAAACGTTTTTTATACTTTGATAAACGTTTTTAAAAAAGGTACAAATAATAACGAATTTATATCTCAATTTTAAATGCTTTGAAGGTATAAGAGTAGCAGGTGACGCTGTAGTTTGTACAGCGACACCTACTTCTAGTTTACCTCTACGTATATATTTGTTTATAATAAAATCTATGGAATTAAAGCGTGATCATCTGCTTGCATATAAAAACTCGGAATATAAAAGCATTAAAAATTCTTTTAATTTGATTTTAGAAAGTTATTATGTAATTATATATGCAGATAGAAATTTAGGCTCAGGCTTCCGCATGCGAGGCGAAAAATTATGGAAATACGTAATGGCTTATCGATACAAAAATAAATTAAAAGAGGATTATTTTTTACTATAATAGGTACTTAAACCTAAAAAAGAAAAGAAGTCAAACAATGAGGAAAATTCCCAATAATCAAATTTCAATTGATAATAATCTAGAAGTCCCGAATTCCAGACATATGTAATCGAACTTTGGATATTTCGTTCTGGAGTTTAAGATATTCTGATAAAGCCACCAAATAAGAGATTATTTTGATATAATAATCAAAATAAGACATTTAATAATAATAAAGAGATTTAATAATAAAAATAAGAGATTTAATAATCAAAATAAGAGATTATTTAGATGGATTGCGCAGTTAGAACTGAAGTTTCATTGATTTGTTTATGTTCATTAAGCAATCAATTGTATGAGTTTCCAAAGGCTTCTCAACAAGGGCTGCTCTGATAGCTTTATGATAAAAGCTTTTATCAGCGTTGTCAACAGTATTTCATTGGCGCATCATTGAACAGTCCATTACAGGTGTGTATGAAGACTGAACAGCGTTTTCGACCAACATTTCATCATAGGCTGAGTTAAAGCCATATTTCGCTCCACATCTGCCTATATCAGGGCGGTATATCTTTCACAACACTTAGCTAAGATAAAAACACAAAACATCTTTTATATTGTCTTACGTAACAAAGGACGCGTTTAAAGCCATCACCCTCTTACGTGCATCATCATTCTTATGGGGAAGGCAGGTAGTGAATGTTCCCAGCATGAACGGGAAGAGGTTAAGGTGCTATTCAATAATAATAGTGTAGTGCTTACTCCATCATTTCCAGGACTCTGTGCTCCCTGAATACTTGTTTGAATGGCTGACATTAAGAGCATGGCTACCGATCACTATTACACAACTTAATATCCTTTGAACACGGAAAACATGCTACAGTTGCATGACATCTAATATAGAGTCATCATTATGTGATCAGCTGCTACAATAGACTGCCTGTCCTAACTTTTATAGGTTGGCGTGCTTTCATTTCATCCTTCTTTATCTGAGCCTGAGGCCCCACGGGTTAGAAGAAGAAAGGAGGGGAAAAAAAAGAAGAAAAAAATACGACAATGAACTCTGTCATGAGTTCTTGGAGGAGTGTCCTCCGCTGAGCGAGTCTTGGTGAGTCCGGTGACCAAGCGTCGATACGGTGCTAACAGCTTGTGATCACGAACAAAATCCTCACACACGCACGCACTGAGAGCTCCTCCTTAATGGACAGCCATGATGCTCACTACTTAATAGAGGATGTCGTCAGCACCTCGAAGGGAAACGAGATCAAAGGGTACTTCGTGCCACGCCTGGACGCGTGCAGCTGGGAAAGACTGTCAAGGTGGGAGTATTTTAGTAAGGTCTGCAGACAGCGAAGGAAGGAAGGAAGGAAGGAAGGGAGAGGGGAAGGAAAGTGAGGGGTTGGGGGAGAAAGATAGAGTGAATGATTCAACGAAGCTTCAAATATACGCTGATGTATCCTACGGTTGTGGGAGAGATCGAGCTTGGCAGAATACGAACCAACGAAGCCGGCTAGAGGAAAATAAAAGACCAAGGTGATAAGGAGGATTGAATCCCTGTATTCTAGCATCCAGGATGTGTTGAGGAAGGAAGAGAACCAATGCTATTATCGGACATCCGTGCGACGAAGATAACTCACGCAGGAAACTCTAGCACCAATGTATGAAGTATTGGTAATAAGCTCCAGCTGTTTCTCTTTATTTTCTGTACCTTAAACGTACAATCCCCGTTCATATTAAAATGTCTAATTACGATTTAATTTGAACATATCTCAGACTCATTGAGGGAGTTGCATTTCATTTAATAGTTTTACTATGTCTGACATTTAATCTACCTCTTTACCCACTATCAGTTTCTTTTTCTAAACGAATTTTGGTAAAAGAAACATTTTTCAAGTACCTCATAAACGCACAATAATAATTCTAACCTCTTGAAGATTAATAAATAATAATTCGTAATCGATTATTAGCTGGACACAGAATTACTTATTTTAAAATATTGTTGCTTGCGATGAGTGCTATTCACGCATAAATACTTTTATCATTATGAATTTTTCTACTTGGATTCTTCTGCATTCTAACAACCAATAAATTTTAATCCAAGACCAAAGAAATATTTCCCGCAAACTACATTGATTAAAATTCATTTATTATAATTCTTACGAATTGAGTTCCTCGTGTAACTCAATTCTATTATTATAGATATGGATCTCAATTCTTATTATCAGAGACCAGCTTGATGGATATGCCAAAAATATGTACGCACTGAGAGAAAATGATAGATTTAAGACATCATATCGCTATAGTAAAGAAATTGCTGATTGGTAACTTGGGAAGTTAAAAGCAATGAAACCATGGGCTTTCTTTTCTGGTGGAAAGATGTAAAAGTTGTAATTAAAACACTAGGAATTTAGAAGTTAATGCACTGCTCGAAGAAATTAACAGAACCCGTAAAAACGTGGCGTAACTCATACAGCTTGCGATGAAAATTGTGGTGTACCATAGAATAACGATGACATGAGGAGAGAGAGAGCGAAAAATTTTGGGCAGGTGTAAGGGACATTTATATGGTGTATGATCCCCTCCAAAGACTAAACAGGCCTGACAGTGGTGAACCATGCTCGAGATCAGGGTGTCTGTAAGATTCTGTGGCAATAAATCCTATTCTTCCAACAGCGCAGACCTTAGCTCAACAAGTGACACAGGAGTTGGCTGTTGGTGTCCAAAGCGACGCCCAAGGGCGTCCTACACATATTCTATTGGATTTAAGTTTGTTTCTATTCCTCCACCATTTGGGCTCCATATGTGCAGTGGCGTTGTCGTGCATGAAAAGAAAATCTGGGACAACCGTACTCCTAAAAAGTCGCACATACACCGATGAGCCAAAACATTATGACCACCTACCTAATATGATGTTGGTCCTCCACGTACAGCCAAAACAGCTCGTACCTGGCGAGCCATGGACGCTACAAGATTTCTAAATGTGTCTTGATGTCTGGAGAATTTGAAGGCCAGGGCAATACCTGCAAGTCTTTCTCATGTTCCCCAAACCAGTCTCGAACAATCTGGGCGGTGTGGCATGGCGCATTATCCTGACCGCACCGCCAGAGGGGAAGACCTTGCCATGAAAGGGTGTACCTGGTCAGCAATGATGTTTAGGTACCAAAAACCAAACTTATTTTTAGGCCACCCGAATAATTAAACTCATCTGCCGTGCTGTGTGTCTTATGTCTGTTAATTGCGTGTGCTCTACGGTCGATTTACCTGTTTTGCTGGACGAAAAACCCCAGTTTCTGGGGAAGAAACCTTGCTATCTACCTGAGACCGGCTAATTCAGCCACGGAGTAAAAAATGCCCATTAAAGAGTCTCGCATCATCGACGGATTCGAACTCGGGCCGTTTGTACTCGGTGTTGGGTAGGACAGTGACGACACCACTGTGCTACTCGCGCAGACGCTGACACTGAGCATCCCACCAGCCGTGCCGTTTCGGATATGCTCTGACTCAGTCGTCTGGCCATTACAATTTAGTCTTTGTCAAACTCGCTTAAGTCCGATGAGCCAAAACATTATGACCAGTTAGTTGTTATACAAATCGAAGCAACTGCAGGTGAACTACGGCGCGTGCGCGGGCGGGACACGGTATAAAAATCACCTGATACTGAGCTCCGTTAATCACTGTTACTCTTGTTTTTCAGATGGGAAAGGCAGCGGACTTAAGCGAGTTTGACAAAGGCCAAATACGGTACCCTTATCAAAAACAGTCCAGTTGGAAGTGTGTTCACCTGTGACTGCAGCAACCTCAAGAGACAGTTGATGACAGAACATGTAGAGTTCCGGCTTGCTGTTAGCGATCTGTTCTGGTTGATGCAGTAATTGGGCAATCTTGGCCAGCTCTTCTCATAATGGTTCCTTCTCCTGAACTGCTTCGATAGTGACGAGACGACGCTGTGTGACACATTAAGAGAACATAACCATCTTGCCTGCGACTACTCGTCTTCAAATCGTCCGTTGGCCCGCCATCTCAAAGAAATCATTGAAACGACGATGACTTGCCATCCTGAGCAAGCCAAAAAACGCGAATGAAATGATGTTGTTTCGACCTGTGTTTTTATAGTCATGAATAATTTGCATAATGTGCGGCTCTGTAAAGTGGTAGATCGATTTCTATTGGGTACTCGGAATTTGCATGCCAGGATGCCTATTCTATCAACAAATTTTTGTTGAAGGAACGCCCAGGTTTTAATGCTTGACGTACAGTTCTAACAGGCT
This sequence comes from Mastigoproctus giganteus, assembly GCF_048544385.1. Taxonomy (NCBI): domain Eukaryota; kingdom Metazoa; phylum Arthropoda; class Arachnida; order Uropygi; family Thelyphonidae; genus Mastigoproctus; species Mastigoproctus giganteus. The sequence goes on along the minus strand of NC_143588.1, from coordinate 17,671,631 downwards.
CATGGAGTGTACTGAATCAGAAAATAAGTCCGAAATGAAATTATTACTGTGATTTGCTTTAACATTTGAATATGCAGAACGTTTGTGTCCCGAGTGGTGATTTCCTTTTAATCTACAGTGTAATGCGGTTCGCACTTCTTGTAGGGGTGGCAGAGAACGCTGCATTCAGCCTTGATTCATTCATTCGTGGTAGTTTGGAATGAATCGGGTCATTTATATTAATCAATTTGAGTACCATAAACCGCAAGGGGTATGTCTTATGATGTTATACCGATTAAAGTTTGCTAAAAACGCTTCTTCAAACATAAACATGGTTTTTCATCCAGGAAACTCGGGTTTTTCATCCAGCAAACAGAAAACAGACATTGGAACACACCTAGTTTACAGACATATACGGAGAAACTGGCTGTAGTTGTCGATGTTCATCGATTATTTTGTCCAATATCGCATGCGGATAATCTGTGGATAAACCTTGGATTTTCTCTTCCTTCAATGACTGCCATTCGACGATCTAATAGTTTTTAAGTGCTGACACGGGTTATACAGTTTATGGTTCCCCGAGCCATGGTAAAAAACCGATTTTCCCTCAGCTGTGTTCGTTTATAGCACCTTGGCTATTGACCATCCTTTAAAGATTGGGTACGACTGTCATAAAAACTTTACTTCACCAGCGGCCTATGAAATTAAACTTTCCGAAACGCTCACACGACGCTATTCAGCTGCGGACGCCGGCCATTTTCACCTTTGATATATTACCTTTCCCGCTGAAAGCGGGGTCAATAATTCCTATTCCAACTATGTCCGCAGTAGTATATGCTTGTCATTGTTTCAAAAAGATTGATGACCGGTAGCTTTTCGTCATCACCGGTGACCTCACCTGAACAGAAATAAACTTCCGATAGGTTGTATCGATACCGACCACGGCAGATAAAGCCGACAGGGCGTGTGCCCCCGCTACAATAATCTGTTACTAAATAAACATGGCTGCCCATTATAATCCCCGGCGCCCCCTTCGAGAAAATGAGAAAAAAAAAAAGGAGTAGGACAAGCCGTAGTTGGCCAATTCGCTTAAGTGGCTAAGAGAGACGCTACATCAGTCGTCTGTGACGCACAGGTCAGCGTTCATTAATGACGACGTAATTGTTACACAGAACGCTACCCGGCCTTGGGTAAACACTTGTCGTTTGCAATATTCTACAGCCCCCCCTGGTCGCGAGCTGGTCAATAGCGTAATGAAGAGTTCATCCCCGGTTTGCCCCTGCAAACTGTTCTTCGAATCCTTTATTGTCGGCTGCGAGCAGTCCGAGCCTCGCGACTGGGTGGAACGAATGTCACCGACAGCTTGTCGGGCGACGCCGACGTCTAACTAATGACTGGTGGTATCTACGACCAGAATGACGATCGCACTCATCAGGCACAGCCGATCACTTTAATAACTTCGATATCTTGGAATGTAGGGAAATGGAGGGTTAAGACGGGCGGGATGCACGACTCCGACGTTCTGATTATTGTCGCTCCACTGACCGATGGTCTTTCTGCTATGGAAAGGGAGGGGGGGGGTACAAAGGGAAATGATGGGCTACAGGGCTGTTTATCAGAATCTGTATTGACCCTCCCACCCCCACGACAGTTCATTCCGGCAGTCACGGCCGTACCACATGGACGGTGTCCAGTGCTGCGAGAACAATGCAACGGGGAAATTACGTCCGCTCCTCCTGACAAGAGGATTTCTAGCAGCCGCGAGACAAGGACGTGTTCACACTGCAGATAAGCCCGTATCGTCGGATGCCTTCGCGCTTTAAATAGTGACGTCATTAGTGCGGCTAATGAATTGCCATTACACTTATTCGCTATGGGCGGCAACAACCCCCTTCACCAGGAAAAGAGAAAAACAACTTTTTGGCTAGAAACATGCCCGGAGGTCACGTGGTATGGAATAATCTCTAAATGAGGCGAAAAAAAACCGCGTGTGTCCCTTTTATGCAAAAAGATGTTTTAATTTATGTAAAAACATCCTTGGCTAGGAAGAGGTTAGCGAAATCCAAGTCAATAGCCTAATTACGCATTCGATTGTAGCCATTAGTTGAATAGTATGACGTCACAATCCTGCAGTTACTTCTGCAGGATTGCAACAATACAAGTATTTGTCATACGACCGCAACAATACAAATAATTGTCAACGATTTCTCTTTTCGTCTCGCATTTTCGTTACATTCCATTGTTAGATGCAGCTACAGTTTTTCACATCAAAAGGTTTCCAAATTTAACAACTTGAATGCAACATGGCGAAAGACTGAACATTTTCCTGATATTTCTGCCCTCTCAACGCAAACTGCTTATCAGATGATTATTTCGGTGGGTCTAAGGGGGTTTTTATAATGATTATGAAAGTCTGTCCCTGTGACGTTCAGCGATTAATGAGAAAAACGTGCCTACCTGATACTGCAGCAGTTTCACCAGGGAACCCCCCCCCCGGCAGCCGAAGCGACAACTAAAGGTAGTCGTGACGTACCGAACCTGTCAACCCCCCTTCTTTTTCATAATAAAGAAAGCTTGCCTTGGGTAAAAAAAGGAAACCGACACCTCCGTTAATGAGCGAGGAATTTCCGCAGCTTATAAGGTCACCGCGTCCTATTTTAACCCCACATCACGGCGAAATGAAAAACGATGTAGATATTCTTCCATGACCCCACCGTCATGTCTGCGAACGCACTCGCAGTCGAGAGGTCAGGGCCTCGGAGACCACTTGTTACGTGCGTGTTGAAATAAAACTGTGAAACAAGAAGACTGTAAACTTTTCGGCATTCGGGGGACAGTTTATACCCTCGTAAAGCACACAGATCGTCTGACATCATCTGCCCAAGCGGGAAACTCATTATTAAGTGCCCCCCACGCCGTAGATCAAAGCGAAAAATACTTATTTGTTTCTTTCAGACTGCACCACCGCCATTAGCATACGGTAGTAAGGTCAGAAGCAGTTTATTCCATTGTGCGGCTCTGACGACGTCTTGCCGAAATGAAAAGAGTAAAGAAAAACGTATAAAACCTCAATCACGCTATAGCCAGGGTATTTTAGAGATTTTATGTCTGTCGTAAAGCGGCAGAGGTCAACTGACACTATTTGCACGAGCAGAGTGCCATTCATTGTCGCGTATTCAGAGTATAAAAGAGTCTGTTCGAATATACCCTACTTTGGGAAACGTTACACGGAAGTGGTTTCGATACGAACCGAACTCTGCCAAAATTAGTTCACCCTGTGTTAAACAAAGACACAAATTCAAATTTTATGCTAGAAATTATGAACAGTCACGATCTAGTTAAAAACGTCAATTGGCAAGATTTCAACCACTTTGGTTCAAATTGGAACCATTTTGGTTCACTTTGGTTCTTCAATTGGCAAGATTTGATCATTGAACCACCGAGGTTTATGAAGTCTTCACTAAACTCAGGAGTTATCTCCTTGGATTGGAGAAGTGCCATTGTATCGCCAGTACATAAAGCTAAGAGTGAAGTAGGTAACTATTGACCGGTTATGCTGACTTTATTGGTAGGGAAATTCATGAAGGCAATGATAAGGAATGCATTACAGGATTATTTAGACAAAAATTAAAATCGAATATTTATTTATTTAACTCCACTTGAAATATGTGTCCAAGTACGGAGGCTGCACCCAAAAAAAGATCAAGCTTCTCAAAAGGTTCCAAAAATGGCAACGCACCCGATGAGATCGGCAAAGGAATGCTCATATGAGTAAAAACTTCAAATATGTGGGCTGGATAGCTTGGAAATCGAAACCAAGTCAGTCTGAGTTTCCAAGTCCGTCCCATTATATTCAGGTAGTCAATCTTTATGAACTCATAAAAATTTCTATTGCAACGGTCTATGGTTTGCATATCTTCTATACATTAAAAAAGTTTTCCTCCCAGTGATATTTATTCGAGCCAATGGGAGAAGAGGACGAGGAAATTACGTCACTACAAATGCAATTAATTATTGACAACTGCCTCTATAACGTTCGCCAACCTGGTGCACGTGCTTCGCTGTCTAACACTTGGTGTTTCATTGTAAAGTTTTATATTAATGAATATTGTACATTTGTAAATATTTTAAGTTAAATATTTTAGTCCTGCTCTTTTGGATGCAACAATATTCCTCGTGCATTATGGGAACCCGAAGCAAAAGTCATTTTCCTTCAAATATTTATTTATTTATTCGACCTTGAGAATGCCGCGCACTACAAATGCACAGGTAAATAATTACATAGGTCATTTCCTGATTAGATATCAATCGTAGTGACATAGTGTTTTTGTCTGGCAGCAGAGGGGGGAGGGGATACTCTGCAATACTCTGCATAAGGTCAGGGTGTGTGTTAGTGTGTGTTTTGTGAAGTATTTGTATTGTTCCGATGGCCACTTAACCTGGGGGGCCTGTGGAGAGCCACTAACTCCTCTAATTTCCATCGCTACGCTGGAGAGGCAGGCCAGGACACATTAGGAGAGAAGAAAGCTCTGGCAGGGTGAACCCTGGGGTGGCCTAGGCATCCAAGGACACCCCTCCACCAAAAAAAGAAAAAAATTATTGGAAAGGAGTTAACGGGAAGATAGGAAGAGGGTGAGAAAAGGGGGGTAGAGAATAGAGGAGGCTGATTTAAAAGGGGGGACACAAAAGGGGGCAGGGGCCACACAGGGTGGGAGATTCAACCACCCCAGGTGGTAGGAATAAAAAAAACATAGAGAAAGACATTCCTACAGTGGAGCATGCTTTTTGCAGCTCTGCCCCACACTGGTCGGGGGGATAATTCTAATGGCCAGTGTCAGCATCCCACATCATGCCAGCTAGGAAAAGTTACAGCATGGTGTCAGCTTGGATAATCATGAGGCCTCTTAGGACCTGCATAGCCATCAGTCTGTCCAGTGAAGAGACTAAGATAGAACATGCAATTAATAATAACTTTCATTCACTCAACATTCACACAATTCGTTATAAGTTCGATGATATTGAGACAAAAATCGAATTCTAAAACAGATTTTTTCATAAAAAACGCTACACATTAATTAATTTTTTTAATAAGTTGAACATATAACAGAATTCCATTTAAAGAACCACAAAACCAGTATTTTGTTGTTCCAGCCAGACTAAATAAGAACATAAAAGCGAATCTAGACATTTTTGACCGAAACAACTCAAGCAAAGCAATGATCCAAAAAATCAAGATTTTCCCACCACATCTACGAATATTGCCACTAAAAAAACACACAAATACCTGCTTCCTATTGTTTAGCTCAACGATATCCCAAGGAATAAGGAGTACTGCAATTAATTTCACTGTCAAGATTATAAAGTAATCTGTAATTAAGTTGGTGGGTTGTTATGAAGAAAAACCAGCTTAATACGTGATTGGTATATTATTATCAAATTAATGCAACGTAATATGTTGTCGTGTCCATCTTCTTCTTCATAATAATTAGCAGGAGCCCACAGGTAATTAGCATTATAATAAACCAGTTAATTAAGCTGTTAATTTTTCTTGCTGTCTTCGGGATGGAATGTAAATTAAGCGAACGGTTCCACTTCCATACAGTATGGTCAACTGTATGTTTAATAAATAAATAATAAATTATATTATATTATTAATATAAATTGTGTTAATTAATAAATAAACATAAATTAACAACACTGAAAGTCGTACATTACGTTAACAAATATGTAATATATTTAAGATAGTATATTTTATTCTGCTTTTAAACACCAAACCAGAATGAATTTTCAGCTTGTTAAATATTGAACAACATTTTTTTTTACCTCGCCATCATTGTATGAGGGGTTACAGGCTAGTTTTTATAACAATAACATAAATTACAGGAAATTATTCCTATTAACCCAATGCAAGAAAAGCAGATTGACTTGTCAAAGGTCTGTAATCGGAAATATCAACAAAAGTTTTATAATGAAGCATAATAAGATCTTCAACCGATTATTGACTCTTGACACGAAGAGGGAAGTTACCCGTGCACACTTTGTAGAGCCTAGGACTACCTTAAGGCCACGAGGCGTTACACTATAGCTGTAGAATGGCGTTTTCTTATATATTTTTCCAGGATGAAAAACTCGTGGTCAGTGAATATAAGATTTCTATTCCGTAGATCATTCTCGATTTTGGACAGAATCTTTTCGATAAGTAAATAAACTCAATTAGTCCTAGAGCCTAGGGCTACCTTAAGGCCACTAGGCATTACAGTATACTGTAAAGTGGCGTTTTATTATATATTTTTCCAGGATGAAAAACTCTGGTCAGTGAATATAACATTTCTATTCCGTAGAACATTCTCGATTTTGGACAGAATCTTTTCGATAAGCAAATAAACTCGATTAGTCCTAGAGCCTAGGGCTACCTTAAGGCCACGAGACATTACAGTACACTGTAAAGTGGCGTTTTCTTGTATATTTTTTCAGGATGAAAAACTTGTAGTCAGTGACTACAAGATTTCTATTCCGTAAAACATTCTAGATTTTGGACAGACTCTTTTGGATAAGTACATAAACTCGATTTTACCGAGGATTAATCAAATTAGGGCGTGAAAAATGACTCGCTAAGTTATTCCGAGGTAGCAATGAATAAAAATGAACTTGTCCGATTAGTAACCACACCAAATATGATCAAATTCGATCTGAATCGAATGCGCAACGTTCTTCGCTCCTTTTTACTTCTACAAAGAATGCGTGTAGTAGACTCGGCAACCAACCCCAAGCATCGTACGAGGTTTAGGCGGCATCGAACGACTCACTTATCTGTAGCTTAATAAGGCGAGCTCAGAGCGGTGCTTCCTAATGAAAGATGTGGCTTATTCCTTAGGAAGTCAGCAGAGAGGGGACAATAAATTAATTTCGTTGCTTGAGGATCTGATACGGGCAGATAGGGCAAATAATAAATGAATGTTAAATAATGGAGTGGATTAGATATCAGCTGGTGACACAATGGGCCCTAAGGGATCGGCTACACGTGCTAAATACCAGGACGAGCACGCGGTAAGGTAAAAACAAAGGGGGAAACAGTTTTATCCAAGAATTCTATTAACAGAGAAGTTTATTTGGTTCTTATTCATCTTTTATGAAATTCTCTTCTTCGTTTGGCATTTAAAGATTGACATTTAAATCTTCTAATATGTTGCAAAGATCTTATCAGTGAAATTATTTTCGTAGGGATGAAATCCTTTATTACTCATTCTATTCTCTCTTGTCCTTTATTTTAACCCGGTTTTTCAATAAATGTTCAAGGTAAGAATGTTGCATATCGCCATTGGCTTGTATCCGTATCTCCAGATTCATTTTCTGTTCACAATAAAAATCAAAACAATTGTAAAACAGTTATCAATCAAACGAAACTCGATTTTGAACAGTCTAAAATTAAGTAGAAAACTTGTTCCTTGTGCAAATAGTGGTCAAGCCTTCTGGTCTCTGTCTAAAGCCATTAGCTGCTCTTTGTCAATCCATACTTCCACCTCCGATACAGTCTGATGGTTCTATTTCATCCATATCTAAAGACAAAACTGAATTATTTAGTATCTTACGTTTTTTCTCTAAGTCTTTCGTCGATAATCTTCCTAAACTTCCTCTTACTATGTGAAACGCATTCCATTCAATGCCTGTCTTAGATTTCCAACAGAACAACATTAGAATAATCTTGAAAAATCTTGATACCTAGTTTTCTCTTTTGGATTTTCTCTTGGGAGTATCTGTGGTGATACTCTTAAGAAACCTCTTAGACTTCTATTCAAGAGGACAGTCAGGAATCTATCCATTGTACTATAGTATTATTTTAAACAGAAAAAAAATATATTTATGTGTGAGGTGTACAAAATGTGCTTGCTGTTCAAAAAATCAGATGAAGAGATTTTATTTAGCGGGCAGGTGAAACTTAGAACACTACAATTCTCCTTTAAATATTTACCAAAATACAAAGCAATAAAGAATATTCTGTGTATTCTGACTGCACAACACGGATAACTATATTAGTGTGCTCATCTGGACTTTATATTTTTTGATACTTTTAAACAAAGATCCACGAACATATACTGAAAGTGGTCAGACATGTTGTCACACAAAGTATCAATGTTCAACTTATCACGGATATTGGACCAGGACCAGAATGGATTGCAAATTCAAGCAATACTACCGTATGATCGCATTCACTAAATTCTTGGAGACCAATGGTGGAGAAAAGAGCCCACTTTAAGAGAATTTTGGAAGTCCTTCAATGTCAAGTGTGTAGTAAAGAAACATTGCAGTCGCCTGTGAAGTCAGATCCTACTGCATGAACGCTATTCGCTAATTTCCCTCGATTCCAAAGAAAAGATACTCTGTGGAGAATGGACCATGATAGACAGTTTAAGGACAAGGTGAGATCCTCTTTGACCAGCCTAGATCGTTGATCTTAATTCATCTTAGCACCAACAGAATTTTTTGGAGCATGATCTTAGTTAATCAACTCTCTTTTACATTTCACCATTTTAGAAAGATTTCCCAAAACAAAAATATACTAATCTTTGACATATCTTTAGATTTGTCGAGCCACTACAAATTTCATTAAAATCGGTCAGACAGAAATGCAACATTACTAGTTTTACTGCACACAACTGTGAAGGAATATCTCTCATATTTCAAATCTTTTACGGTATATGGATTATGCCATAGCCTTTGGGAATTCCCAATCACAGGAATTCAAATTCGAAGAGTAATTAACATACTTGTATATAGTAGTTCTTTAAAACAATTTTGTGAATCGAATTCAAATGCTAAAAGGCTCATTCGTATAAAAAGCATTTATAAATAGGGGTAGTTTATTCTGTGAATTCAGTGAAAAAGCCTTGCAGTTATATGGTCTTTACACTTTAAATACCGGATGGAAACCTTTGTGATTTCACGATAAAATTAAGGAAGCCCTTGAAGGAAGGCCCCTAAAACGAAATTCGCCTTTGTTCCGCATTCTTTCCACCGTATTCCTTTAAAAAGTCCGGTCCTTTCTTAACAATCGCTTCGGTGCTTATTAAATAACTCCCGTGTTCAATTACTGCAGATTTATGCCTCCTCACCCCACTGATGACCGCGGACGCACACACGTGTATAAATAGGGGTAGCGAGGTACAAAAAAAGCCGGTTTATTCTTAGCCACTGCTCTATCACGGGATCACATACGGGTAATACCATAAACATCTGGCATTATGCTATCAGCTATTGCAAAGGAGAGGTGGGGGGGTCCTTAGTGGAGGATGTTTTACGTGTCATAAACTCGGACATTAAGTTTTCATACGAAGAAAACCCAACAACAGGAACACAACCAATAATATCTTTCTCTATAAACGGCTCTATCAGGGTTTTCCATTATTTCTTGGCGAGTCATCATAGGCGCAGCACGTGCTAGAGTTTCTCGGACTTATTCAGCGTTTCTGCATTGCAGACAAGACATGATTTATTTCCGGAAACAACTGACCACCGAACAGATGTAGCATGGGTTTCCTACTTACCTCCCATAATGACCACGTCTGTAGTACTGACATATGAATTCGGCGAAACATTTCACATGTGGAGAGTCTACGTTATGTAAAGGCCAAGCACATCCCAAAAAATCAGCTGGCCAGTTCTCAAGCCCCACACACACACACACGCGGCTAGGTCTGTAAAGGCCTGCTAGCCCGAAAGACAGAGATTTCTTTAAAATCCTCAAATGGAAATATATTATAAGAACAACTTCTAGTTTTCATTTTTCTTCTCTTTCGATTGTAATAGAAAAAAAAACTAACGTTCTCCATCTCATACAGCGTATGATTCACCTTAGACTTCAGGTAAAACGAGATAGTTTCAGAATTATGGATAAGTCCGAAAAGGCAGCATTTATAACTGAGTTGAGAGAGTGGAAAGTTTTAGGAATAAAATTACGGGGGCACATATTTAGTGGAGAGTACGCAGGTGTGTGGGAAGGGGAGATGTAGCGGAACAATTTTTATTTCGGCTTTTATTAAGGATCTCCTGAACAGGTTAGAGAATTTCAATCTTCGATTCACTTAGAGGATCTGACAGATATAGTTTGTATTGGTCATCTGCATCGAATCACAAATGCCTCTTAAATTTTGAGTTTACGTTTGTTTTTTTTGTTTTTGGGAGGAGTGGGGAGGACTTTAAACCATTCAGTCTCGGGCCACTTCTAATGAGCTGTATAACAGATCGAAAAAACAAACGCGATACCAAATTATTAATATTCGGACTTGGATTTCATGAAGGCTCATAAAAGACTGTTGTACAAACTGGGTCAATGGAGTATTAAGGGCAAGGTACTGCTGTGGATAAGAGATGGTTGAACGAGGGACAGGCAATGAGAATTTGGTTTTATAAAGAGAATTCAAGTGAGGTACAGTGAAAGGTAATTGTTCAAGAAAAGATGGAGAATCGACAATAAGTTTATGGTATTGTAGATGAAATGAGACCCATGGAGTTGTCGGCTGGAGTGGAAAGGAACGATTCTGAAGCGACCACAAAGAGCTCGATAATTTCGACGGTGAAAGGCAAGGCGATTTGGAAAGCATAAGAATTTAATTGGAATTTTCTCAAGTCTGTGAGAAAGATATTCCTGTTTTGGGGACCAAATAATATCACGATAATCAAAAATGGGTAGCATAAGCTGCTTGTGGAGAAGAATTATAACTTTGTCACTCTTGAAACTAGAGGAGGAACGCTTGATTAATCCAAGAAGTTTAGAAGTGTGAGATATTATGATCAACGTGGGAAGAGGGATGAAGGTCAGATCGAAATAAGACACCCAAGTCCTTGAGTGTATCAGTACTTGCAATTAACAGTTTCCAATATGATAATCAGTAAAGAGGGTCTAACTACACGATTAGAGCGAAAACAACATAATTTACATTTTAATGGGTTTAGAAATAAGTTAATTTTATTGAGCCAGAGTGAGAGGGAATCAAGACAGGACTGGAGTTCATCACTGTCAGCTGAAGAACAAATAACTTAGTAAAGTTTAATATCATCTGCATTGAGTTGCCACTCAACATTAACGGAGTGAAATAAGATTGACAGATCATTAATATAAACAAGTTTTACAGGCCTGGAGGCCTCATTTTAGGAAGAATTTAGATCTGCTGTGGAATGTGTTCAGGGAAGGGCAAAGAGATTGGTGAAGGGAACGACATGGTGGTCTTACAAAAACAGATTTCGGTTCTGCAAATTGCAGCGTATGGAAACTAGGCACATGCGAGGCGATCTGATTGAGGTGTTTAAGGCTTTGAATGGATTCAGCAAGCTCGATGCTGATGGGATTCTTCCTCTTTCCCAAGTTGCATACACGAGAGGACATAAATTCAAGTTGAGGAAGAATGGTTGCAGGATAGATGTGCGGAAGTTTGCGTTCAGCCAGGATTGTTGCAACAAACTTCCATCTCGGGTTGTAGGGGTGGTTTAGTTTGAATAAATTCAAAGAAGAAATATGATATCATGTGACAACTTACATTTGCACACCGTGCGGTTAATTATCTGTTGACACCAATTACAAGATTGACGCCAATTTCTAAAAAAGCTCCAGGTCCTGATGGCATTTCCCCACTTGTTCTCAAAACCTGTGCCCCTGAACTTAATTCTGGTTTTTGTCGGTTTTTTCACTTTCTTTTTCCAAAGGTATTTTCTTTTCTGCTTGGAAATTTGCCCATATCCAGCCAGTTCCTAAAAATGGTGACAAATCCCTTCCATCCAATTATCATCCCATTGCGATTACTTCTACTCTTTCTAAATTAATGAAGAAATCAGTTAACCGCCAACTCTTCAGCTATCTAGAAACTTTCCCCCTGATCAACGATCGCCAGTATGGATTCCGTCAATGTCGATCCACTAATCGATGGGTAGCATAACTCGTCTATGGACAAATTCAATGGAAAAGCTTGGTGAAACTCAACCAGTTGCTCTTGACATTTCAAAGGCTTTCGATCGTGTTTGGCATAATTGGCTGTCCAGTTTTCTCTCTGACCTCTCACTGCGGGTGATGGTTGACGGCTCTCTGTCTTCTAACGCTGGTGTTCCCCAAGGTTTGCATTCCACCTTCCAGTTTGGGGAACCTTGCCCCCCAGAGACAGAGAAAAGCACCTACTCGACAGTAAAGAGCAATACATTGCATTCTCCAAATTCGCAGAAGACCTCTACAAGAGGAGACGTACCCTCATTGTACAACAACCAAACCGTGACCAACAGCAATAAAACTAATTCAAGCTGAGAACTGAAAACGACAAAGTGTCATGACTGCCGCATCGTGGACCCTACAAGGAAACGGATTCTACCAAGAATAAAGGACACGGCTTACAACCATTAGAATGACTACAACCCTGGACTTTTCAAAGGAACACACCGACCTGGATCGTGCAGTTCACTGCCACCGAGCCATTTTGGCGAACAAAATCGAGCACCTGACTCGATTACTTTAAACCCAAACCCAGGCGGGAAGAGGGGAGACACCCTGTCCCCCCCTCTCTCCGCCGACCCTCCTTTTCCTTCTGGTGAGGCATGGACATGCCTCACTGACCACCTGGGGACATCTACTCTGTCGCCCCCATACTTCTACCTTTACCCCCCAGCCTTCTGCCTCTCCTCCCCCACTCTATCTATACACGATGTAAACGCCCTACATCCTAAATTAATCAAATCAAAAATAATTTTCGCCCAGTCTCGGCCTATCATATCCACTGCCCTGCTCTTGCCGTTTGAATGCATGGACGCTATGCGCTGTATGCAAACATTCAAAAATAAATTACAACTGCATGTGTATATATATATATATATATATACACACTTATATATCTTCAATTTTTTTTTTTTTTTTTTTTTTTAGGTCCTAGCTGCCGAAATCTCAGGAAATTAAGCGGCAGGACCTGCCAGAGTAACTTAAGTCAAGTGAGTTCCTGGTCTGCCTCCACGGGGCAACGTTGGGCCTCAATAGGGGTCCAGCGGCTAAATGACCAGATGAACAACGGTACACGACACCACACAAATACAATTCCCACACACTTTTAAATCTCTGGCTTTTCCAGTCAACTGGTTCACCCACAATGTAAACTACGCGGAGATGGGGGAAACCCCTGGTGCCGTTGGACCCTAAACACACTTTCACTTTCACTTTCCACAAACTACCAATTCCTTAAACACTGATCTCCAGGTAATTCTCCAGTCTAGCAAAAATAACTCAGTTGATTTCAATCTTTCTAAAACTTAGTCCTGTCTTATCTTCGATGACCTCTGATTTCTAGGCAAGATTATATATCTATTGGGAATTACCCTGACTTCCAATCTCTCAAAAACCAGAAGGTATACGCTGTTCACCCAAAAAATATCCAGAGGGTATACGGCGAATACCCTCCACTACAGCCCTGGTATTAAGTATTATAAGTTCTAATACATTGCGTGCTTAGGGTTCTCATAAAAAAATAAATTACAAAGGGTTTCTAATTTTTTGGCGAGTGAGTATACATACAGGCTATGTTTGGTGTGACAGTGTGCACAGTCCAATAATGTAGATGTAAAGAAATAACATAGTACACATTATTAAATATTAACTTTAACCTGTTATAAATTTGGGAATTAATATGTATTCAGATATAAATTAGAAATTCAACCAATGGTGTTATAATAAAATGTTTTCGCAATACTGATGAGGATGCGAAAACAGCAAAAAGTTAAAAAAGTCGTTTCTATTAAACAATTTATCGATTAAAAACGGAATACGTTGATTGGTTGTTTGCTGCTACTATAATGATTGATCGATAGAAGGGTATATTACTGTAAGTTGTTTAAAGGAGTGCGCACTATCAATAAAAGGATCCAGTTTATAATTATAAAGAACGGAAAAGAAATGGCATAATGAAACCAGTTTTACTGAATGCTTGTTTGGTTAAGTTGTTTACATCATAAACAACTTAACCAAACAGTTATTGCTGTATTTGATTGCTAAGTCTGATATAAAACTCTGTGTATGTTTTCGATTGGATGTAATCATTAAATATTACATATTTCTTCCTCGGATCTTTAAGGATATTGATTATAAAGTTATTAGAACAATCACTGAAGATATTAAATGACAATTCCCATTTATTGCAGTCATTTATAATATTATCAGAAATATAAACTTTTATATCATTTGGAGATTGCAAACTGCCAGATTAGCGATTAGAAAGAGTGAAATTCGGGGGGGATACAATGCTTGTATTCCCCCTAACTATTTAAAACAGCCCTACTTAATCTTAATCGTCTTGATAATCCCATGCGATAGTCTCATGCAACGTAACTGTATGTTTTTAATGAACGATGCTTTTTATTTTATTTTATTTTTAAATCTTCTTTCCCCCCACCCTATTATCGCGTGATTACTATCGCTATGCGTGGGCGCATCCCAGCGCGTGCTCTGCCAATTCTGATTCTATGGCAACATATTTTTTAATGGCGATTAAATTATGATAATAACGGTTGCCTATCCAATGGTGTGTCTGTATCTTTTAATGTAAATTCCAAATGATTGGAGCAATTTTAAAATGCTATTTATATTTTAATTTCATATATTTATTAAATCTTTTTATAAAAAAATAATTAATATATATAAAAATTAATAAATAATAAAATAATATGCGTGGACGCATCCCAGAGCGTGCTCAGCCAATTCTTATTCATTGGCAACATATTTTTCAATGATAATTAAAGATTAAATTATAATCATAACGGGTGCCTATCCAATGGTGTTTCCATATCTTTTAATGCCAATTCTAAATGATTGGAGCAATTTGAAAATGTTATTTATATTTTAATTTCGTATATTTATTATTACTTTTTATAATATAGCTGAAGCTGATTATAAAACGAAAATTGTACCAACAACGCTATATTTTGACTACGTATGGACAAATTAAAAGTAATGAAACAACTTACAATGAATATAAAATTTTATTTGGATGCTAATTTGCTTCCAGTACTTTGAAGATTACTGGAGAGACTTAAAACAAAAAAAAGGCTTAAAACAAAAGCGAAACAAACCACCCGAAATGGGAATCTGAACCCGAGAAAGCCATCTTTCTGTACAGACTTAGGCTTTCTCTCAACTGGCACTCATCCTAAACTTTCCTGTCTGAAATCCGATTTCGAAGAAGAAAGGATGACCTGCTGTTCGGAGCAGTCGGCAGTGTGGCCGAGAGATGCTGTGCCAAGCTTTTCCTTGACGGCATAACTAAATCCATGCCGTGTCGCGGTTGGCAGGCGGGTGCGGAAAGTTACACCCTATCTGGCTGCAAGAAAGAATTAATGGCTGCAAGCTAGGCTTCTGGTAATGGATTGCTTTCTCCCTCCTCTAGGCCTACTGGTCACTCTGGCAACACATCCCAGGAGCAGAGCAGTACCGAAGGAAAACACTTAGAGACAAAACGGCATTCCCAGCCGATCGGTTTAATGGCAGTAGCATTTAATGGCTAACTGTGCCTTAATTCCAGCATGGCCTACTGGATGTAAGGAGCAGCTAAGAGGAACAAGCCCCGCCGGACTGTACGGAGGAGAAAGACAATATTTCTACAAGGCTCTGGACAAAAATACAGCTTCTCGTCAATAGACAGCACCTGGAGAGGTAGGGAAGGGAGGTTTTTTTTTAATCACATCTGAGGTCCATTTCTATTAACAGAGTTTATTTGGAGGTCGTAAGAAAGACCAGAATTGTGATACATAAGACTGTACATAAGATTAACTAAAATGAGCCACAATTTTGTCTTTTGAGGACCATGAAATTCACAATGAATTGAACTCGACCGTAAAACATGATACTTTCTTTACAAGATTGTTCTCCCATTCGCAGGAATGAACATATTTAAATTAAACAATACCAAATTTACCATTTCATTTTTTCCAAAGAGTATGCAATTTACTGTTTAAGCTGAGGGAAGTGGATTCTATCTTACCTCAGCCCAAAGAGCACTGAAAACATGGATTTTATATCCTCTTGAACATTATTTTCACGTGTGGGCAGGTGTACTACGAGTAAATATCGTTTTTATACATTTGGACTCTAAACGATAAATCACAAGATCAAAGCATAATTCAAATTAAATTTAAAAAAAATTACATTAATTTCAATCAGCCTAAAATTTCTTGAAATTGAAGATTTTATAGGTGGAGGAGAGGGCAGAATCTTACCAGTAATTTTGTGTGTTCCTTTTGTGTGTTCTTTTCCATATTCCCGGTGACAAGAACGTTTTTAATAAACTTGATCCATAATCAGCTAAAGTTGTAGGCTGGTTTTTGGCTTGATGAACCATACATTTAGATTGGTTGGTTGGTTGATTTTGTGTTTAATGGCATATTGGCAGCTATGGCCATACATTTATTAAAATAGTTCTTGATATTTAGCTATTTGCTACCATCCCACATAATTGGAATGATGTGTCATTGATGAAGGTACCACATGTGTATGTTTTCATGAGGTTCACAGCACACTATTCGTCTAAATCGAGACTCGTCAGACCACATGATCTTTTTCAACTGTTCCACAGTCCACTATTGGGATTGGTGGCACAATTCAAGTCGAATTATTCAATATTTTACAGAAAGAAGTGGAGTGTAGTCATACGACTATTACATCCTAGATTCTTCAACTCCAGCCGCATAGTTTGACTGGAAATGGGTCTTTGTTTGCTTAAACTTAAGTTTTCAGTCATTTGCTGCACACGAGAACTTGTATTCTGACACACAATTTGTTTTAAATTCCTGTAGTCTCGTTCTTGGAGTACTTTCTGCCTTTTACAGTGACATTCTCGTTTTTTTCTTCGACCCTGTGCACTTTTCAGATGGTTGCTTTCGATAAACCAGTGAATTCTAGTGTTTTATCAAATATGCTTTCTGCAAAAGGTACTCCTTTCAGAAAATCGGAAAGATCACACATCTTATCCATGAACAGATCGAGTAAGGGACCGCATACGTTTGATATCAGGAACTTGTGGCCATAACACGTGACAACTTACGTTTAATTATCTGTTGGCGCGAAGGTTACTAATATTTTGGCCCGTGTTATATAAACTATTCTGTACTCATATTTTAAGAAACCTAAACACGTTGTTTTGTACAATAAGCGAAGAAAATTGTCTTGTTTAAAAAAAAAAGTCACTTAAAAGTTTTTAAGAAAGCCACCACGAGTTGCCTGGGTCCTGCACTTTAAATATAATTTCCAGTCATCATCGATACAGGTAAAGACGCTCAGGCATTATTATTAACTAGCAACTATCACGTGACTAACGCTAAACGTTATGAACTGCGAATAGCAGGGAAC
Organism: Mastigoproctus giganteus; assembly: GCF_048544385.1. Taxonomy (NCBI): domain Eukaryota; kingdom Metazoa; phylum Arthropoda; class Arachnida; order Uropygi; family Thelyphonidae; genus Mastigoproctus; species Mastigoproctus giganteus. The sequence goes on along the minus strand of NC_143588.1, from coordinate 17,654,293 downwards.
AAAAATGCAAACCTGTCCCTCTCCCACTCACAATCAGCAATCGTCCGCCCCCTCCCCACCCCCGAATGTGTGTACGGGGAGATTGCTTGTTGTACGAAGGCAATCAACGCTCAGTTGTTACAGCGTGCCAATCGAAGTTCTAAAGTCCTATTTATTGTGTTGATAAAGCCGTTGTCACATTTCTGTCCGTCATTTATGACTCGTCCGCTATCACGTTCACGTGACCCCGCCGTGGCGAGTCGAGAGATGAGGGATCGTAGATGCGCCATTCGTCATCTTACGGGCTACCTTTATCGTCCGAACGTCCAGTGCGGAGATGTTCGCTTGGCACCTGCTCGTAAATCATGTACACAGGATGGGAAGATAAAAGTTGCATGATCTCTCTGTCCACCCTGACACAAGTCATATTCCCGGGCGTGCAGACAAACAGTTTCTTTACTAGCTGTCACTGGATCACGCCATAGTGACAGGCGGCGATGACCCTAGGGTGGCGGACACGTCCTGTAAGACTGACGGCAGAAGTGTCTTCCTGCACTTCCAGGGTCAGGAAGGGCCACTTAGTTGTGACAGATGTAACTGGAAGGGCGATGGGAGGATAGAGAATTAGTACGATGTGTCACGGCAAAGTACAGCGCGCGCAGTTTCCGTGGGTTTGAAGAGTGTGTGTGTGTGTGTTCTGTAAATTTAATGAACACAACGTTAAGCCTGGAACGCGCGCGCACTTTCTGTTCCCGAGTCGATCCAGAGGAAAGAAATCAAAGGTATCATTACTGTAATTGGGTACACTCATAATGCCTCGTGAGCGTCTTATTACCGTACTTTAACAGTCGGAGGCGACAGTTAGTCGCATACTACGTCTTATTTTAAAGACCAGACTAATTGCTGTAGTTGGTTGGTTGGTTCAGAGTGAACCAACTACAGCGCAATCTTTCCATAACATTAATTTATTCTGATTGTTGTGTTAAATATTTAGAGAGTTTCAATAACTTTAATAAAGGCCACAAACGTCAGTAACAGTCTTCGATTTCTTCCTCCACAAGAAAAAGAGAATTTCTGCAGCTGGAGAAGAACACCTAAAATTAACCATGAAATTTGGCAGGCTTCTGTAAACTAAATATCACCTGAGAGATGATCTTTATTGCCCTTCAATTAGGAAGATTTACATTCTAAGGTTAAAGCAGGGACATGTGTCCTGGGTTACACAGAGCAACTGTATGCATAACCTGAAAGGTATCTGGTTTCCCTTCAGTTGGTATCCTTGAAGTCATAACAATAAACTTGTTTTCTGAAACCATGCGTCTCAAACCATTTAGGTTGTTAAAACTGTTTCTGAGCGGAAGCCTATGGTTTACTTGGCTTCTTTCAGAAGTTCGGGAAGTTCTAATCAGGTCTGTGATATCAGAGGTGTCCAAGAATCCAGTGATTAGTCTGGCCAATTCAAATAGGTTAGCTGCCACAATTTTTTCCCATGGGGTGACTTTAAGATGGATGAAGAGTTGAGCCCTAGAATACTGTTGCCAATCCATAGGTTAAGTCATTTCATGAGCCAGTATTCAAAGCTAAGGAACTTGTTGAAATGCATTGTTGGGGTAGAGGACCATATAGTTGTTGCATATAGAAGTATGTCCTCTGATGTCCTGATGTCTCCAATGGAGACTTCGGAGGACATACTTCTTGACCAATTCAGATGAAACATATTTTAGCTGTTTTTGTTTTGTTTATCTCTAATGTGATTGAGGCCAAATATTGTTCAAGTTGATGGATTTTTTATTTACCTGCTAAGAACCTAATTTTGCTAAGATGAGGTGACGTAAAGCTTCGAGTCATTAACATGGTTTCCTGGCATCTCAAAAGGACTAGAAGTCATTTTGGGATGCCAGGAAGGGGTTCTAGAGGTGCAGTGAAGGGTTAAGGACAGGCTTACCTCCTTGTGGAACATCCGTATTAGTAATATATGTTCAGTGGTATCTGTGATGTGAGATGAAAAGTCTAGGCTCCAGGATTGAAACCTAACATTGAAGTAATTCTTGAGAATGGAGATAAGAGCTGTTACGTCATAAGCTCCTTTTGTATCAAAATTACAAAATTACAAGTTGTGTCCTGTCGGACTTTATGAATTCATATAAGGGTGTCCTTAAGGTCACTATTAGTAGATCTCTTCTTGATCACCATGTGGAGAGAAGGGTGCCTGTGCTGAAACTGTGGTCTGCGATGGGGTTTAAATTGTTTTTAAATGTCTTAAGGAAGCCATAGATGATGACAATATGTCTAAACTCTTGTGGCCGCTTGGGGTTTCTGCAATTAGGAACCGGATGGACATATGTAGTACGTGTTCCAGATTTCTGATATCTTTCCACTTGTTAGGATTTTGTTCAATACCACTGAAAGTTGGGCCCACTACAGCTTTCAGTGGTAATTTCTTGACGATTTCAATCAGATTTCTTCGGGTAATATTTGGGAGTGGATATGACGATTTGCAAGAAGGATCGAAACTTGTAACAGAGAATCGTTTTTGCGGTTGGTCAGCCTGGTTTAAAGTAAGTTTATTTCATGTTTCTTCTTTCATGATGGTTTGCTTGTGGCTCTGTTTTTGGAGTGATTTGGACCGTTTCAGCTTATCAAAGACAAGTTGGTTGCAGACTGATCTTTTCTGTCTTAAGAAGAGAGCCCATACCTTTTTTGTAGACACTGAAGTCTTCAGCATCAGCAGTTTTCCTGCACCGTTAGTAGGCGTTCTACTTCATGAGGAAGGTTTGCTTTATGATTCCATTAAACCATGCGGAGGTTCGGGAGTTGATGCTAATTTCTTTTGCAGCTCCCTCTTTGGCTATTCCATAAAGCTCTTCGAAAAGGTGGCTCAGTGCTTCATCAGGGGAGTATGTTGAATAGACGTGTCCAGTTAAATTCCCTGAATCGTCTAAGGATGATTCCTAGTTTCAGGAATTTTGTGCCAGAGAGATCTTTCTCTGTTTGGTTTTCACTTCTGAGTGGATCTGGATTGTGATTTTCCTGTAAGGAAATTGCACATGTGATAGGATTGTGGTCAGAGTAGAATTTAAAAGAAGAGGTAATCACAGAGATGCTGTCTAGATTATGGAATAGGAAATCAAGTTGGTATTACCTCTGGGCGTGGTAGTAATAATTTGAGCGAGGCCTAGGGAAGCGTATATGGCATCAAGTTCTATCCAGACTTCTTGGCGTGGTGCAGGCATGTTTAATTCGCCTGTACTATGGTTTGTAGACTTGTCTCCAGGTTTGTGGTGACAGGATTCCAGTTGTGTTTTCTACTCTTGATTCTTCAGTATGATATGGGGGGGGGGGTGTTATATTTATAAACCTGTATCTAGGTGTCCTTGATTAATAACAGGACAGGACTCCAAAGTTCTGTTTTAGGCTGGTTTTAGATTTAATGGTTTGATAGTGTTCTCTGAAAATCAGGGTGACTCTTCCTCCTCCTCATCTTCTGATGTCTCTACAGTTCTATAGAAACTATACTTTGAAGGTTGGGTGAGCCGTATCTAGGTGGCTTTTCTTGGGTTACCAAGTTTCTGTGATACAAATAATTTCATATTATTCTATGAGGAGCAGAGAGTGTAGTGTATTTAGTTTGTTGATGAGGCTTCTGATGTTTTGGATGCAGCATTTAAGCTGAAGGCATTTGGGGTTAATATGCTTCTGGTCCGTTTGTTGCTATGCCAATTGGTTGATTTTGTTGGTATAACTCTTTCCTCTACGGTCCTTGTCAATATATGGTTTTGCCAAGGTTCCTGGCAGCCAAATATTAAGATCCAGAATCATACGTTTTTTATCTGGAAGACAAAAGGGCCTTAAGTATGGTTCTCTTGACGGGTTTCACTTCTACCTGTGCTGCATACTCAGCAACCCATATCGTCTGGATGTTTGTCCCCTTTGTGGTTGAGTTCAGCCTTGAGACAAAAAGTTTCCCTAGAGTTGGGACGCCCGTGATATTATGAATTGCAATGAAGCGTTGTGAGTAATAATCTCTATGAAGATTCGTTGGTCTGGTGACGGTGAATATTCATTTGCATAACTAATCTTAGTATCTGGGTTTTTTAACTGACCACATCAGCCGATTGCAGGTTTAACTGCCTAGGAGGCAAAAGTATCTACTGTTTTCGGGTTAATTTTCCATGGTTTACTGGGTGCATTTGTACCACCTCAGCGTATCTGTTTGGTGTGAGAGCCTAAAGGGCTAATTCTCTTCTGCTATTTCATTGAGTGTCTTACCTGCGAAATGTTTCCGTCTTGGTAGTCTAGTTGACAATGGGGTATGTTTAACTGGGATGTACGAGGTATATTTAACTGGGATTTGGAAGATTGGTTCTGTAGTGGCTTGCGGTTGAATATCCTTAAATAATATGGAATTAAGGATCTGGAATTTCTAGCCTGACAGCATCAAGCTAGTAGATCCTCCTGTTGGATGAAAAGGGCCCACCTGTTGTATGCTCATAATGGAGTCACTGATTAAAGATGCATTGCAGGATCATCTAGACAAGACTGCAGTAATAATTCAGACACACCATGGGTTTGTTAAGTCTTGTCTGACAAATTGGATTGGATATTGTGATGTTGTTGCAAAGGAACTGGATGCAAAAAATAATTTTGATATCACATACTTGGGTTTTAGGAAACCTTTTGACACTGTTCCGCATGGAAGACTGATGTACAAATTGGAGCAGAATGGTATTAAGGGCAATTTGCTACAATGGATAAAAGGGTGGTTGGGTGGGAGATGACAGAGAGTGGTAATCAATGGACGCTGCTCTTCGTGGACTAATGTTATTAGTGGAGTCCCAGGGTTCGGTTGGGCCCACTGTTGTTTTGTATATTTATCAATGATATTGATGAAGTTATATCAGGCTTAATGTCGAAGTTTTCAGATGATACAAAGGTTGGCAGGGTTCTTAATGACAGTAATGGCAGTGTGCTACTGCAATAGGATCGAGAAAATGTTGGGTAGGTGGGCCGAGAAGTGGCAACTGAAGTTTAACATTGACAAATGCAAAGTACTGCATATGGGTAGAAGTAACCCCAGAAAAACGTACCAACTGTGCGGCACTACATGTAGGGTGGTAGAAAATGAAAAAAAAATTGTACAGTCAGATATGAAGTTTTTTGAGCAATGCAGACAGACTGCCAGAGTAGGTCATGAGGTATTGTCAATGATATACAGGAACTTTGCTAGTAGGGAAAAGGAGGTGATTATCCCTTTGTATAGGGCAATGGTCAGGCCACGCATTGAGTACTGCGTACAGGTCTGGAGGCCTCATTTTAGGAAGGATGTAGATTTGCTTGAGGGTGTACAGAGAAGAGCAACAAGATTGGTGAGCGGAACGAAGGGATTCTCTTACCAAGAAAGGCTTAAGTTCTGCGAATTGCAGCGTCTGGAGACTAGGCACATCCGAGGTGATCTGGTTCAGGTGTATAAGGCCTTGAATGAGTTGAGCACGCTGAATTCTGATGGGATTTTTCCACTTGTTCAGATTACGGTGGTTGATTGCTGGAACAAACTTCCATCTGTTGTTGTGGAAGTTGATAGCTTAAATAAATTCAAGGAGGGGAATTTTTTGAAGGAACAGTTGCGTGAAATTTTTGGCTGATGCTACATAAGCTCATACGCTTGCTTCCTTGCATCACATGCCTCCATTACTACTGCTACTTCTAGAGCGTTCTATTGAGCGTTCCTTCCTGTATCAGCTACTTTGATTTAGGAAGGTTACGAAGGTGCTGAGATATAACCGTGATCTTAACTAGTAGCTTTACGTTAGAATCCGTTGGCTCAGAGCCTTACCTTCTTTGGAGCAAAAAATAGAGTAGTTTTTGGGATGAAAAGCCAGAATTACTGAGAGATAAATCATAGAACTATCGCTGATGGAGAACTATTTCTCAGCTTCGACCGGCGAAGGGAATCGAACACAAGTCTTCTCAATGTGTGAGAGAGAGCAGCACGCTATCCACTCTACCATCTCGCGGGGTACTGCTAACCAGAAGCAATTAATTAGGTCTTCAGAATTGTTTCAAAAATCAATACCTACACAGAGATGATAAACAGTCCAATAGGGTCAGTTCATTGGACATTAGCAGACAACTCAACCACAATGACCTCTGAATTCTGTTCGCTGATATCCTTTGAAGATCACCAACAAACTGCCACTGATGTAAACCAGATCTACTACATATTATAGATCTAATTGGCCACCATTCTTGGGTTCAAAAAATAAAATGCACGAAGAAAATTTGCCCACAAGCAAGAATTCAGAAAACAATACCATAATTAAGTAAAATAAACACTTCTGAATTACAAAACAGAGTCCTGTAACTGCTTCGGAGAGAATACAGACCATTGTCTTCCCGGTAGTGATCACGTCCGTAACCATCCCCTTAATCTTAAGACGAAGTTTTCGACAATAACCGAAGTGTGTCGCTTCTGATTTTAAAGTCAGACTGCAGTTTTTTTCTCACTCTGTCAAAGCTGGCGTGACAATCGCAAAGGAAGTAAAAGTTTATAAGTGATGTGTGTGTGGTTGGGAATAATAAAATGCTCGCAAAATCTACTAAACCAGGGGTATCGCTGAATCTATGAAAACAAAGAAGAGGCAGAAAGGCATAAAATACTGAGTCTCGCTGGTCGTTTTAAAATTTATGAAATGGAAATTTGCCAAAATATTTACGTTTTACGAATCACAGACAGGAGAGCTGTTGTACACTATGAGATGAAAAATACATTTTGTAAATGTGTTCGATATACAGATATATTCACAGCTCTTTTGACTGACATATACATGTAATACATACTTCACACATACGGCCACGACTACTCTAAAACATATCTACACCGCGAATTAAAAAAAATATAATAATAAAGAAACTGTAGTGGCTCGAACAATCGAAACTCGACTGCCTGAACGCTGTGTGGGCCGGCGTATTGATTAACAATCAGCCTGCCTGTACCAGCTACTTTTAGACCGCACGAAAAAAGAAAAAAAAAAACTTGTCTACTAAAGATGTGGGTAGTGGAAGTTCTTTCTTTCTCTCCTTTCTTTCTTTCGCTTATGTCTGGTATTTACTTCATTCTCTGCCGATCACAACTGCCGCTTTTTTGGGGGGAATTTAATTTAAAAGTGCCGAAAAAAAGGAACAAAAGTTTTGAATTGAAAAATAAGTTTTATTTATTTATTAAAAAAAAAAAAGTTTGTAGAAATATACATTACTGAAGTTTACAAACGAACAAAAACTTTGCGCGTCTAAGAAAATGTCAGTCGCGCCCTCTGTTGTATACGTGAATAATTTTATTTAGCCCTCTGTCGGCCAAAATTTGTTTTTATTTATTCTGGATTTTTTTTTGTTTATTTTTCTTGAGGATATATTACTTATCTATTCAAATACCAAATTAGCAGACTTCTTCGGCGATATTTGAGATTCATTTCGGAATTTTGTGCACGGTAGGGCATTTAAAAAATCCAAAAGATTCACAAAAGCAAAATGAGGAAATATTAAATAAAGAGAAAAACAGCACGAGCGGGGATTGAAATACAAATGTCAAATGAAATCGGGCCGAGCCAAGGAATGAAACCCACAGCTGCTTAATTTTATCAAGCGTTTTAGTGATTACGGGCATTTGAGTCAGGTTACCAGAAGCAGATAGAATTACGGTTGTGAAACATGTTCTTTGTGACAAAAACAATCTTCAATCTAATCCATTACGTCAAAAGGCATTTTCTTGATTTGATATCGTACTATAACTCGCTTTAATTATAGTTGTCATTATATAAATTTGGTTATTATCAGCTATATTTTTATATTGCCTTTATTTTGATATTTGATTTCGGTCTAGCTTATATTTGTGATCATCAGTGGTCATGGTAGTAATTGGGCTTGGTGATCATGCCACCAGAATCTTTAGAAGTGTATAACATAAGCGTGTGTTGGAATTTCAAATTTTGAAATACTAACAATGGTACAAAGATCTTTTTAGCTTTTGATTATGCAATTTTTTGTATTAAGGAGTAGTTAGACAATATAAACCAAAGGTCAGGACAAGTCAAGTTGATCACGTTGAACAGTTTATTTAACTGCCTTCTGTTTCTTAAATGAAGTCGCCCTGACTTTTATAGTTTTAATTTTTCATCCCGAAAAGCTCCAGTAATTTAAACCCCTTTTAAAGGGGACTGATCACCGACATTCCGCAGATGAAATTTAAGTTAGAATAAAAAAACGCAAGAAGGTGGTCCTCCTCCTGGATAATGCGTCTAATATTTTTAATTTAAAGAGTAAAATAGCAAATGATTATCAAGTTTACTTAGGAGTTACGAATTAATGTCTCTGGACTCGTCTAAGGGAAAGGGATAGATAAAAATCCCCCTCCACGATACTCTACATATTGGAAAACACATATTTCAATTATTCTAATAATTATAATCATAGTGGAATAAACTATTTAATAAAATGGATATACAAACAATTTTTATGAAATAATATTGAATTATGAAAATGGATCTTGCGATGTCTCCTTGTGCGTATTCAAATACAATATGTCTAAACACTGGTCTCGTTTGAATCATTATTAAAATATTTCAAAATGCTAAATTATAGAGATTAACTTCACTAAGAATATTGAAGAATATTGTAGAAATAAACCACGGAACTAAATGCAACCCATAAATGAAACCAAGTAAAGGGCATTGAAGGTTATCCCACCATTTTTTCACTTTTTAATTTTTATGATTTGATTTTAATTCGAAAAACAAATTATACACCTTGCCCTGTTTCATTTAAGTCTTAAAATTATTAAAAAATGGGAAGAAAAAAAAAACTTTGACTTAGATTTCCTCACTGTAATAACTTTTCCAAAAATCTTACCAGCTCTTGTCTTTTATATAAACCTGAAATCTTGAGAAAAAGAAAAGTACAAAAAACAAAATCACCTTTCAAGTCGCTCCCACGTTAAAAAAGGTAGCATAGCGCGAACAGTTACCAGAAAATAACCAGATGGCTTATAATCCCAGCAGACAGTCTTAGAAACAGGCTGTGACACTTTGCTTTTTCTCCCATACCTCTTATAACACAGAGACCATCTGAAAAACAGGATGTTGCCGCTAGACCAAAGATTAAATCGTAGAACTGAGTAAGGTATGAGTGTGTGCGCCGAAGAGACTAAGGTTATGAGGTGTCAATATATTGTGTCTGTAACTGTGTGTATTTTCAGTCGGTTTGCTAGCAAAAAAACTCCGAGTTTCCAGGATAGAATAACAGCAATGAAATCGTTGCGAAATTGGAGCTATCTTTTAAGAATTCTACAGTAAATTACAGTTGTAATGATGCCCGTAAGTAAATGTTTTCAGTACAACGGTAAGTTTGTCTGTGTCTAGAGAAATTACATTGCTTAACCACTTTCCCAATGACACTACCAATAGAGCATTGTACGTTAAGCGATGCCTAATACATGATTTACTAGTACAGTAGTAAAATAAACAGAATTCGAATTCAGCAAATGTAATTTGAACGTTGAATGCACAAAAGTTCAAGAGAATTCTCACATTATCTTTGAGCTTCTCCAGATTTCTGATCATCAGATGTTGAGCAGTAGTTCGCAGAAGAACGCGATAAGATTTTGAAATATATTTAAGACCGCTACTATTTAGTGCTATTAACGAACGTTTATTTCCCATTAGATCAAGAGGTTATCACACGTCGCTATCGCATATACGATATGAGCAGCGAACTCATTTAATATCAGCATACCTCGTTACACACGCCATTAGGGACAAGAAACATCCACTAGAAGGGTAATGAAATCAGTTGTGTGCTACAAGAGACTAACTGATGGATAGGATAACTTGGTTACCAGTGGCAGAACAGGAGCGAATAAATGACAAGAAAGCTAGTTACCACAAACAGACATTAGTGTCCCTTCTTCCTTATTGAGTTCTAGAAGAATAATGCGGAATACCATTTAATGATATATTTTTAATATGCTGTAATCGAAAGATAAGTACTAGCAAACCCGAATACTTTGCAGTAAAAGTGTTTTTTCTATTATATATATATACACTAAGCTTTTATATTCTACCTTATTTTACTTTCCAGCTTTCAGGGACAAATTTGGCCACCCAAAGAAACTGCCAACAAATTCTAGGCTTAGCTAGATTCGATAGTAATTATTCGATCTGTAGTTATGCGATTTGATAATTAACACCAGTAAATTATTAATTTAATTATATTAGTGGACGAACAATAGTTCCTAAGTAAAAACTTCGTCTAACGACAGCAAAAAAATCGAGCAATAAAAAGGCTGGATGAAATTCATCTTGATTAAATATGAATTACTATGAATTAAAAGATACTTTTCGTACCATGTGGAACAAGCTTTGATTGGATTCCCCTCTTGAAAGGAAGAACTTGCATGGACTTTTTATTATTTTTTAAAGGAGTCAGTCGGCCTAGGGTGATGGCAGCATAGCTCTGATTTTTCATCGCAAAAATCAGACAAATCTACCACTTTCTATTTAAACGAAACTGCCTTGACGGAATTCAAACAAATCTAATCGAGAGACCCTGTTCTTCGTCAACATGAAGCATCAAATCTTTTCTTTTCACTCGGATCATATCAGCATTAAATATCCAGACTCCATTACACGAATTTATTTCTTTATTATTATTAATGCCTGAATACGAAACCACGGAATGGTTATCTGTGAATATCTTCGTTAAAATAATCTACAGTGAGGAAATTCCAAACAGCTGCTACTATGTTTTCTTTATTCTTGGTGTCTCTTCTATCTTTATCCACCATGAAGAATTTTGTTCACGTTTGTTGATTAATATTTGGAGCAATGTCAGTGTCAACGTTATCAGCAGAAAGGGAGCCACACCTACAAATAATTATATATTTACTACCGAGCAATTACAGCAGTGTCACATAGAATTGATCGCGTATAGCGACATCTATACTAATATGACGTACGTGTCTGTGTTCCTAAATCGCTTTATCTTGTATAATACATTCAGAATATTACTGAGTCTCGTACACAGAACTTTTTTTTTTTCTTTTTAAGTTTTCTGCGAAGTGAATGAGACTTTTTTTCTTAACGTGTAATATGTACTACTGATTATTGGTAAAACAACAATTTGGACATACTCTATCTGCAGTTCTTGTGGATGTTGGTCAATTTCAAGCACGTGTTATGATGTATCAGCTACCCGTATGTGTATGCTGCAGATAATAAGAGGGGCGAGCTACTGGCAGCCCTTCATATTCTATATGAAGGGCTGCCAGTCTTCATAAACATACTATTCAGTTTTTTATACAAAACACAGAAGTGCAGTTTGAAAGAATTCTAAGTTGATTGCTGAGTTCATTACTTCCCAATGGTATCCATTCGATTTGCGATGCATATTTATGTAGTTTGGATCCTGTGAAGGAGGAGAAAGTAAGGTGTGACTTTAACTATCTCATAATTCAACGATTGAAGAAAACGACTTAGATGTCTTAGTTACAGAGGTAATATGCCGCTTCTAACCTTTTTTGGCAACCGATACAGCAGCTCCCATGTTTCTTATTTTGTTTTTTTTTTTTTTTTTTTTCCTTTTGTGGAAACATAGAAATTCTATAGCGCAACATTCACAGCAGTTACCACGCAAACCCGCATTTTGATCACAGCGAATTGGCCAAACAAATAGAAACGGAACCAGAAAACACCATTTCAATTCATGATGGGAACGGTAAATACATGAAGGACGGAAGAACTTTAAAGAAGCCTATATACAACTTATACTGTAGACCCCAAAACCAAACCCCATAAACATAAACCATCCTTCAAACTAATGAAAATAATGGAGAAATATCAGAATAACTCCTTTATTCAGTTGCCAAATCGACATATTGTGACCTATCAATGTACAGAGAGAGATTGCAAAGCAGGATAGCAAACACACTTACATACCAAACAGAAGGACTAAACGATGCCAGAAATATCACTACAAGTTTTTTAATTTGAAAGAACAGCTGAAAATGAGACCGGAATATTATTAAAAGAGAGGTACTATATGATACTGTGGAAAGCAGGAAAAGCAGGATGCAGAAAATAAACGGCCAGAAAACACTTGTTCTAGACAAGTTTACATGGGAATTTTTTATTCGAATACTTTTTAAATTTAATGCTACTTTTCGCCAGGAGGCTCACATCAAACTAAATGACGCTGTTGATCCAAGAGACAAATCCTTTAGCGATTATTTAAATGAATGTGTGGTCCTTTTTAAATTGTTTTCTCATTTTGCAAGATTCATATTTTAGTTTCCACATACTTAGATTTTTTGATCTGTCTGTTTATATTATTTGGAATGCTGATTGAGGAGTTCTGGAAATCTCCTATTTTCTGCATTTTAACTAATATTCTACCCTGACCTGCACATTAGATGGATATATAATGGAAACTTCCGTATAGTTCAATTAGTTGGAGATGTGAGTTATGAAAGAAATAAAGAAAAAAAAATGAATATCCGAATAACGCTTGACCAGTTTGTTAACGAACTACCTCTTGTACTAACAGCCAAATTTCTATTTCTTGTAATAGAAATAGTAGAACAGTCCACACGAACTCTGAATTACAATACGAATACCCAAACAAGCCTCATCAAAGTAAATTAAACAGTCTTGTGCACGATTTAAATCTATGTGAGGTGCAGTAAAAGATTTGGGGACCAATGCAGAAGGAATGGGATTTACTACAAAAAGATACAACTATATCTGGATTTGAACCGAAAACATAAACCAGAATAATGGAGGATTTTACTCGTCCCTTCGAAATTAAGCAATTCCATAATGGAAAGATACATACATATATGCCAATCGCATAATCCCACGAAAAAATCCTATGAGAATATGGAATTTCTCTTATAAAAGAACAAAACGGTAAATACAAGTGGCACTCATCTATGTCACTTGTATTTATCAAGGAGATTTCAAAGTTGTCAAGTTCTTTAGTATTAATACAGGCAAATACACAGGCGAATGTTTACTATTAATAGAGGCAGATTTCAAAGTTATCGAGTTCCTCTAGCATAGGCAAATGATCTAAGAAAGCAAGCTTATACAGCATCATCAAAAAAAAACTTATCTCCTCCAACAGTTTGTCTAGTTCTTCCTTGAATTTTTTTTTCAAGCTATCCACTTCCACAACAACAGATGGAAGTGTGCCCAGCAATCAACCGTCTGCTGGCTAAAGACAGACTTCTCATATTTATTCTGCAATCATCCTTTCTCAATTTGAATTTATGCTTCCTCATATATGTAGTCTAAGCAAGAGGAAGAATCCCATCAGCACTGAGTTTGATCAATCTATTCAAAGCCTTAAACACCTCAATCAGATCACCTCGCATGTGCCTAGTCTCCAGACGCTACAATTTGCAGAAATGAAACCTTTTTTGGTAAGAGCGCCCTTTGTTCCTCCTCACCTATCTCGTTGCCCTTCTCTGTACCTGTTCCAGCAGCTCTATGTACTTCCTAAAATGAGGCCTCTAGACCTGCATGCATACTAAAAATATGGCCAACATTCTGGCTGTACAAAATATTGTTTATTTTTATGTGAGTGGGACAGCCAAGCCGAAGCCACTTAATTGCGAAACTAAGACTTGGCCCCTCGCATGAATCTTGTACTTGGATAGAAAAATTTCATCTACAAGCCACTAGTTGATTAAACAAACATATATTTTTACCTAAATCTCTCATAAAGTTAGGTTTAATGAAAAATTTCGTAAAACCTATGGACCAAGATGGAGGTAGCTTTCAATATTTATAGTTAAAAATTTCAAGCATTAGTGATGCCGAAATCACAGTGTACTCTTCGGTCCCCAGAGAGTTATTGAAAGATGTAAAAAAAAATGTTGAATCCTTTGTAACTGAAAGTTTGGAAATCCTTCAAGAGAGTTTGTGAACATTTTTTTGGGGAAACAACAGAGTAGACATCCCGATTGCACTTTATCTAAAAATATATTTCCTCCATTTAGGCCAGATAATTTTTCCTAGATAATCTTTGTGAACGTTTTCATCTAGATGCCATGCAGAACTTACCCAAGGAAAGCAGAAACAGAGTGTATTATCAGACTATTGCTGGATGGTGATCAGAGAGGTTCCTGATCATTACAAAAGAAAAACTAACAAAAAAAAAAGTGAATGACACTATTTTTACGCCGTTTAATGTAACACTTGTTAAAATTTCACTACAATTGCTAGTAAAGGTAACCTGCATTTCTCTCTAAATCTACGGGTACTACATCTGACATCAAATTTGAATTCAGCTTGCCCAAACCAATGAGTTGTGTATCATAAAGGAAAAATCAAAAGCTTAACTTTGGTGACCAGTGTAATTTGTTATACAGTGCAACTTTATTTTGACCTGGAAAGAATTTTCACCATTCAGACTGCCTATCATAATGAAATTACATGTATTTTCCTCCTTAATATCGTTAATGCGTTTTAAGGCGAAACACGTAAGCCAGCTGCCACCCTCTCAGTTCATGAACCTTTTTAACAAGAAATCCCTTGAAAACTGTTAGATAAATATACTAAATAGTCTTATAGGCTTTAATATCGTTTGTATACACGCACCGCACAATGACTTGTAAGAAAACTCATCGTAGAGGGGATGGAAAGTCCGTAATTTCGCGCATTTCTCTCAGTAAGCGCCGTAATCTGACCTTGGCTGTGACACCCAGGTAACTACTGCTTTTCTTTTTGATGTAGCTTGATTGCTCAGGTATCCTTATATTTGGTTTTTTTTTTCTGGTCTCTTATGACGGCATGGGAGACAGTGACACAAAAGCAAAGATGGCAAAGGGTCTCGAATATTTAACGCTGTTGCCGACGTTCCAGAGCTGACTACTTCCTCTCCTGAGCAACGACCTAACAACCCCTGACATAGGTTCAGCGAACATCATGAGACGTTAGTTGCTGTAGCTAAAATGCCAATATAGGCTCCTACCCTCAAGGCTAGATCTGATAGCAAAATGCACATGAAATCGAAAGAAACTTTTCATCGTTACTGTAAAAAAACAGGAACAACTGCATTTACAAATAGATTGCCGTAATGCTGGTACCAAATACTGCTTGTAATATTTCATTTTTGTTGGTGCTGTTTCGAGACTTTTGTCTTGTTTCACATTTGGCGTTTCAAGCAAAATTATCTTTGTAACTTATTCACATAACTTTATTATTTATGATTGTTCACGGACTACAACAAAAATAATATACAAATATTGGGTAGTAGTACATATTAATAAGTGTTCATGATAGCTGATACGATTTTTTAAGAATCTGCTTCAAGTTACGAAGAACTGATAGTGTAATGAAACGTAAAAGATAACATGCTCCATATACACAGGGAACACACATAACTCGCTATGTTCATACACTACGTGCTTCGAAGCAATGTTTTTTTAGAAATCAGATTTTGGTAAGATGTTGTACCAACTGACTGGCATCTTTAAAGCTCGTTAGTTCTCTCAAAATACACACAAATGTGTTTTTATATATGATATGTTATAAAGGTGAAGGAAAAACAGGCGGTCAATCTCTCCCTCTCTCTCTCTATGTTATAACTAAGCACGAAAAAGTAAAAAGAATTAAGACTAGACAAGTGATATTACCCAAAGATAAACAAAATGTTTAAAAATCAGAGGGTCTTTTGTTAAAACAGTATCGAAGAAAACAAAAAAAAATCAAAGAAGCAAGTCAATGTTGTTCACTTGGATGAAAAACCGTTTCCAAGAAGCTATTTTTAAGCATTTTGTTTATTTTTGGGTAATATCACTTGTTTAGTCATAATTATTTTTACTTTTTTGTGCTTAGTTATAACATAGAGAGAGAGGGAGAGATTGACCGCCTGTTTTTCCTTCATCTTTATAACATATCATATATAAAAACACACTTGTATGTATTTTGAGAGAACTAACGAGCTTTAAAAGATGCCAGTCAGTTGTTACAACACCTTGCAACATTCATCTCAGATCGACTCGGTTTGAAGACAACCCATATAAGTTCTTTCCCGCGAGGGGACACTGCTAAATGTGTACTACATTACTCGAATCATTAAAAAGATTTTAAAAAGTATTTCATGAAAAGGAAACGCACATACCCCCTTTCCTTCAAATAAACTTTTCCAAAACATGATCAGATGACGTCTTTCACATATGTTTTAAACCAATGATTAGGTAACACGGATAATACTAATAAAGTTTTATTATAAGTGGACTAAAAATAAGAATAAAATCAGTTGAGCACATTTCCCTATCAGAAGCTTAAACTTATTTCACAATGGTGAATATGTAATAAGTTTCATGAAATTCAACACCAAACATAAGTTTCTTCCATATATTTCAGCTAAAAGGCATACATATTGTCTTAAACGTAGGTAACAGCAGCGGTAAATAACATAACACTTTGATCCTCGATATTCGTACAACGTTCTATCCTAGTGAAATATTTGATATTTTGATAATAATAGTTTTGTTAACGAAATTTATGCAAGCTATTAAACAGTATCAAAACCATTCTTGAATATTTTATCAAGATATTTGCATCTGCTAAGATTACATCATTCGAAAAGTTTCAACCAGGAATCGAGTTTATGATATTAACCACAATTTAATCAGTTAATTTTTGAATACGAATTAAACAATTAATGTGTTTGCATGAATGACTAACTGACATTGTAAAATCAGTTACTATAAGCACAACGATAACTGTTGGACCACTAGTGTAATGGATAAAAGAGTTTCATGTATAGTTTTACTACCTCTGGTGTACGTGATCAAATCCAAAGGAGGCTTTCAAGTTTTTTAAATGCTTGTTGGGGACTACAGGTACCGTATTATTCGCAAGAGTGCAGTTTCCTTAAGGAAACTGACTTGAAAGTGCGATATCAACTTTATGAGCAAAGTTTCTCATACAGGTAATGCCCTAAAAGTTACTATTTAAATAGGCTTACATAAACTAAATCATTCACTTGGGTTGGGTTGGGCTTATTGCGTATTATATCAGTAGAAACGAGTTCAGCAGTACTTATGATTCACGATAGTTACGCATATTTATAGATATTAAGAAGAATAAATGGAGTAGGGTGTGGGGATAGGGTTTTTTAGTAACTAATATCACATACGGTGGCGATGCCCCGATGTACCTATTTGGAAAGTAATGTAGAACCAAAGTTATCTGAAATAGGCGAAGAGATATGCCCTACCCTACGAAGGGCTTATTTATATAAGAAAAATAATAAATAAAGTAGTTAAATAAATAAACGAAGCTGTTTGCCTATCCTGAAGAACGTAGGTGAATCTCTCTTTTTTTGTCACAGCGTGGGTCATTACCCAACTTTTTTAATTGTTCATATCTTAAATAGGCTTCTTGTTTGATCCCGAAACTATTACAATCTGCAATAATGAATCTAAACAACATATTCTAATCAAACATCTAAAATAATCGGTAGCCACCAACTGCGTACAAAATCAGCCTAGTCTTTATTAATACAATTTCCGTAGATAAAATGAACAAAACAGCAAAACCATTTTTGACATTATTACGACATTACTGTACACGATTTTCTGAGAGGGTCAGATAAGTGAAACGTTATCTTTGAAATGTCACTACATTAACACTGAATTCCACATCAAACTGGCAAGCGCAGCATTTAGAACAAATCGCTTTTTAAGTAACTGCTCACCCACATGAAACAAGCCATTTTTCAAACACCTGAAATTTGGGAAGTTTATCTTCATTCACTTTGTGGTGATTCATCTTCACGTGTTCAGCGAACAGAAAACAGAAATTTAGATAAAAGTAAGTCCAAAGAAATAGGAAACAGCAAAACAAATTTTTCTGTATGTTGTAATAGTGAAAAAAAGAATGAAGTCAAAATAAATCCTTCAGTTTCCCGTAAAATTAACTGTTATTTAAAATTAAGGTTTTATTCGTACACATTAAGTGTAAAATTATCTATCAATAGGTGCCTAAATCAGAAATCTTGTCATTGAAAAGATTACAGCAGTTTATTCGTAGTTAAAATTTATGGTCATTAAGAAACATTTAATTTATTTGTCAGTAATTAAAAATTTCGTGTTTTGTAGTAATTTTAAAATTATCCACATGTGGCGCTGTGGTTTGTTTATACTCGCATTAAACGAAACTTAAACATCGTTTAAGTTATAAAAAGATTTTATGAAATCATATTTCTATATCTGTGCGTAATTTAAATTGAGTAATGCTGTACGTAGGCTAGTACAGTGATTAAAAACTTACACTGGGGAGGATACAGTCACCATACAAATCTAGAGGTAAGCTGATTATAAATATTCAAACGAAAGCCCAGGAAATGCAAGGGGAAAAAATACGAGCTAAGCCTAATTGTTATTTTTTGACCTTTTTAAATTGTTTTGATACATTTTGCATCCATTAATTCAGCGATGTAAATATTTGTGTGGCAACTTAAAAAAAATTTACATAAAAAGATTACCTAGTATTTGTTCAATTTAGAAACCAAAATTTATTAGGCTTACTGTAATAATTTAGCGTTCACATTGAGGAGTTGGAAATTAAAATAAATGCAGAAAATGCAGTACATTGTGCAACTTATTATTATAAAACCTTTTTCTTTCACTTTTTTATGGGATTTTTCGCCCTTATTATTATTATAACAGCGGAAAATTATTATTGTTATTATAATAGCGGAAATTATTATTATTATTATTGTAAAAAAATCTTTTGATGAATAAAATTGTATTGTATTGCTATTATAGTATTACTAGTACTTCTAGTACAGAGGATATGGTATTGCTTTTCTCAATGGTACATGACAAAATTTTCATCTACAAATAATGAGGAACAACGAAACTACTTCAAGTTGGCCCATCAACTTGGGCTTCAATCAGCGTCACACCAGATGTCTTTCCTTGCCATTGCATCTATTTTTATCAAGTGCTTTTGCATGCGTCTTCGACTACTGAATTGATCATTGCTACAGAGTAAAGGTCGCATTTATCTTTCGTTTACTCTAAGAATATTTTCCCTGATAAATTGCGTTCCTTTACCTCAATACGATTCGTGGTATTTTATTTGCTTTGCTTTTCTCCATTCAGCATTTTTAAATGTAGGTTTATGCCACCGTAATACCAGAACTGATTAAAATTAATTCTTCCATCATTACAGTGGCATAAAACAAGTCTTGTTCTCAGGTTGAAACTATTACTACAGTAATCAATTTTATTCAGACTTTTCCAGAAGTTTGTGTAGGTGCATTCTTAACCATTTCTAAGAATCGCCTAAGCCAGAAGAGAGCCTGCAGGGTTGTTGCCATTTATACTGGCGCTCTCTGAGAGCACATCTTTGCAATTAACATTTCTTGAGAATCCGGGGAAAAAATCGATACCATGCTTTAAAGTAGAGCCACCCCTCCGGACAGAAGAGGAATATCACAGACCATTCCATTCTCCAAGCATTTTGTACGTGCAACGGGAGAGCAGTATGGCGGAAATTATCAAACAGCATCAGCTGCCGTCTGTCTGAGGGAACTCCCGCCACTTTCGACCGGTAGCAGCAATGCTGTTCGTCCACCGCTTCTCACCCCGTAGCTTTCTATAAGCTGACCCCTTGATTATATTGTATTCAAGCATGCAACGTGCGGGGGGAACAATCAATATGGTTCGGTTGCCACAGCAACGGAGCAAGCTCCGTGCGTTTAGTGGATGTAAAACGACGTCTCCGATTTAATATCACTGGTGGGGTTAAAAAATTTTCAACCACTCAGCTCGAGAGGTGCGTGCTGAACCGATTGTTGTACGAGAGCTGTGGTTGGTTTGACGTCATACTAGGGTGGGCAGGGTTTGCGCCAGCAAATCGTGGATGGAAGGAGTTTTTATTTTATTTTTTAGAGTCGAGATGGGCGTTTCCACTCTTGCAATTTTAAACCAGTGAAACATCGGTGCGGTAGAAAAATGCAGGAGTGGGGACCAATCTACAAGCAAGATGGTCCTTACTCTTTTCGCCGACACGTTTAAATAGCTGCTTGGCCATAGGACAGTCTGAAATTCTGCATGGAAAACAGTTCCCCCCTCTAGAGGCGTGACAACGTCTTCGATCCACAACAGAACCAGGTTCTGAAATGAAACACAACAACGGGAGAGGAAAGATGGGAGATTAAAATTCAACTATGACATACACATTCCAGGGTATTGTAAACAACTACCAAAATTGGCGGAGGAAAGGGGGAGGGGATTACCTAGAAGTCTGAGATATTAAGAATACTTACCCATGGTGGTCAAGAGCGAAAGTCGGCAGGCTTACTGTTTGGGAGGCAAGTTCGCTGACCTACTACAACGCCATTGCAAGGTCGGTATCGGTCTCGAGAAAATTAATGGAAAATTTTCTCTGGACGCTGTTCACGTACAGGTAGGGAACAGGCAGCGAAGTGTATCAGACGCGCCGTTCCCTGTCGTGAATACAGAACGGGGGTTCACCAGTACACAGGGGACTCCACTACACGTTCTCTACAAGACCCCATGTCCGCGTGCTCCTAATGATGATGTACCGCCGCGTTGACCACGGACTTAGTTGCCATGGGAACGGAGAGAGAGACGTCATTCCGATGCATGAGAAGAGAGGCACTTTCCGTTCTGCTAAATCCACGGACTGAGTGAACTTACAGCTACAACCCGGTGGCCTGGGGTCGTGGATACAGAACAGAATCGAAGGATGCTTTTGTCCATTTCGCAAATTCCCTTAAAGCCTAAGTGTCACTCCTCGGGACAGCCCTGGACAAGGTTGTTTCTATTCACGGCAGAAAAACATCAGCAAAGTAAGGGAAATTTTCAGTAGCACGTTACATATTGAACAGCAATATCAATGGGGCTGACAAAATATAAAGGACTTCGCTCTCAGAAGAGTAAGGCCACTTTTTAATGCGGTTGTCTCACGAAGGAAAGCACGCAGTCTTTACTGAAATAGTATTATGTCTAAGAAAGCTCATTCTCACATGGAGTGGTAAATTAGATCATTCATTCATTCTCTCTCTGAAAGAAATTAATTTAAATTCCACCATTCATTAAATGATATTATTTCACTTCTGTTGGATCTATCATTATACATCTTTCTTTCCTTTATAGAAGCTTCCTTCTATACGATGGCTTTATTCGAGAATTTCAACGTATATCATCACGTGAAATGACGTCACATCACGTTATAACTTACCATGAAAATGCCTCAGTAGCCATAAACTCACTTTATTGTCTGTTTTATGAGTCTGTTAAATATTCTGAAGCTGACCTGGTACTGAAAAAAGTGGTAACAGTAATTTCATCAAAAGTTACTTGTTATCATCCGAAAGCGTAAAATTGAGAAGGCGCAAGATCATAACTGTGTGATTGCATGTAGTATTGGTCTAGTAACACAGAGAAAGAGTAACTGCTGTTGCTCTTTCTGTTTCGTAAGAATCACGCATTTTTGACGGATTTATAGTTAACATTTAGTCTTAAATTTCATCGGAACTGATATGGCAGCCTTTTTTGAATGAGTTCATTGCAGCGTTTATTTGACGTCGATCCCAGTGGTCTGGCAGGCCCATGTGTTCATCCACTGTGCCCGAGCGACCATTTACTTCGTTCAACTCCTTCAAACTAAAATTAATAACAATGATGCAACCTGAAACAGTGGGCACCATTTTGAAAATTGGTTGGTTTTAGTATAGCACTGTTACCAACTTTATATCTTGTAATCTACTAGCCAGAGAATAAATGAAATATATTGCACTGGACACATGTCCAGTCTGTGCGGGTAGCACAGTGGTATCATCACCGTCCTTCCCACACCGGGTGGGAAAGGCCCGGGTTCGAATCCCGTCGATGACGGGATTCGAACTTTAATGGGCTTTGAGGAAATTTGATGGGCTTTTTTAACTCCGTGGCTGAGTAAGTCGGTCTCAGGCATAGATAGCAAGGTTTCCCCCCCCCCAGATCTGGGGTTTTTTCATCCAGCAAAACAGTCAAATCGACCAGAGAACATACGCAATTTACAGATATAATACATACACGTGTATATGTAAGAAATTACGGGTAATATAATAATTTGATTTTTTTTTTTTTTTTTTTGACAGATGTCCAAAGCGAAATTTGTTTATGAAAAATCATTTGGACTATTTATTCCTTACTCTGTTTTGCGGCGGAGTATTTTAAATGACGTGATTATTGGGATGTTAATTTTAAAATTTTTAAAATTGCATTTATTTTTGTTAATGATGTCGGTAAACGTCGATTTTCAACAATTAATACAAAATGAATGTTAAAAAATTATTATCAGGTACTTCGACAGCAGTACAATTCTGAACATCACCGTGTGGGTGATGTTCAGAAATGTCAACGTATTTTCATATAAATGAATATTTGCTCGAACTCCATATAAACGGAACATCCCATATAAATGGGCCATATAAATGTAATTAATAAGGCTGCTCGTATCCATTGAATGCGATCGATTCTATCTCAATCAAAATAATTTATTTCCGTAAACAATTTGACATCTGTGTGATCTGTTGCTAACCCTAAAGCTACTTCATCAAGAAATGGATAAACTCACCGTTCCCAAGGCACATGCGACGACGCATTCCACGGTGAGTAGCTTATCGTACGAGGTCTGGAATGCCTCATCGGAATGTTCACAGAGTTGGGAGGTAACGAAAAGACGGAGCTGTGTGTAACAACAGAGTCCAAGATGTGCGTAATATCAACCCACAGAACATGCGATTTCGTAATGTTCATTATTTGAGCAATTCATTTAGAAAGTGATTTCTCTAAGCAAGCCGAAACCTTCCTGGTAGAGCAGTGGCTATGCCATTTCCGATCCGTTTGGAAGGCCAAAACGAACGAGCATCAAATTAACATTACCTGCACTATCGACTCGCCAGCATTTCCTACATAAGTGAATTAAGGGTCCGAGAGATATGCACGTGTGAGATAATATCTTCGTCGACTGGTACTTCCGAAACGCTATTTAACATCAACAACAGGCCGAAATTTTTTGGTGCCGATAGGGCGGATAAGCGTCGCACAATCTCTACTAGGCTAACAGGCGACGAAAACGGGAGGCGTATTGTCAACAATAATCACGTGACAACTGAGATAAACACAATTAGGGCGTCAACGGCGCTAAAACCAATCATTCATGATATCGTTGGTATCTGATATGTAATGTATATGTAAAATGGCATCTGTTTACGTCGTGAAGGTGGAAAAAATGGGTTCCGATGATGTCCCCAGTCATTTAAACTAAGCCACGGCCGATAAAAATGATTTGATAAAAATCATAACTACACTTAATTCTTTTAAGCTAGTTTTTTTAAAATCAAATTAAAGTGTTTCATAGAGGTTACGTTATTCCATGAATGAAATATTTTAATATAACAAGCTGGCCATTTTTACTATATTAACTATTAATGCAGTGGAAACAAATTAAAGAGAACTGCTGCATTATTTAAAATTGCAGATCCGTAATAAAATACGTTCATAAATATAAATTAAAGTTTTCATGAATTCAGCTATAAGTTTAAACACAAAGCCTTCTAAGAATCTGACCAGAGAGGATTATGTCTATCAACCTATAGCCAGATGCAGAAAAACAGACTCATTTCTTTATAAACAGCAACTGCATTGACGTTCTTTAGTTAAAGAGTACCTTGAAATATCCCATTAATGAAAGACAGGTAAATGGAAAGGCACATTTTGTAAAAAGCATATAAGTATTGCTGATACAAATCATAGTTATAGACGGTCAGACGCTAATACCAATGGCACTCTCTCCGTTTCATTTACCTTTCTTTCAATTATTGATCCAGACCCCTCTTTAAATTTAGATAACTCTTCAACATCCACAAGAGTAGGAGGGGATTTATTTCCTCTTTGGCTAAAGGAAAAAATTTAGATATTTATTGTATAGTTATTTGCTCTCAATTTAAATGCAAGTCCCCTTGTATATGTCACGTGAATAAATGTAAAGATTAATTTACACATGTAATTTACACAATGCCTTTTAAGGACTTAAACATCTCGATTAGATCACCCCGCATGCCCCTGGTTTCCAAACTCTACCCTACTGAAGTCTCCCTTGATAAGAATGCCCCTTTGTGCCCTTAATCCATCTTGTTGCTCTGTCCGTACCCTCTAAATATTCAAGATGTGGCCTAACTAGACATTTAGTAACGGAATAAACATCACTGTACATCACTAGCAGAACTCCACGAACTGTTCAAAACCAGCCTTTGTGCAAGTTCAGAGAACTTCATATCAGATAGTAGTCACTCTTTGAGTTCATTTTGTTATCAACCATCTTGATTTTGGTATGCTCATAATAGCCGTTGATAGCTTTCTTCAATATATATCACGAGATTATTATTATTAGCCATAAGGTGCAAGGAAGCCTGAGGCTTATTTATGCTGCACCAGCCAAAAAAAAAAAAAAAAAATTTGAATTACCCTGAGAGAGAGAGAGAGAGAGAGAGAGAGAGAGAGAGAGAGAGAGAGAGAGAGAGAGAGAGAGAGAGAGAGAGAGAGAGAGAGAGAGTCAGAAGTAGAAGGGAATCACCAAGAAAGAGAAGAATGATGATATCCAGCTCAGGACCCTGGGTGTGCCAAGCCCATACTCACCAGATGTTAGCCCCTGTGGTTAAATATCATGATATATACTGAAGAAAGATATATATATATATAAAGAAATATTTTGAATATATTTCTTTATACTCAATTTTCAACTCTATTTCTCAACTCTGGTGCTTTTTCCACTTTTAATTGTAATAACTTCATTTTAAATCCCGTTTCATAATAAAATCGTTTAACTCTCAATTAGCATTAGCTATGCTACTGGCAGCCTGAAATTCAAGTAAATTTCTTCAACTTAATTTGCTAAATGAATTCAACAGTGTAAATGGAGCAGAGATAAAGAATG
The DNA here is from genome assembly GCF_048544385.1 of Mastigoproctus giganteus. Classification (NCBI taxonomy): domain Eukaryota; kingdom Metazoa; phylum Arthropoda; class Arachnida; order Uropygi; family Thelyphonidae; genus Mastigoproctus; species Mastigoproctus giganteus. The sequence continues at coordinate 17,629,298 of NC_143588.1, read as the reverse complement.
TGAAGCAGTTTAATTATATAGGAGCTATTGTGCAGCTGGATGGTTCATATGAAGATGAGATTACAAAGAGATTTAAATATGGAAGAAAGGTCTTGGGAATATTGAATCCGATATTATGGAGCAATAACATTTTCCCCAAAACTAAACGATTACTATATAATGCAATATTTCAGCGTATCTTACTATATGGATCTGAGATTTTGACTGTAAAGGAAAAGCAAAGGAAGAAATTGCTAGCTGTGGAGATGGATTTTTGGAGAAGATCAGCCCGAAGATCTAAACTAAAAAGAGTTGGGAATGAAGACATAAGAAAAGCAATGGACGCCCAAATAAACATAATCTACAAAATAGAGCAAAAAATATTAGAATGGTATGGACATGTTATGAGAATGGGGGAAAAGAGATTACAAAAAAAAAAAAAAAAAAAAAAACAATGGAATGGACACCCCCTAGAAGGAAAAGGAGAGGAAGGCCTAGAAACACATGGAGTGAGGGTATCTATGGAAAAGATGAAATTGAAGAATGGAGACCGAGGACAGAAAAGAGTGGAGGAACAAAATTAAATTATAAAAAAAAAAGAAAAAAGTTAGATCGAGGATAACTGTTGATACAACGGAGAAATCCATGAAGATAGATAGAATTTGTTAAACCACTGTTTTTAAGGATGTTCATTATACTCATCACAGTCATCTGGTGTATTAATCCTACTCGCAGTTTTATTTTTCCGGTATCTGTTTATCGACTGGATTTCCTTGTCTTGCATACCTGGCAATTAAAAGCATTATTCCTTCTCTCCTTCTGTATTTTCTAAATGCATTGTATTAACTATTTTCAAATTCTGCATTCAGTATATACGAATGATACCATGTTTTTGATATGCTTAGTACGTTCTTATTATTGAGAGCTGGGCTGGGTAGAATTGGGTACCTGAGAGCCTGATGAGTATTTAATGAGAATTTAATTCCTTCCAGGGGCATTCAGCCAGTCAATCTCTTCCAACAAATTGATGAGTTTGTGTTTAATTTATTCACTCTCCCTGCACACAAGACACTAAAAGGAATCAACTGTGGCACTGTTGTAATTTTTTCTGGAGACAGCTTCCGATGAATGCCACAACCGGTACAACAAACAGTTGTACCGGTTGTGGCATTTAATCACCTGCAGAAGTTCCACGATCAGTCGAGACATCCGAATCATAATATTCTTGACAGATGTAGTTTTTGCCATAATTAGACTGAAGTTCTAATTTAAAATTAGAAAAAAAAACACAATAATATAAAAAAAATAAAATCAGTGCAATGCTTTTCGGCTATGTACAAAACACGAAAATAATTTTACGAAGAATCAGAAACGATAACCAACAGAAAAACACGGTGTACTAACAAAAAATTATGAGAGGTGTCAGAAAATAAAAAAGGAAAGCGTTCTCCAAGCAAACATAAGTCTAATAAATTTAATTTCAACAGGCTCAATTAATTAAAGACCAAATCGCGTCATACTAGTCAAAATGAGAAGTCTAGAGACCCGAGAGACGATGGAGTTATGGAATTATTTGAAAGTAGGAGCAGACGATATCTTCTAAATTTTCCTTGGTAAGATTGGTATTCTTCGATGGAACAACAATAAAGTACATATCTGAATCATAATGGTCTGACTATAAAATAAATTAAGTAAAGGAAGAACATTTGCATTTGGAAGAGTTGAGAAACAAGTACCGTATATACAAAGGGTACTAGGAAAGTTTTGCAATACAGCTTTGTTTATTTAATTTTTTCAAAGTAATTTCCTCTACATTCAATACACCTCTCCATCCTCAGAAACCAATCTTTAAACAGTTCTGCCAAGTTTCACTAGGGAGTAAAGCACACTCGTTGTCCCAAGCCTGTAGAAGGTCCTCATCACTGGAAAACCGCCTCCCTTTTAGCTTCATTTTCACATGCGGGAACAGTGCAAAGTCGCAGGGAGCAAGGTCTGAACTGTAGGGAGGGTGCTCGAGAAGTTTCAGTCCTGTCGTGATCAAATATTCGGTGCAGGCTTTGGCGCAGTGAGCTGCAGCATTATCGTGATGGAGGTACCAGGTGTCCATTCTTGACTTTGGCCGCAGGTTCTTCATAGATCCAATGACTTTAGGCAGGCATTGTTCAGTATACCACTTAGCTGTGACTGTCTTCTGCGTGTCCAAAACGACACGTTCCACAATTCCACTCGATTTGAAAAATACAGCTATCATTTTCTTCTTTACAGATCGGGATTTTTTGACAATTACGGGTGTGTCGTCATCATCAAAGACCCAAACTTTGTTTTGAGCCTTGGTCGGCAGATCGTAATAGTACAGCCAAGTCTCGTCACCTGTCACGATGTTGTTCACATACCGAGATTGTCCCTTATCAAACTTTTTTAACATCTCCCGGCACCAAGTCACACGTCGTGTCATCTGCTCTTCAGTCAGTTGATGCGGCACCCAGAGAGAACAAAGTTTCTTCACGTGCAAATGATCTTGCAGAATCGAACGAATTGCTGGTGCATTTAGGCCCAAAGTATCCTCTATCTGTTGGTATGTCACTCGCCTGTTTTCGTCAAGCATTTTCCTCACAGCAGTAACGTTTTCCTCCGTAACTGACATTCGTGGCCTTCCCGGCCTCTCAGAATCCTCCAGAGTGAAATTTCCCCTTTGGAATTCTCTATACCACCTGAATATCGTTGTACGATGTGGACAATCATCATCTAGTGCAAGAGTCATTTCTTCTAAGCACTGGTCTATGGTTAAACCACGCACGAAATTATACCGCAAAACTGTCCTTATCTCATTTCGTGACCACGATGCCATCGCAAGCACTTTACACTCTCACTACTAATGAATAACTGAGCCCATCGACTTGGCGCGGCGGCTACTATGCACGTATGAACATGTCTCAACAAGCAGCTTCCTGTGATTCATTGTTGCGTCATATTGCAAAACTTTACTAGTACCCTTTGTATATACTGAACTGGCTATAACGTGACAATCTTTGAAAATGTATGACATTTGTAACCCTTCTGAAAACCTGCTTAACTCAATCACAATCAAGAACAGAATATCGATCATGATGAACATTATAAACATTCCGTTCCGGTTATTGCGTGTATTCTGTGGTTGAGTTGCCTGTTTGCTGGAATAAAAACTAGATTCATTAAAAAATCGAATTGTCGGCAAAGCTAAGACCGGACTGTGGAAAAGTAAAAAAAAAAAGGGGGGGGGGGAATCACGTGGCCTGACGAATCTCGTCAGACCACGTGATTTTTTTCAGACCACGCAAAAAAAAAAAAAAAAAAAATTTACACTTTTTTTTTTTTGCACCAACGGTAGATTGGAGTGTGGCCTAAATTTCATGAGGCCATGGATCCAGACTGTCTCATGTCCACTGTCCACCGCTCAAGCGGCTAGACGTGGTATGAGATATGTTCCGTTGGTTGATTGGGAATTTTTTTGGCGCATCAGGCATCTATGGCCATAGTGCACCAGTTCCGTTGGTGCGGACTGGGTCCACTCATACTGATAGAAGATCGTGTTACCGCCAATGAAATATTTCTGTCGTATTGGACCAACTTCACCCAGCATTTCTACATGTTTTCCAGGACTGGGATTCTTTTGTCTTGAAAAGATTCTTTCAAGACAATGGAACTATTCACCGTGCAAAAATTGTATTTGAACGGTTTCAGGAACATTCCCAAGATTTCCAACGTGTTCCAGACATGACAATGTCTGAGATACGTTGGAAAGGGCAGTTCGGCCTTACAGTTCCCTACGACAGCAGCTAGCAAATACCCTGATAGAAGGATGGTTAAATATGGAGCTAGACTCCCTCATACACCTAGTGGAATCCATATCACGATGTCTACAGATTGTAATTCAAGTAAAAGGTGGCCTTACTAGATACTGAATTTATTCAGTATCCAATTTTTTGCCCAGTGAATGCGTTAGGTATGCTAATAGATTTGAATTTTTTCTGAATGAAAAAGAAAAAGTGAGCTAATTTTTTTGGTATACCGCTCATTTTCAAGGATGAACCAGCCATATTTAAAGCTGGTTTCATCATATAAAATAGAATTTTTCAATGAGAAAATCCGAAAAAATAATTTTTCAGTTTCTCTCTTCTCGCTCAATTTCTGTAGTTGACTCTTGAAAACGTAATTGAAATTGGGTGGTATACAATATGACTTTACATGGGTAAATCATTTTTTTTTCTTTTTGTATACTCCGTAGATTCACTGGAATATTCTCGTTGAGGCATAACTTTCCTTTTTCATTCAGATAGTTTTCCAACTATATGTAGTAAAATTACCGATAACAAACGCTGTATTAATATTAAGCTACGCTTTTTAAACTTTTAAATACTTATCTAAAAGAAAAAATAAACTAACCGATAAGAGATTAATAATGACACTTAGGTTAGGTTATAATGACACTTAGGTTAAGGCAGCTAAGGATATAGGGCGTTAGTATATAAGGAGCTCAGTTCTTTGCTTGACAGATTAACTCAGCCAATGTTGTGTAAACAAACCCATAAAACTTCCTCTCGTCATTCAGTAGTTCGAACTCGCCTTTTCCAGCCGGTATGGTAGGACGGTGATTATAACCTTTCTGCTACCCAAAAGACGATAAATACACAAAGTATTTAGCTACGACGTTGGTCGCAGAAGATCTGAAGCTAATTCCTGTTGCTGTAGAGCACCCTCCCCTGTCTGTAAGCATTGGCATTACCATATGCGGACCTCCATCTACAACTTCCAGGATTTTCCTTCTGCTATTTGATGAAACTCAAGGACACAAGTACAACTACAGAAACGAACAACATATTGCATTTTGCTTGCACACGATTTAAAGTAGAGTAGTTGTTGTTTCAAGAGGTGATTTCTTTTAATTATTCCTTTGGACATCCAAAGAAGCACTCGCCATTAGTCCAAACCACATCCCATGTATTATGAAAGGCAACGGAAACCATCTCCATAAATATAAGCACCAACTTACCTAAGCGCTGTTCTGAGGGTGGTGGTTTAAAGTATCTGACAATGATGCGAAATTTACAAAATCGGCTACAGTAATTGGGAGAGGGAAGATGTTCGATTGCCGTTAAGGCTGAATGTCACACACACTTGTTACCTGAAGTGACTTACTGGTTGTCATAGTAACGACACATCTCATTCTTTCCTCTGCCAGGCTGGAATGACAGGGAGACTGCAGAGAAACACAATAATTTCTATGTTTTTGTCTTATGAAACCCAAGATTCCTTTTTAGTTAAAAAAAAAGAAAAAAAAAAAAAGAAGTTCACGTAAGGAATGATTGGTGCAGCGAATTCGGATTTATGAAGCAATTCGATCTCCAAGTAATGATAAAAGACGTATTCAATTGCGTTGTTTTCCAGACAAACATCCTACCTTCCAGCCAAATTTCGGACTCAGTACAGTACAATTTCTGATTTTATTGGCGTAACTATGGTAACAGAAAGTAGATATTGTATGCATGGATGTAATGGGGGAGAGAGGGGGGGGCAGTACTCAATAAATATCCAATCAATTCTTCTCTTCTTGGCGATCTACAGTAATAGAGCTAGAACTCGATCATCCTCATCACCTACAAACATTTATTGTATAAAGTGGTCTCTAATATATCTAATCCAAAGATCTGTAAAATTCTGTACTAAAATTCTCTATGTCTTCAAAACGTAAAGTGATGTAATGTCTGTATGCATTGCTTTTAGCTTCTGAAAAGAAGCTAAAAGCAATGCATACAGACATTGCATCACTTTACGTTTGAACTATTCAAAACAAGAGACAAGTAAATCTTTATTGCAGCATTGAAATATTTACATTACAAGAGATCGGCTACATCGTTTCCTTCATGGGATTCGAAGTTGTTTTGAATAGTTCAATTGAAAATTGAACTTCATTGACTACATTGCGATGACTACGGACCTCTATTAAAACTATTGTAGCGAAGAATTTAAAATAATCTTCTTTCTCTAAGTCGCACAAAATTTTGATTTCACCGATGAAACGCCGCAGTTATATTTGGTATGACATCCAGCTTAGAAATTTATATTTTAAACCAGAATAGTTCTATAATTTTGTTAAAGATAGTAGTAGAAAAGGCTAACACTACAATTTCGAACAAATGCTATTTGTATCAATTTCTTCTAATACTCATTCCTTCGTTTCCCTAGCATTATGCACTAACCCTTTTTAACATAATAAACTCTGTTAGTATATCTACCTGAGAGATAATTTATCTTTCACTTTACTTTCTAGTGACACCTTTTTCGTTAATTATTCTACTAATTCACTAGCAGTCCTTCTTATTAAATTAGTGTACTTAATATATATCGCTCACCTACTTCTATCCTTTTCTCTTCTTCTCCAGGGAGGTTTCAAGCTTCCATCTTAGGCTCTCCAGGCTATCTTCTAAGGCTTTCCTTCATCTGTTTTCTCCTGAATCCGCTTCAGATAAATTTTCGGAATTCTTGGCTGCATGGGTGTGGCGTCCCTTCTCCCGCTTTGAATACACAACTCCTCCTTTACTACGGATCATTCAGATGCATCTTTCTCCAAGAGGTCGTTACCTTTCCTGGCTCACTTAACTGTCTTTCGTAACCCTTTGCTTATCATCCTTAGCCTTCTCGTTACTTTTCTACTCGTAACTATTTTTCCCCTTTCTGTCTAGGGCCCTTTTTTGGCACTCCCTACATTTCTGCACTGCCCGACTTATTTTTCTCACTCTGTGTCCACGACCACCCCTTTAGCCACACTCCCTCTTACTCTTGCCACTTCTCTCTTCTTTACTGACGACCCCCTTTTCTCTCACGCATATACATGTATGTTACTTGTTATTCCATTTACACATCTATAATCGCTTATCTCTAAATCTAGTATTCATCCCATATATATACTTCTGTTAAATGTCAAAAATTCTCTTCCATATCAAAGAATAAATTATTCATTAATTTCAAAAATTTTCCATAACCTCTAAATCTCTATATTCGTAAGATGACATCTTACAATACCTTTGCCAATATGGTGTGCCATTTCTTGACACTAGCAATTCTTGACACGGACAATAGTCTCATGCCAAGAATAGATATAAGAGCAACTGCAACTAAGCGGATCAGCAAAATATAGATGGATCGAGATGTTGATATTAACGACCGTCGTGGTGCTACTAGAGAAATTTTTGGCCAGACAGCAGAAATCTACGGAAAGAGACCGAAAGGAGCTGGAAAGAGCAGTAAGTAGATTCGGATCCTGTCCTCATTGCACTTCCTCAGATTTTATGGAGGACCTACAGTACACAAGCCAAATATCACAGCGCGCAATGCACAGATTCGGCATACCGGATGCAGAACCTATCGAAATTGGTCCCTAAAGCATTGGAATATCGTGTACTGTGACGAATCATGATATACAGTTTTTCTGTTTCATGGCCATGTTTTGGGGGTGGGGGCGAATGACCACAGATAGTTATTTAGAGTGTCATCCCAACTGTGAAGTTTGGTGAATTCACTTTAACCATCTGTGGTTGTTTCTCGTTGTTGGTCTTGGATCACTAGTTCGTTCTGGAATATATGCCATGCTCTACATTAAGAACAATTCAACTCTTCGTACATTGTGGTGGCAGTATGGGACAGCCCTATTCTGTTTCAACGTGCCAGTGCGCCACGTCATACTGCAGAGCCTATGGTGACTAGGTATGAAGACGTAGGGCGTTAAAAAAAAAAAAAAAAAAAAAAAAAACATTGGCGTACCCTGAACGCTGAAGCTAACCCACCTGCACACTTCCTGGCTGAATTGAAAATCGGCTTGGTCAACATGCCCGCAATCAATAGCTGAACTAACTGCTGTATCATAGAAGGAACGGACCAGAATACTGTCTTCTCTTATCAAAAACCGGTTCAGAATCAGCCAACGAAGATACAGTTTAATTAAGGTCATGGGTGTCTTATACGCACTTAATGTCCAGCTCCATATTCATTCAAGATTTTGGGGTACTCTTATAAGATTAATCTAAAAGTTGGTAATATACACGATGATAATAATAGATATCTTTATTGGTCAAGCGGTAGAATCAACTGAGGCAAACAGATTTATACGCAATGTATAAATTTACTTGATATATGATATTTTGATATATACACTGTGTTGTCTAAAGGACACCTGCATGTTGCTAAATTAATTAATTTCAGTTTATAATCAGTTTTATTTAGATTAAAAAAAAAAAATACAGGCACGCTTCAACTTGGAAACCGACCTTATTCATCTTGCATTTCAGAATGAATAAGATTGTTATTATTTATTTATTTATTTTGAAAAAAAACTTACATTTCATTTTAAAATTCTTTCATCTATATTTTGTGTTATCACCCACCCCAATAGGCAGTGAGTGAGTTACTTAAAAAGAAGCTCTTGCTGTTTTTAATATTAGATTAGCAAGATAAAGTAACTAGCAGTCAATGGGCTATAATTAATGTAAACTTTAATTAATGGTAAATGCGTGGATACCCATTTAGAGGGTATCTGAAGGGAGATATTACTGATATCCTCTAAAGATTTGCATAATATACATATTCTACCACAGATATTCTCTACAGATTTGCATAACAACTATCCAAGGTAAACAATGGTAACTGCCGTTGTACTCCACCTTTAACCAATGATTAAAACGATGCAGTTGCAGCGTGCTTATCAGTTTCCCGAGTTATCATCCAGTTATTTACTTTAATTTCATTGTGGTATCCATATCGTATCATGCTTTGCACACAATATGCGTGAACAGTATCATGTGTGGACTAGTTCAACTTATAAACAAAGGGAAGGAAAGAATGAATTAATTTAACCAATGAATGAGACGTTCTCGATACGTTTTAATTTCAAATAGAATCAAATGAAGGTTTCGTGAAACCCCGGACGAAAGGCGCCAGACTTGCCATCCTAGAAATACGTAAGGTAATTAAAAATGGATTCAGAAGACTGCTAGAAGATTAAATATGTGAATAAATTAATGTGTATGGGAATAAGTGATAAATTCTTATGTAATACATTCCAAATTATGAACGAAAATTGCGCTGTCCTTAAAAATATGAAGTTCGGGAAATAGTTCTGTATTATTAATTTCAAGACATTTTGGTACTAAAATTAATACAAATATACCAATATTAATTGCGGAGCCCTGGACGACTAAGGATTGAACAATGTCAAATCAGGCTCTGACTTCAGAAGTGAAGTCAGACACTCATACATGTACTGCGATCTTTTGTGTAGCTTAGAGAAGGTGACGTCGCTCAATGTTAAGGGCTATCCATTTGTAAATAACGACTCCAATCGAAAATATTTACTATGCCTTTTCGTTTCAGATTTTCATCACCAATCCCAAATTTCTTGGATAGAGTTTGGCATAATATACACAGTCATCTAAAATTGGTGAAAATCCACCAATTTCAGTTAACCCTGTATATTATGTATATTTATTTGAGGTAATCTTTTATTTTTACTGTAATAAATTGCTGCTGCTTGTATTGTTATTATTGAATATTTGCTTACGTTTCACATTGAATGCTGGAATCCTTCTTCAGAATAAAATTTCAATATACTAACATATAGCACACCTAAACACTACTGTACAAACCAGTGGCGAATGCTTGATCTCCACACTGATATTCTCTAGGAAGGTACTGTAGGCGAGAGTATTTGGTAGAACATAGATTAGTCGGGCTTATTAGACTGTGCTAAAGTCATTCCGATGCTAGGTAGGTGATTGTGCTCTTGTCCGAATTTAAATACGGGTCACCTTTACAAATATCGAGAGTTTATGGAGGATATCGATAGTAATCTAAAAGAATAAGCAAAACCCTACCTCATCAGTCTTCGATTGTCCTGAGTTCTTTGGACATTCTGCCAACTGATATATTTTTCTAGTTCAACTAAACTTTATCATAACATGTTGCCTGATTAAAATAGTGTTAGGTGATGTAAAGATATATTTTTCTTTTTGTTAAGTTAGCATGCCCATAAAAAAACATAGGACTATCTAGACTGCTTTTTTTATTTTTAAAAATTTGCTATTATATTTCTTCCAAAGTATCTTGAGGCACTAAACATGACTTAAAAATACGAGGTTTGTTTCCAGAACTTCGCAAGCCCGTTTACTTGTGATCGTTTTAAAACAATCTAACTTGCCATAGGAAAGCATAATTAAAGTAATATTATTTTATAAAACATAATAGCACCTTACGCAGTATTACTGACTTTAAGTTTGTTTTTAGTTCAAAACATATCGGTCTTGCATGGCCATGGGGCTCGTATAGTTCGCAGTATATATATATATATACTGCGAAATGCTTTGGCCCATCGGTGTAAAAAAAAAATTTTATAAATTTTCTGTTTATACTCCGGGACGACCAAACAGTCAGAGGAGTTAACAAGATAGACAGAATACAAGAAACAGCACCGTATTAGCCACCGATGACCCAAAACATTATGACCACCTACCTAATATGCTGTTGGTTCTCCACGTGCAGCCAAAACAGCTTGTACAGGGCTAGGCATGGACGCTACAAGATTTCTAAATTTCTTGTGGTATCTGGTACCAACACGTAAGCAGCAGATCCTTTAACTCCTGTAAGGTCCGTGGTTGAGACGCCGTAGATCGGAATTGCTGTTCCAACACAAACCAAAGATGCTAGATGAGATTGATGTCTGCGAATTTGGAGGCCAGGGCATTACCTGGAAGACTTCCTCATGTTCTGCGACCAGTCTCGAACAATCTGGGCGGTGTGGCATGGCGCATTATCCTACTGAAAGATGGCACCTCCAGAGGAGAAGACCGTTGCCATGAAAGGGAGTAACTGATCAGCAGTGATGTTTAGGTAGGTGGTAGACATCAGAGTACCCGGCACATGAATGGCTGGACCCAGGGTATCCCAGCAGAACATCGCCCAAAGCATGACACCGGCTTGTTTTTGTCCCACGGTGCATCCAGGAGCCATCATTTCCCGAAGTAAACGACGCACACGTACCCGGCCGTCCACATAGTGCAACAGGAAACGTGATTCATCGGACCAGACGACCTCCTTCGAATCACTCAAGGTCCAGTTTCGATGCTCGCGTGCCCATTGTAGGTGCTGTCGCCGGTGAACTGTGGTTAGCATGGGCACTCGGAGTGGCCTGCGGCTGCGCAGCCTCATTTTCAGCAGGGTTCGATGTAATGTGTGTTGTGACACATTACTCCTGTCACTAGCATTCCAATTACCTGCTAGTTGCGCCACAGTCGCCCTTCTGTTGCCACTTACCATCCGGGAGAGCCTTCGCTCACCTCGAGCATCGATGAGCCGTGGTCGTCCAACACCTCGCAGGCGGTTCTTGGGTTTTCCCTCCTCGGACCACTTTCGGTAGGTACTAACCACGGCTGACCGTGAAAATCTCACCATCCGTGCCGTTTCGGATATGCTCTGACCCAGTCGTCTGGCCATTACAATTTGGCCTTTGTCAAACTCGCTTAAGTCCACTTCCTTTCCTATCTGAAGAACAAGAGTAACGCTGATTAACGGAGCTCAATATCGGGTGTTTTTTATACCGTGTCCCGACCTGCGCACGCGCCGTTATTCACCTGCTTCGAATTCATAACGACTGGCTGATCATAAGGGCCTGACGTAGCCCAGTGGTCAGGAGCGAGAGTGCATAGCACGCGTTCCTTGAGTGGACCGGGGTTCAAGCCCGTGACTACTAAATACGATAAATATTTGTATTGACGATTTATTGTAAACTCTACTGACTTGGTTGTCGTGCCGGAGTATAAACAGAAAATTTATTTATTATTATAATGTTTTGGCTCATCGGTGTATATTGCCATAGATTTTGGAATGATCTTCCATTAAAATCCGGATGTTCCTTCAACATGCTATACATGTAAAACAACTCTTACTGTGCTTTTACAATGAATATAATAAAATCAAGAGAAAGAAATAACTAAACAAAAAAAGAGCATACCAATAATGGTTTTTCTGGTGTCAAGGTACAGTCCGGAGTCCGCATTCACATTATATGGTTTTTTTAGCGTGACAAGTGGACAGATGTCAACGTCTCTATCTTCCCTTCGATGTTATCTTCCCTAACTGAGGGTTTACTGCCCCGCTATTCATCATTAGAGAAAAGAATGTACCGTATTTTCTGAAGATATCCATCTTGGCCTTAACATCCACGAAGTGTTCGCTGGCGATTACTTTTCTACGGGACACTTTTCGCTGCGACTCATAATGCATATCATTCTCCAGTAATGGATGAGACCAATTATCCCATCAACAGAGAAACCCTCGATCTACAAAGTGAGATAGCAGAAGAGAGAGAGAAAGCCTGACTCATTCTCGGGCGAAAGGCTCTAGGTCAGAAGGGTAATAATCACAGGCGCCAAACCAATCGCTCCGTAGCCACTTAAATAGGAAACGCTAAACACTGTTGTGCTATTTCTTGTACAGCGACAGATTAACAGCTTTATGTCCGTCTGCCATCGCCTTGTCTGCTGTGGCGAACGGTGATGTATGTTACCTCGTGCTAAGCCCCTAATTGCAGGTACTAGCGAGATAAATAGTGGTGGCCACTGCGAGCTTAATATATTTCTACCGCGAGGCTTCCGGTATTGCATTTAGTCTTTGTGTTTTCTTTCCTCAATGCGGATAAATACGTCTCGCACAGAGCTAATAAAGAGGAATTCTCACCATTTTCTTGACAAATTATGAAGTTACTAAAACGCACATAAAACATACATCTCAGAGAGAGAGAGAGAGAGACTAATATGTATACAAGTGACGTCTTCCGAAAACTGAATGAAAAAAGCAGAATACTTAGTAAGGCCAAAATAAAAATTATGCAGGAAAACAGACTTTTCAACAAAATAAATAAATAATAATAAAATAAAATACAAAAGTTCAAAATATTCATAGTATTCCCATTCTCACAACGTGAGCTCTGCACATATTTCTTTTCCTAAATGAATAATAACCTTATATTCAGAAGCATTAAACTTTAATTGCCATTTTTTGGACCATATATGCAAATCTTTTTGAAACTACTCTTCCCTCCTCCAAACAATATTCAAACTTGAACAGCTTCATTTGGCTACCCGTATGAATATCATGAAAATTGGATGTTTGTTAGTTATGTTTGTTATTTGGTTTTTAGGAGCCTTAGCAACTAAGGCCATATTGCTCCGAGATATGCTGTGGTCATTCCCTGACCTTTCCGCATCCTCCGTATTTGGTGGTAAGTTAACTGCAGCCATTATCAACCCACTGCAGGATGGAAGCCTCCTCAACAATTCATGCTGAGGGAAGTGGACCATAATCTGCCACGCTGGTCCAGTGTGGGTTGGCAGATCGACCGTATTTAGCAGTCAGGGGCTAGAACCCCGGTCTACTCAAAGAGCGTGTGCTACTGCACTCCCGCTCTTGACCACTTGGCTACGGAGGCTGGTGGTGACGGGCTCGAACCCCGGTCTAATCAAGAAGCGTGTGCTACGCACTGCTGCTCCTTCCCACCTGGCTACGGAGGCGCCTCATGAAAATTGGAAGGAGCAGAGGACCGAGCACTGATTCGCTGAGGGTCCCTATTTGTTACACAATCGACCCTGAAGACTGGCCATTTATGACAACCCTCTGTCTCCTATCTTTTAGCCAGCTTACGATCCAGCATAGGATCTTACCAGTAATCCCAATTTGTTACAGTTGATATAACAGCCTTTCATGAAAAGGCTTCAATAAAAAGTTTTCTTCATTTATTGCATTAGAGAGAAATTTGTACCTTTTCCATTAATGTCTTTGTATATTTATTTGGAACCTTTTTATATGTAATTTGTTTCAAACGGAGAAGACATCAATCTTTTGGAGCAAAGAACAACAGTTAAAAAAAAAATAGAATCCTTGGGATAAACTGACTCTCCTCACTTTCTTAAGGGTTAACTTTCTTTTTTTTTAACTTTCTCCTTGCAATGTCCAGATATCATATGTTTACACCTTCCACCAGTAGCTTATTGCAAGACTACTTGCGAGATCTACTCACAGCGAATTTGTTTCGAAAATCTTTTCTTTGAACTAATTTTGCTTTTGAGTTCAATCTTGAATACTATAACTAACTACGAAACAAGCCACAAGAAAGATTAATGAACCAGTCCTGGTGGCTGTGAACTCACTAATTCCTTTATCTTATCGCGATGCTTATAATTTGTTATCTGCCATTATCAAACTGTGCTGCTGAATCCACCCACCTCCACAGGAACTCCTTAATATTACAACTAGAGTCAAAGGAACTTGGAAAAGGATGAACAAAAGCGGTTAACATTAACGAAGCAATAAAACTGGGTTCGGGTTTATACGAGATCTGATCTAAAACGTTCTTGGATTTTATTAACAAAATGTCTTCATTTGGTAACAAAATGACTTCACGAGGTATTCTGAGCTGTAAACTCAAGGTTGTCTCCCCCCCCCTTTAATTGGAAAGTTGCTGTATTTTTTAATTGATTAATAAGCCATAATTCTGTTTAAAAACTGGAATAATCAATTTGGCTTATTTAAATTAATTATTTTATTCTGATTTCGGTATCAGTGTCGTTTCTATGACGTTCTGCAGTTCTTTTTGTCGGTTTATGGAACGAAAAAAACATTTGAATCTTGAGGTAAGATCAACACCTCCAGATGAGACCCTAATAATAAAGATGATAAAAGTCTAAAATGGTTAGGCTTCTATTTATTTATTTACTTTTTCATTGAGCAAAAATTATAACCATTCTAATTAATAAAAGCCATGAATTGTAAAAGTTATGCGATCGGGAAATCCAATCGGAACTGTGTTTTCCGTTTCTTCAGCGCTGTTGGCCGATCTGTTTTCGTAGTCACACCTGTCCCTTGAGAATGTAAATTTTTATTTCCGACTGTTGCTAACTTATCCGCCAAGGCTGCTCTGATTTCTCCCTCACAATCAGCAAACCAATCACTCTTTTGATAACGACCCACTCAGGATTCGTTAGGTGGTGTTTATCTAACTAATCTCTGGCTTTATCTACATCATAAATTTGGGTATAAACGCTCCTCGTGTTTGACATTTAAACAGAGATAACTGAAATAACCAGGAATACAGAATAAAACTGAATTAATAGTCTAGAAAACAAAACTGTGTACCCGATCTCAGGTAAAATACAGTATTTATTAAATTAATATAAACTGCTACGTTTCTTCGATTCCTCTTCGTATATAATTATAACAAAATTTAATATCGGTGTTTAGATACACCATAGACACTCTTAAAAAAAAACTACAAAGTAGTTGTTGCGGGCATCATTTGCTCTTTCTCATATTGTGCTCTGCCTTCACGACGAGTTGCCATGATACTGCACTACCTCAAATAAGTAACGCTTCACTAATAGAGAAGACTATTAGAGAAGTCTAATAGTCTTCTCTATAACTAAGAGACTAATAGAGAAGACTATTAGTGAAGCGTTACTTATTTGAGGTAGTGCAGTATCATGGCAACTCGTCGTGAAGGCAGAGCACAATATGAGAAAGAGCAAATGATGCCCACAACAACTACTTTGTAGTTTTTTTTTAAGAGTGTCTATGGTGTATCTAAACACCGATATTATATAGATACTAAACTCTTAAAGTATTATGCCATGTGCATTTAATTATTTTAAATAAAATTTAAAAAAACAATTGTCCAGTATTTAGTTGGGTGATGACATTTAAGTTTGCGTGCCTTCGCATCAAAATGGACTCTGAGCGACTTCAACCACCCCTAGTCTATGGATGTGAACTGCATGACCGCATTCCTACATATTTATAATATATTTGGCATTTTTCCATTTCTACAAAACCACTTTGCCCATTGTAAATGCTCGAACACTTGTAGCAACATTTCTGGCATGTGCGAGCAAAACATTTTTTCCTGCACATAAACATCGTTACAAAAAAATAAACGCACGAGAATTTTATTCCTCTCATTTTTAAGCATATTTGGCAAAAATAGAGACACTATAAATAACATTCAGCGTATTTCAATAAGGCGCGGTTTTTAGCAGAATAAATGGTGTGTCAAAAATCCTCCGCTGCTTTCTCTTCCCCCCTTTTCCCCCACCGCTCTCTCGGGGTTGTTTTTATGCCTGCTCTGCGGCGACGAGCTACGCGTATAACTCGACTGCCTCCAGTTATTCCCTCAGGCTGGAGGCGAAACGTCACCTGTCAGAAAAATCTGACTACTGATTTCTCGTGCCTCCTAGCGTTCTATCCCACGAGTACCCGTTGTCATCACCACCTTAACAGCAATGTCCCCCATTCGAGTCACCTCCTTTCTGAAGTAACCAATCATAAGAGACTGCGTTACCATTTACGATCATAGTCTGAAAGTGATTGTGTCTTTATACTGCCCCCTGGCGGACTTGTTTCCATCAAACTAGTGATAAGAACTTATGAAAACTTGATTTCCGATCTAGATAAATTCAACACATATTTAGAGGGACTTTAAAAGGGGAATGGCAAAGTGAACTTCGCATTTTAAAGGGCGCGTGACATCTCAAGTAAAAAAAAAAAACGGGGGAGGGGAGAAAGAAAGAAAAAGCGAGAGGAAAAAAATAGAGAGAAAAAATATTCGTTTTCTGACTGAACCTGATCTGCCTTTACAGTATGTTTTCGTTCACGAAATGGAAATAAATAAATAATACGGTAGAAATATGAGGTTATTTTAAAATTGCTGAATTTTTCGAAGTATATTAAACTGGATCTCATTATCAGTGGTTGTATTAATTTGCATAAATGGAACAAATAAGTCTTTATTAATCAAAATCGTTTGTTGCAAGATGGCACGTGATTTCTGCTTGTTTCAATTCCTACATCTGTAATAGTTTGGTTTGGAATAGGCTATGACGATAAAAAATATTAGCAGGACCCACGTGCCCGCTTTCTATTTTTAGAAAGTAAACTAAAAAATTAATTTTAAGCAAAATGAAAGTTTCAAACACACTTACATGAAAGCAGTTGATGACTTTAGCGGATTAACGTATACTGAACTCGGAAACCCGGATGTAAGGTGAGGGCCACTGCCATCTGTAACAAGGGAAAGAAAAGACAAATCACATCTGAAATTAAAACAAAGCCATATATTTTGATTATCTATATTAATCGATTGTTTAATATCTCTCCTTACTGCATAAAGTATTATTTAATCAGTAAATGTTATTCGGTATGCAGTTAAATTAAGCCATTGATGAAAATGTTAAAAAACACATCTCTTATACCATAATTACTTAACTTCTTCAATAATAAAGTTCACATTTATTACAAATGCTTTAGCGGGGTCTAAGAAGAGAATAAGTAGTGGTGATGGATAGAATAATGGAAACGCTTACGAAAAGACAATCAGTATGTTGTTGGGTCATCGTGTACTGCAATGATAGTTTTGATATAGCGCGGCCTCCAATCTATAGATTTCCGAATGCGATCATTTCTGGTTTGCAGAAACATCTAAGGCGCTGCCCAGAAACTCCCACATATATGACGTCAATTCCACATGTTCCATAGAACTGATATCAGGCGATTGAGAGGGCCATGGCAGAAGGATTCTTCGAATCTACTTAACAATAGGGTCTCTGTAAGATTTTGTGTTGTCATCCTAGAAGATGTGTTGTCATCCTAGAAGTGCAAATGAGTGCTAAGGTTGGCCGCTTAGCTCACACTAGTGATGGCTGTCTACTGGGTTGAGAGAGAGCAGGAAAATAATTCACGGTGGAATGATTTCTCTTAGTACTGCTTCAAAAAAAAAAAAAAAAAAAATCAAATTATTATCTTACATATACCAATATATGTATTATGACTGTAAAAATTGCGTATGTTCTCTGGTCGATTTGCTTGTTTTGCTGGACGGAAAAAACTCCAGTTTCTGGGGGGGGGGGGGGAAACCTTGCTATCTTCGCCTGAGACCGACTAACTCAGCCACGGTGTGAAAAATGTCTTGAGTAACTGGGATTCAAGCCCGTGATTGCTAAATACGGTGCTGTTTCTTGTGTTCTATTTTGTGAACTCCTCTGACTGTGTGGTCGTCCCGGAGTACAAATAGAAAATTTATTTATATACTTAATTAATTTATTTATTATTTTGGTAACTTATCATGACAGGCAGGGGGATTGGGGGATTTCCCTATTCGACTATCATTAATAATTACATAAATTCTATGAAAAAAAAGAAAAGAACACTTCGTTGCAAATAATAAGCCAACTATTGCTAAAATGTCGTCTGTCGATGCCATGGTCAGCCGACTGAATGAATGGCGACAGGTTTACCGGAGCGTGTGGATGGATGCACTATGGGCGTCCGGTAGACCTGTACAGGTGTGCCTGCGCAGGCATAACTGACAGGTTTACCTGAACGTGTGTAGCGGCCTTGAGAGCTTAAGGACAATTGTTAAACTTCTTAAAAGGTCAACAGCATACTCATTTCTAATATAGCATCTTTTAATAATAAGTGCTTATTAATCCTATTTTGGTAGTAACTATCACAAATTTTTAGTATGTGCTTAATCTATGCGTAATGACAATAATAATAATAATAATAATAATAATAATAATCAGCAAAAAACTAGGCAGAAGAGAACAAACAGAGAACTCCCAGAGGAGAATAAACAACCGGATCTTCGATGAAAACCAAAAAGACATATACCTACAGGAGTATCAGAAAAGAAGGTTCGGATCACGCGAGCACAAGACAATCGTGGAGTGCTGGCGCAACGAAATAGAAAATAGAGCAGTGAAGTAAAACATAAGAGCCGAGCTCACTGGATAGAACGAAACAAAACCACAACTGGCGAACCCCAGGAATAACGTCCACAATTACTGGTAGAAGGGGTTCACTTGCACACATAAGCCTAGGAGAGCAGTTCACCAGGATGATAAGTCGTCAAGAGTTTCTTCTCAAGGAATCACATACGTGAAGGCTAACGACCAAGATACAAGAAACCCGCCGAAATACAGGCCGATCACATGTGTATAAGATCCTGACCACTCGCACAGCCAAGAAGATATCGTATCACTTGCAGACCCCGAACATCATGGTCTAGCAGCAGAAGGGACGCAAGCGGATGAGCAAAGGATGCAAGGAGCAATTAACCATGTATGCAGCAGTTATGGAGAGAGCCTACGAAGAGCACCGCAACCCGTACACGGCCTATATCGGCTACCAAGGCCTTCGACTCCGTGCCTCACAGCTGGCTAACAGATATGCTGAAGATCTACAAATTCAATCGGACAGTAACAAACTTTCTACAAGCAACCATGGTGAAATGGAGGATCGCCATCAAGGTGGAGAACATCACGTCCAGACTGATCCCCCATCAGAAGAGGAATCTTCCAGGGAGATTCCATGAGCCCACTATGGTTCTGTCTAGCATTCGACCCACTGTCCACCATGTTCAATAACAGCAACTGCTGATGTGCCTTAAAAGAACCTACAGTGGCGGACATAAAAACTGAATCACTTGTGAATTTTGCAAATAATGTGTTTTGCGCTGCATTGTGAGTTGAAGAAATGTTCGAAATGCACTTGTAAGATTGGATATATATATATCTCTGCGAATGACTCCACCTGATATACCTAATTGCCATAAATATCTTCCCAAAATGCGTAATTAATGGAAATATGAGAAATCATACAAATGGTAATCATGACAACCAAACATACATTTTATTGCATTTAAGTGTACAAACTGAAATGACAAGTTAACCATAGTATTATGTACTGTAAATCAGCAAAATAAGTCCTCAATATTTTGTTGTCCTTTCTCGAGCAGCAATTACAGCCTTGCAACGATCTGGTATGGAGTTAATCAACTTTTGGATATACGGTTGCCCAATTTCGTGGTACCACACCCTTACAATGCTCTTCTGCAGCTGAATCTTACTTATTGGCTTCTTCTGAGCAATTTTAGACGACATCATGTACTAGCAATTTTCAATAGGGTTCAAAACTGCACTGCTGCCGGGCCAGTCCAACACTGTAATGCCAGCATTTCTGAGATATGACTTCACCTTAAGGGAGAAAAACGAGGGAAAACATTGGTGTAAGTATATTTTAAGCATTGTGAGAGAAGAAAAAAAGGGCCGCCGTAGCCCTTTTTATTTATTTATTTAAATATAAATAGCATAAAACTTACCAATTTTGCTGTGTGTGTGTGTGTGTGTCAAGGTGCTGAGTTCTGTTAAAAATGTAATTTTGGACGTCTGTGTGGTGATCCCTAATAACGGGTTTCAAGCACTCCTCCAAGATAGTATTGTAGGTTTCTGCATTCACCGTTCCGTTAATAAACTTAATTCGCCCTACCCCTTTGCTTGTTATGCATCCCCAGACCATCTGACCGGCGGGGAACTTTACAGTAGGTGTTATGCAGTCAGGATGGGAAGCGATATGTCAGAAGACATATCGCTTCCCATTCGAGCTATACAGGTTGAATTTCGATTCGTCAGAAAAGATGACGGTGTGTCCCATTGCTCTTTTGTCCATGAAACATGCGCTTTAGTCCAAGCACGTCGCTTCTTTCTCATTGCGTCAACAAATGCTTCCTCTTGGGCCGATAGGTATGCAAATCACATTCCGAAAGCCATCTTTGGATATCCCTTTTTTTTTACCTCCATTTATTGAGTAAAGCGGCCCCTAGCCATAAAATCTGGCAAATCCGCCATATGTATAGAAATGGTATAGTACAGTATCAATTAGGTAAAAAGTTATAGAATTCTTATAGTACCGTGATAATAGACTAATATAGAAATAGCGAAATGCTTAAAGTGCGGTACTCACCTTGAATATAATCTGCAATAGTTTTATGAAAAGACTGATGGCTAAATACAATTCCGTTAAATTAAATCTCATCCCACCTTATTGCATTAACTTAACCATTCCACCT
Organism: Mastigoproctus giganteus; assembly: GCF_048544385.1. Classification (NCBI taxonomy): domain Eukaryota; kingdom Metazoa; phylum Arthropoda; class Arachnida; order Uropygi; family Thelyphonidae; genus Mastigoproctus; species Mastigoproctus giganteus. Next base: position 17,608,345 of record NC_143588.1, on the reverse strand, counting down.
TATATTTAGCCATCAGTCTTTTCACAAAACTATTGCAGATTATATTCCAGGTGAGCACCGCACTTTAAGCATTTCGCTATTTTTATATTAGTATACAATTATTAACAATACAAATTTCACATTCACATTACAAATTAACTATACTGTGCAATGGTCATCCCCTCAGCTACAGCACAACAACCTGGACAAGTAGGCTACAGTAGAAACCGATGAAGAGACACTGTCCGCAGATGAGCACAAGCACAACATCCTAGAGACTGATCATCACAACGAGCTGGACAAGTAGGCTACAACAGAAGCCGATGAAGAGACACTGTCCACAGAGACACAGCCATCTACGAGCAGTCAGAGAGCTCAACAGAAGTTACTCATAGTAACCAGCAAAACCAAGCTGGAAGAAGGTGTTATTGCAGGATCAAATCCAAGAAAAACATCAACTAAGGCTTCTTGCCAACTGAGTTGGCAGGAGCAGAAGTGGACACCCACCCATTAAGGAAACAGAGTAACAACATCCTGTCCACCTCTGCAAAGAATATTCTCTGTTCCTATTTAAAAAATAGCATACTGTTCCATGTAAAGAAGAGGGTACAGTCCCCTAATTCATCCATTATTCAACCTTAACTCTTCCAACTGCAAAAGTATATTCCTTCGCACGAAAACTGAATTTGCAAAATTTTGAAAGGCAATAAAATTTTCTTTTGTTTTAATTAAGTACTGGCTCAATCCCATCCACCAGACGAGTTACATTATCAACATTATTCAGTAAATCCAAACGCAAATCAGCATATTCCAAACAATTAAACACATGTTCCCATGTTTCCAGATCACTACACGTACAGTTGCATTTTGCTACGATTTCAAGACTATTCAGTTTAGCAAAAAATGATCCGTGACCTGCCGTCTTTGGATAGTTCGTTCACTTGTTTCAACACCAGAGGCCATCTCAGAGTCCAGTTTTAGATCAGGAGCAATAGCATGGCGATTACGAAGGCATAGCCGTTTCAAATATCGATCTTGGGAAGGCGTAGTCACTCTCTTACGGCCTGATCTAGATCTTCTCTTCACATAACCGGTTTCACGCTTTAATTTCAGCACCCTGGATACTGTTGACTGGTGGCAGCCTATTTTATCAGCGATAGCACGCGTAGAAAGCCCTTCCTGGGACAGAGCAACAGCTACACTTTTTGTTCTTGGTGTGAACTGAACATATGGAGCCAAGCCTCCGCAAAATAGGATACTAATAAGCGTGTACCCTTCCAACGCCGTATTTATAGAATCGGCTGATGCAATACCTTGAAATTACTGTCTTCTGCAATAGAAGCATTATCTGACGCAATACGTTATTTGACGCTTTGCGACAAACAAAATGACTGTAATCAAACAATATCTTATACGTTTCACTACAAATTTTACTTTTTTTAAGGTGATGCAGTTTTTTTGTACGCCACTGTATACATACTCTCGCACCTGACGTACATGGATGACATTCACTCTCTGGGAACGGGAAGCCTTTCCCCGAGACCATGCCCAGGATTCATGCTCAACATCCCAGACCAAGTAATCAACACCAGAACTGCAGGAAATACATCACCAAGGACCTGGGAGTGACAGATGAAACATGTCGATGAAGCTACCTGGCCCCAGAAACATACGAGATGCAGGACGATTTTACCCAGACACATTACACTCACAGACACGACCATGTGGCCAGAATAATAAAGCAGAAGTTAGCGCAAATATACCAGTTGATCAAAGAAAGCGTACCGTATTACAAATATGAATCCCAGGCAGTATAGAGATCCCTACTCACAAACTATACTGGGACCGTGCCATAACGGGCAAAGCTATCCTACACAACTGACCAGATATAACCTTCATCGACAAGAAGGAAAGGACTACCTACCTGATCGACATAGCGGTGCCCAACACCAGCAACCTACAAAAAACGTACGAGGAAAAGGAGGAGGTACACAGCATTAACAACAGAAAGTCAAAGAAATGTGGTATATGGAACAAGTAATGACCATTCCGATCGCCGTGCCAACCACCGGCATGGTGCTAAAGAGATTCCGTCAGAACTTAGGCAGCAATAGGCCTCCCAGAGGAAACTTGCATTGCACTCCAGAAAGCTACCATTCTGAACACCTGTAGGACAGCAAAAAGAGATTTCCTCGACGAACAGTAATAACAATAGTAACCGCACAGCCGACCACTCCATGCACTTGGTACCAATACCCGTTGTCGGACATTTTTATTTATTTATTTATTAATTAAAGTGGTCCCACCCAACCAATGGCAACCCCGCTGTCAGTTACACATAATATAGCAGTGCTCTTATATACTCCTTCTCCTGTTTGTCCAAGTACAGGGAGGGGAAAAACTGCCATGACCAAAAAAGATTGATATGAACAAACTGAGAATAATCAATTTACATAAAAAATAAATATACATATACTGTAATTAAATTTCAGACAAAGTCCAAACTTCATTGGAAAGAGCTGCATCTGTTTACAGTCTATTGGAAAGCCAGCAGCCCAAGGAGCTGCCGAAAACAGAAATGCTAGTAAATGGAGCTGCCAAGAACAGAAATGCTAGCAAAAGGAGCTACCGAGAACAGAAATGCCAGCACAAGGAGCTGGAGTTGCAGTGGATATAGCAGACTCTTGCCTCCACCAAAGCAAAGCCTTTAAGAACGATTTCACAGAACTTTAGATAATTCGGCACTACACCATACAGCATTACAAATCCAAATGCAGAAGGCTTCCAGATACAGAAGAGTCTTCCGCCTAAGAAATATTGCAGTTGCAAAGGTTTGGAAAGCCAAGAAGTTCTCCTTTTTATCAACTAGAATTGTCTCGCAGCCTTCTGTCATAAGATTGAGATTACTAACCCAAGATACCAATTCAATTCATACTGCCGATCGCTGTACTCACAGTTGTACATAATTTGTTCCCATGATTCTCTTTCGGCACAATGGCAACTAGATCTTTCAGTGATTCCTTAATCATGCAAATTTGCATTAATCGAACCATGACCAGTCAATAAGAACATAGCTTGTAAGTTTGGTGCAAACCATTTGAATTTTATCGAGGCTGCATTTCTTAAATCTGGGGAAAATTTTTGTATAATCTGCCTTTCATCACAAACACTCCAACACTCTTGCCAGACTGTTACCAAAGCGTCCCAGATTCTTGCCCTTTCCTTCTTGGGATCTGCCAAGATGTCCACCTCTGTATTCAGAAAAGAACAGGGAATGCCACGGCGGACGAAGTAAGCCAACGCATAATACACCAAATGCAGATCAATAGGCAATTTTATAGTCACAACCTGCAAAGCTGGGTTCGACACAGTTCTGCATGCCAGAACCACCTAATATACTTAGGTGGATTTGGACAAATGTCTAGGGGCCACCAAAGACAATAATAATAATAATAAATAAGTTCTGGATGCCATGCACATCCTAAGGAGCATTTCTCTTTGAATGGAACTGAGCTTTCTAGTAAATACTTTTCCACTTACACGCTCAAACCAAATTGGTGCACCATAGGTTACTATGGGGATAAATACACATTCATATAGCAAGTTCAGCGCCTTACCTTTTATTCCCCAGCCAACCCTAGTGATTCGAGTAATCATCCCAATAAATTTCTTCACCTTTTCTGATAGATATGTAACATGTGTTAGTTGAAAGTCAAAGATCCGTCAAACGATGTCTAGATATTTTAATTGCCTTGCCGATTTTAGGCTCGACCCATTCATTCTCACAACTGGGGGTCTTCCTACTCGTAAAATGACCCTTGAATACCATACCCGTTGCCGGACAGGAAAAAAAAACCATAAAAGGAGAAAAAGTTTTAAAATAATAATAAAAATCAACACCAGAAACTATAGAAAATACATTGCCACCTGGCCTCAGAAACAATCCAACACATCACTGCAGGATAAAGTGGTCATCACAGACCGAGTACACTCATAGGCATACCAGTTGGCTAGGATAATACATCAGAAGCTAGCGAGGAAATACCAGTTGATCAAAGCGGCTGATATTACATTACAGTTAGAGAAGGTGAAGTTCAAAAATAACAAGACTTAGGGCATGAGACACTGTAAAAACAAAACAACAACAGCAAAAAAGCGTGACCCTATGTAAAACGGAGAATTAACCTTTCCTATACCATCAAATCAAGCAACTCAGTGTTTTTCTGGGTGTTATTTATATTTCAAGTTGACAATACAGCGTCTATTTTTAAATGCGTGTCTGCCAGCGATATAATTCTATGTACTGCGGGGATCTAAACAGCAGGAGGGGTCACGACTGGCCACAAATAAATATTTTTTGAACACATTACTCATTCTTGTATAGTAGGAGTACATAATTAATAGGTTGAAGGAAGGCGCCAGTGATGGCCGGTCACTGTTATCAGCCAGGTTGACCTATGACGGCATTCTGAACCTCCATTATGGAAAATTACTAAACGCAGATCATGTAGATTCAGCCAGCTGCGTCAGTGATTACAGAACATCACCACAGAGCAGACAAACCCCCCAAAACGTCCCCACGATGTCTAGACTTCGTAAAAACCTTTCAGTTATAACTGACTTTGAACACAATGCATTGAATTCGCTGAGACAGGGCATAAATTTCTTCAATGATTTCGAAATACTTTGAGGTGAATAATGGGTGGCTTTTTCCTACCACACGGGCATAGTCATCGATATGATGCCTTCTAATCTGCACAATAACCCCCGTTTGTAGTGTTCGATGATAGGAAATTGGTGCCTTGGCGCCTGGATATGATTTGTTTTGCACAAAGCAGTGCTTTTGCGCAGTCTGGAAGAAATAATAATAATAATAATTCATCATAATATTGCATTCGCATCTATTAGCGTTTTATTTCATTGGCGTCTTCGAAGCATTTATTAAAATAGTCAACTAAAGAAGTATTTATTAAAATACTTCGAAGACGCAAATTCTGTCTTGCAGGCTGATTGATTTTCATAAATTTTTAACCTTTGTAAAATAACATACAGTATGAGGTAAGGATGGTCACCATTAGCGCTAATTAATATTCATGATCATTATCTGCACACAGTATACAAGTGTGTGCACACACACACCCACACACAGAGCAGTGGCAGATGTATATAATAGAGGGGGGAAAAACGTAAACAGAAAACCTAAGCCTCACTATGTAAAACTACATATCTCTTCTCTCAGACTGTCTGCATTTTAAAAGTAGGACAAGGTTTGTTTACTGTAAGAAAAAAAAAAAGCCCTCTCTTCTAAAGAAAAAATATTTTAAGGTCGTCTTCACCATCGGGCCGGCGCGATAGGGGTCGCAAAACATGCATTATCAGATGAAGCTATCAATAAACATCACACTGTGAGGGGAAAAAAAGAGGAGTTTCCCAGACTGAGATGTCTCAATCCCAATCACAGGGGAACTGACCTCGACGGAAGTGAAACATCTACTCTCGCTACCAGGGGAGAGGCCAAATCTCCTCAACCAACGCGAGTTTTATGGCAACTTGTAAATGATACGGCCGTATCTCCGTAACCTGTAGGTCATGACCTCTGCATTGAGCCCCTATTAGGCTTTATGAAACGTGGACATAATGAAGTCTGAATGTACGGCCGTGGTCCGATGCTGGCATCTATCTGGGCAGTTCCTGCATGCTTTGGCACCACCCCGTGCTGTGAAAGGTGACTGGACAGTCACTCCCTGTAATGACATGGCACATACGATTGATGGTAGACGGTTGGGAGGTTATACTCGAAGAGGAAAGATAAAGAGAGAGAGAAAATCGGAAGAAAAGGCATGAGGACAGCCGCGGTGTTGCAAAGACTTGATTTAATTAGGAGATTAACATTCCCGACGCGATCCGCCCCTAATTCAGGCCTCCGCGCCTTTGAACGAATCCCTAGTATCCTCTCTCCTCACGTATTGAAAATGGCTTCATCTGAAGTCAAGCCAAAGATGTTTTAAGTCACATTACTTCAATGTTTATCACCAGAATATCATACCTCATTATCTCGCATAATTACGACACCCTATAAAACTCGTAAAGGAGTTTGTAATGTACTCCAATTAGAACAATTAAATTTTGTTTGACAACGAAGGTCTGACATCGATTTGTTCAAGCTGTTTAAAATTGTTAATAAATATTCCATTATGAGCGTTGCATTTCGCTCTCAGTAACCGCCCACGCAATCAAAAGGTCTGACAGACGCCATTAACACTCCCATTAATGCATTCGTACATATCAAAAGTTTTTTTAAATTGTTTTTAATTAGGGCGCGCGTCAGAAGACAGGAGGTCATTGTACCCCCTCCTCCTACTCCGGCACACTTCTGAATTTTACGGCCCACCGCTCCCATCCCGCGGGATTCGGGTAGGTCCGTAGTATAGTGGTAGTACATCAATAGACACTTCCGTAGTGAAAGAAGTCTTTCGCCGTTACATAATAGCATTGTGTGTGACGAATCAGGGAACACTTTCTTCAAATAGGAAATACTGGTGAATGGCAAAGCAGAGAAAACACTTTGCTGGTGTAGGCAGGGCCCAGCAGAGAGTGGAGGGAAGAGGATGTATTCTATATCTCGAACTGTGCTTACCAATTGTCACCTGATGGTGCAACACACCTCAGACAGAATAATTCACCGGTGCATTGTGTACTTTCAATTACTACTACGTCTCCTTTTTTTCCCCAGCATCACAAAAGAATACATTTTTAAATGATAGTCAAAACCAACTCTATTGCTCCATTACTGTGTGAAGCTAAAATAGGCTTATTTTCTTCTATAATTATAAAAAAAAAAAACATGGAATACACGACGAGTATCGAATAGTTCTGAGACTAATGAGAAGTAGCCTCATCAAGTGAAGGAAGTAATATTTACACCTTCAGAAACAGTCTTCAATAGTTATCAATGAAGGATCTATATTTAGATTTTTTACAATAACAAAGGTCTGTATTAAACCTCAATAGACCGGTTGGTTATTTTTAATCTAGTATAGTTTTAACGATCGCATTGAATAAAATATAACAAAAGTTATAAGTAATAATAGTTTTGGAAATTAAATTTATAATAAATTTATATAAAGTATATAAATTTATTATAAATTTATTATTATTTTTATAGAGTTTAATATCTATATAATATTCTTACTATTGTTACTTATTCTCAGTGAGTACCACCACCCATGGGTGGTGGTACTCACTGAGAATAAGTAATAAATAGTCTTCTCACTGAGAATAAGTAACAATAGGGTAATGGTACTCACTGAGAATAAGTACCAATAGTCTTCTCTATTAGTGAAGCGTTACTTATTCGAGGTAGTGCAATGTCATGGCAACTCGTTGTGAAGGCAAAGCACAATATGAGAAAGAGCAAATGATGCCTACAACAACTACTTTGTAGTTTCTTAAGAGTTGTCTATGGTGTATCTACACACCGATATTATATTTGATAAAGTACTTACAAAAGCTTTCGACACTGTGTGTGTATCTTCCTCTGCTGTGAATACATAAATACGTTACATATGGAAATCAAGCATGGTACCGCATGGTCATGTTAGATAAACAGAAGTTTGTTTACCACAGAAAAACAAGCTTCCGTTACATATTTTAGTATTTGTAACGTATTACCACGTAACCCGCATCCCTCTTCTCTCATTGACTGAATAAATATCACCAGGAGGAAAATTATTTTAATGTATAGAAAGATATGTTAACATCAAAGTCTGTTCAGCTGATCGGCAAATATCTATCATCAAAGAAACATTTCTAGTTGATATCAAGGGAATCTGCCAGATTTCAGCTCACTCTTTAACTGCGATGTGTATAAGGTAGATTATTAATAGTGATGGGAATGATTATGGTCAATGGTAAAAGCAATCAAGAAATTTTAATAATCGATTATTGAAATAATTCGATTACAATAATTGAATGATATATTCAAGTGATATAATTCGATTATAATAATCGAATACAGTATATCATTATATCATTCGAATGATATTCCATAATCGACCGAATCATTCGATTCTCGAAAATTATTCGGAATAATACAATAATCAAAATAATCGGTATGACCTCGCGATAGTGCCCAAACACTAGTTATTATAATCTATTGTCTTTTTTATTATTATTATGGTGCTTTAGGAAATTGTAATTTGGACAATTCAAGGGGGAGGGAAGACTTTTCCAATAAAGTAATTTAGAGAAAGAATAGTTTGGCACAATTGTCTTCCAATAATGGCTTCTGTAAATTGGTTGCCACACTGGATTGTTTCTTTGTTTGGAAGATTACAATCGCATCCTCTAATTTTTGGGCCAGTATAGCACTAGATGTGATCTGTATCAAGCGATGATAACTCACTACTCCTACCTGAGAGTGGCTGCAGTCTCGACTTAAAAACGCCTATAAGACGTTTTCACCGATCTCCGATGGGATTTGAACCCAAACCTCCCCAAAAGTGACAAGTGGCGAACCCATTTAGAAGATAGGAAAAGTTGGGGTAAAGTGCTAAATCCAGCTTCTAGGAGAAATTGCTGTCGATAGCAGGTCTATATTAAGTATGCTGGCATACTTAAAACAAACCTGCAATCTATAGTCATTAAGATATACTTAAAAGAAATGTGTTGTCTAAGACATTATGTCATAGTCCAGTGTTACGCTAAAGTTTTTGGCCACGGATCCGTTTTGATTCCTAGCTTTAGTATGATACAAGGAAGTAAGCTTATACAGCGTCAGACAAAAAAATATCCGCCTCACCTGTGATATCCTCTAATAATGTATCTGTTTCTTCCTTAAATTTAATCAACTACCCTCTTCCTCAAGACCAGGTGGTAGTTTATTCCAATAATCAGTTTCTCTCTGGCTGAAAGCAAATTTCCATACATCTATCCTGCAGCTATCGCTCTTCAATTTAACTTTGTCCCCTTATATGCGTCTAGAAAGAGTAAGAATACTTTCAGCATTTAGTTTACTCAATCCATTTAAAGCCTTAAACACTTCATTCAGATCTACTCGCAAGTGCCTAGCTTCCAAGCGCTGCAATTTGCAGAACCAGTCTTTCATGGTAAGTGTACTTCGTGTCCTTGACTAATCTGGTTGCTCTACTCCGCACTCGTTCCAAGAGATCCACATCCTTCTTAAAATAAGGCTTCCAAGATCTGTATGCAGCACTCAAGATGTGGCCTAACCATAACAGGATAATCACACCTTGTGCCTGCTGCAAATTTCCTCTGTATCACTGAAAAAATCCCATGCGCTGTCCTAGTAGCCTGTTTGCACTGCTCAGGAAACTTCATGTCAGATTGTACAATTATTCCCTAGGTAAGTCTCTTTTGTTCTTCGCCCTTCTTGAGCAGTACACCTAATTACCAGTACACAGAATAGGTACCTAAATATTAGGTGCATGCATATTACATTATATATGTTAATAAATATTGAACCCTCAGGAACTTCACTAATAACATTAGTCAAAGAAGAGCGGTGATCCATAGATAAACGCTTTCTGTCTTCTTCCACTCCACCATCCCTTTATGCACTTGATCCATTACTTTATCCAGTAAGTTGCCCCTAATGCCACACTGCTCCAATTTGTACAGCATCCTTACTGTCAAGATGATCCTTATTTTGCCTAAGTTTACTGGTGGAGCTCCATGTTAAAAATCTCAAAAACTTACCTCTCAGAATTAGAATGACGGGTAATATTTATTTCTATCTGGACCTCACAAACCTGTCTGCTGAATCCCTGGGGTACAAGGATCATATGTTGTTGTTGTTTTGGTTTTTTTGGAGCATTAGCAACTAAGGCCATGTTGCTCCGGGGATATGCGGTGGTCATTCCCTGACCTTTCCACATCCTCCGTATTTCCGAAGACCATAGTTTGCATGGTGTCTTAGTGAATCCATCATATTTTTGTATTTCTTCTTATTAATGTTAGTAGTTGCGAGAGGAATGTTTTAGTGCATCTTGGCTAAAATAATAATAAGTTTTTAAAAAAATAGATTGTAATGACGTTAGCAATTGTAACGTGTCATTTGTTTTATATTGGCTTGTTCAAGAAAATCAAGAGAAAATATAAGAGATAGAAAAAAAAAAAAGGCTTAACAAAGAAATTGGTAAAGAGGGAAGGTAAAATAAATATAGAAACCGAAAACTAAGATGGCCTCCAACGGAAGGCTCTTCCCTGAGAGCGAAGGATTCATGCTCGCTATCCAAGACCCAGACGGATTCCACTCACAGACAGGACCAGGTGGCTAGGATAGTACATCAGAAGCTAGCGATACTACTTACAGACTATACTTGGACCGTGCCATAACGACGGACAAGACAATCCCGCAAAACAGACCAGACATAACCTTTATCGACAAGAAGGAAAGGGCTATCCACCTGATCGACATAGCGGTGCCAAACACTGGTAAGCTCCAGAAACATACGAGGAAAAGATCAGGAAGTACTCAGACCTAGGACAGGAGGTCAAAGAAATGTGGCATATGGAACAAGTAATGACCACCCCGATTATCGTGTCAATCACCGGCATGGTGCCAAAGAGCCGCCATAAGACCCTAGCAGCAATAGGCCTCCCAGAGAACACGTAACTCCAAAAAGCCGCAATCCTGAACAATCTAGGACATTAAAAGAGTAAAAATAATAGTACTCAACCAACACAATCAACCATCCCATGCACTTGGTATCTATACCCGTCATGGGGCGAAAAAAATCCCATAAAGGAGAAAGGGCTTTTTATAATAATAATAATAATAATAATATTAAAATAATTAAATGCACTTGGCATAATACTTTAAGAGTTTAATATCTATATAATATCGGTGTTTAGATACACCATAGACACTCTTAAAAAACTACAAAGTAGTTGTTGTGGGCATCATTTGCTCTTTCTCATATTGTGCTCTGCCTTCACGACGAGTTGCCATGATACTGCACTACCTCAAATAAGTAACGCTTCACTAATAGAGAAGACTATTGTTACTTATTCTCAGTGAGTACCACCACCCAGACATGTTTCAAGGCTATTGGCCTATCATCAGTGGGTGCACACTCTTAAAAAACTACAAAATACTTTATAGTTTTTTAAGAGTGTCTATGGTGTATCTAAACACCAATATTATATAGATAATAATAATAATAAACGTACAAATAAGTATAATAAAATGATCTTCTCATAATAATTTGCGCCCCCACGACTTCTCTCTGAAAACAATTCATATAAACCTCAACTTAACAAGATCTCAGTGAAATGTCTTGAATAAACATGTCGTACACAAACTCGCTTGGAAGAATGTCAAAATAAACAAATAAATACAGTAAATAGATACACTTTTGTAACAGTTTATCTTTTTTGTATTACAAAGGAAATACCTGCCAAGCCGGTTGTCCTTCCTGACCGGTAGCAAAGGTTTCACATATTTTATACTCACAGAACGAGTTAGCCGTATTGGCTTAAATTAGTTATGCAATGTTAAATTATTCAAAGAAAGATATAACCAGATAGTAATGACTTAAAGTAATTTAAAAAGATTTAGAGATTACTAAGTGTAAGTGTTTGTTTAGTTATTTGTTTTGTGTTAACTAAAGAAGACCATAATGCTCACGTGCATCTATAGGTGCGAAACTAATGCACTTCCTATCTGTACTTAGAAAAGATTAAATACTTAAAAACATGTCAAATAACTCAGAGAACAATAATGTAAAAATTCATGATTTTCTTTGATCGGGGTGGTGGTGGTGGTTGGGATATTTCTTACTGTGCACACGGAATCAGACTTATAACAGTTTATTAATGCAAATTGAACTGTCGGGAAATTTTCTACTTTTAGGAATATTAGTTTACAGAGCCTGGTCACTTTTCAATACATTACCGGGCAGATATTCATGACTTTTGTGACGAGGCATTTTGGCGTCACTGAATCCCTGAGGATTTCCAGACAATAAACAGGGCTAGGAGCAATTCCAATAACGATCGCAAAGGAGAACATTCCAATATGTCTTTCTCAGGGGGTTAGTTTTGATATTTAGCGGCCTATTTTTTCATTATGGAAAAAATTCACTTCATAAATTGACGCGAACGCAATTGGGGCAACCAACGATAAAAGAATATCCTGAAGAATAATGGAACCCACCTTGAAATTAAGATAAATTGAAATTTAACGGAATAAATAAATTCAAAAGAATTGGCGAAACTTCCCGCAGTCTTGTTTTTTTTTGTTTTCACCAATAATTCCAATGTTCCTAAATTAGCATGGAATTTAATATTTTTTGGAGAAGAAGTTAGGCAAATAAATTAGATGTATATGAGCTCATCGAATTCATCATCATATAAATTACGAAATGAGCAGCAATGGTTGGAATCTGGGCAATCTAAATATAAATGAAATTAAGCCCAAATATCCCCTTAAATCGTTGAACAAGAGTTGATCGACAAAGATAATTTTCGATGAACCCAGGATTAATTAGTATTAGCCATATAGTACAAGGAAACCATAAGCTTTTGCTGCACCAGCCAAAAAAGAAAGAAAAGAAAATACAAAAAATTATGCGCTTCCTCCTCACGTTTACCATTCAAAGGTAAACTATCCAGTTGACCTTTGAATTTGTTGAAGTCTCAAATACTGCGGGGACAACTTGTTCCGGTAAGCGATTAACGGGCTAAAAGAAAACTTCCTACAATGTTGTCTGAACTGCTCAATGTCTTTTCTCCATAAGGTTCTAAACCGGTCTTACCTTATACAGTGGGATTATGATGTCCTTCTCTCTACAAGATATTTTTCGATAACTCAATGATAAGACATCATGAGCTCTCCTGGTAACCAGTCTACATTACTCAGAAAACTTCGTATCTGCCGGTATCGTAACTCCCAGATCGCTTTCTTCCTTTACTGTCTACTTTTTTTCCCTCTTTCCTGTTTTTAATTCAACCCCACCAAATATATAAGCTATTTTGGGCTTGCTATAAGTTGTTGTAAGGGGGTTTTAGGAGCATGAGCGACTAAAGCTATGATCCGTATATACTATCTGTAAATTGCGTGTGTATTCTATAGTCGATTTTCTGCTTGCTGGACGAAAAAATGAGTTTTCGGGAGAAAAACCATACTATCCTCGCCTGAGACCAACTAACTCAGCCATGTTGTGAAAAATGCCCTCAAAAATTCCTCGCGTCAATGACGAGATTCGAACTCAGGTCTTTTACACCCAGTGTGGAGTGAATGGTGATTATACCAGCTGTGCTACCCATAAGGGCTTTGAGGTTGCTGTTCCCTAAGTGTAAGGTCTTGTATTTTACTGCATAAAAACATAGCCGCTAATTTTGTTACCATTCTTAAAGTCTGTTCAAGTTTTTCTGAAGGAGCACTGCTTGGTATTAATCATTAACGACTCTCTCAATCTTTACGTCGGCTGCAAATTGAAATTATGAAAACCAGAAAAAGTGGTGGTTCAAGAACCGATTGTAAGGGACCGTACTTCTAACGTTACATCAATCTGAAAAATATCCATTAATCACCACCCTCTCTCTGCCTTCTACCCTGCAGTCACCCTGCAATCCATCTTAGAATCTTTCCAGATTGTATAGTAATGTCTCTTGAAAGACTGTCAAATGCTAAAATCCAAATAAACTATGTCGAAATTGTTCCCTTCATCCAGCTCTTAAGTAACTCTGTCAATAATAAAATCATGTTGTGTGTCCTTTTAGGAATGCCAATTTTATCTTAATGTTCTTGGATTTCATTCTTAATCATTGCCTCTAAGATTCTTCCTACGACCAAAGTCAAACTAATCAGTATGTAGTTACCGACTTCAATCTTAGAACCGTCTTTATGTATTAATGATATGTTGGCATTTCTTCAATCCAGAGGAATCTCTGCCGAATACAGTGATACCGTCATAATTAACTCAATGGTTCAACACACTCTCTGGCCGCCTCCCTCAGAATTACTGGGTATATGCCATCAACTTTATCTATAATTTTGAAATCACTTTCGTGTGGCTCAGCCTCACTCTTTCTCAGCATAAAGATCTTTCGTCAGTAGAGACCAATGCGAAGTACCTTTCAGTTCATCAGCATCAGCTGAGTTATCTAGGACTTTTCCACAACCAGTATGCAAGGGTCCGATCTGATTCGTTTTTCTTCTTCTTCATTGTATTCACATATATAAAAAACTCCTTTTCCACATTGTCTCTTAGCCAGCGCTTTTTCATAGTCAGCCTCCCCAACCTTAATGGAAAATTGATAAAAGTTGTATTTTATGTCAGTGTAGTGGAGTCTCAGAGCTCGTGAAAATGTACCAAGATAGCATCAAGAATGAATTTTATGCGACTGAGTTGATTTCAAATTTTTACTACGCGGTAAAAACACAAAAATAAAATAAAACATATCAACAGTCGTCTTTACAGGTGGCAATACAGACAGACACGAACTGCTAACATAAATACGAGGTGTGGCATCCTTAACGTGTGTCTGTCTATCTAAGAATCATATTTAGGAGGTTAGATTGCGCCCTTCCTTCACTGTTACTTATAGATCGCCTTAGGATAAGCCTTTAGTTTTGGCGTCTCTCATACAGTTGTAGATAAAATCTTAAAACCATCGCAGTGATAATTATACGTAATTTTTATCTTCTTAACAGACTGGTAAGAGCGAACTGTCAAAAACAGGCATTTCAGTATTTCGTAGAGGCAAACAAACTGTGCTATTTGCATGCAGACAAAACAAGTGGTGGAGGATAAACGCAATAATTTCGACTGGTACTGTATTTAATTGATAACTTATTACCTCTGTTTGGTCACGTACACTTTAACCACTAACCATATCTTGGAACACTTCATATCCACTTCGTGGCGAGATAATATTTATGGCTTTCATTATTCATGCAAAGAATACCAATAAATCCACAGCGAAACTTCATTCGGTTTAATGTAAGGGCGTTTTCAATATCGTGCAGGGGCAAAGGCTTATCAGACTTTCCTACCCATATGACAAACGCAGATTTGATCGCCTACAGCAAAGTATCAAACAGCTACTGGAAGAACAAGGGCGTGTTAACTAGGGAACGGGCTGCGAAAAAGTGCACGGTTTGATCTGAGGCTACGGTAATTTTTCTCGACGCTTTTCGTTTTGATTTCTTTGCTCTGAACTCGAACAACGGATGCTAGAGTGGCTAATAGGTATGCCAAACAAGATGATATATTGTCTAAAGGAGGCTGCGTATTCTACAGTTGCTGAAAAATGGCCAATAATCACGACAGCAGTGACATTTCTTCCACCAAAAGAGTGTGCCCGACCACGACATTTTGTGCTTCGGGAGCGATGTCCCTCGCTTCAAATCAGCCGTCGTGCACACATATAAAGAAAAATAAATGCAAGAAACGCTTTTCTCTGAGAAAAGAGAGAAGAGTATGTGTGGCGAATGGCAGGTTAGTTCTTCGTGATAAATTGGGAAGCCATGGAAATCGGCGTCAATAACAGACTATTGCGAGGATTCCAGTAAAATACAAGCAGGTGCTTCTGTTGTGGTGGTGGTGACAACGGAATATATCTTCCAGCAATGGCATATGTAGATATATGATTGTTTTTCCACCCTTAAAGGCGTGAAAATCTTCATTCAGGCCTTTACTACACCTAACTAAGAGGTCTTTGAAAAGAATTATTTTACAATCGTCTCTAGTCCAGTGAAAAATCTCCTGCCAAGGTAACGCATACATGAATATGAGATTCGTCCATCTAGTTGTCAGGCAGATGAATCACATATCGGTGAGGACAGCCAGCACATTTCCACCTCACTGTGAGCTGATTAATTGAGACGGATCGCTGAAGAGGCATAAACATAGAGCGCTTTTCAATGTAGAAACTGTCCTTCACTTTACCCTGAGCCTGAAAATATTTCGGATAGTCGATTTTAATTCTCCATCTACACATGAAAGGAGAGCATCAGAAAGTTTGAGAAAATTTCGATAATTTGCATTTATTATTTAAACATATTAAAAGTTATGAAAATAATTAAATGTTAACGTTTAATTCAATCAACTAAATTAAATTTATTGAATTAAACAGAGATTGTTTTTATTAGGAATTAATGAAAAAAGCAACCACATTTCAAATAAAATAATGAATATCTGAATGCTGGCTGGCAGATTCATGATAATTACAATTTTAATAATTATTTTAAGTCGTAAAAATTAATAATAAATAACCGAATACTAGGCGAGACCGGGATCATTGTTTTTTTTTTTTTTCATTTACTTATATATAATGAATCTATTTATAACTTATAAATCGGTTCATATAGAATAACTTCATTATAGCTATTTATAACAAAATTACGACAAAAAATTTACATAAAAGAAAGCTTATTCTTTTCTGATTGTGGATATATCTTTAAAAAGAACTGAATCGTTTATCTTACAGTAATATATTTTTTTAAATTTCACAAAAATGCATAGTTGCAATTAAGAGAAACACTGATATGAATACAGAAAGAATTAAATAAAAAAAAAAAAAGCAGCTCGACATTTTTTTAATGTCGTAAGAGCCTCTGATAATATCTATACCTCGACACCGATAGTAAGGAGTATTTTCACGTAACAGGAAGCACCTTAACTGTTCTAAAAAACATCCCCAAGAAAGACAAGTTACAGTAATTAATGGAAATAAAATGACAACTTATCGTGTAATCAGAGGGATAGCTTATCGCCATGACCTATGTACAGACAAAATATATAGATATACAGGATGGAAATAAGGGTTATATAGTTTATTTCTTTTATTATTATTATTTTTTTTGTTAGGCGCATCAGTGACTTAGACCATATTGCGCCATATTCTGTGGTCAATCTGCCGTTTATTTAGGGAAAACCCGAGTTTTCGGAAGAAAAAATCATGCTACCTTCTCCTGAGACCGACTAATTCATCTACGTTGCCATAAAATTGCTCGCATCATTGTCGAGATTAAAACCATTAATGTCACAGTTATAGAGCAAGGTACAAGAAGCGCCGCAACTTGTAATAGATGCCTAATAGAGACACTAAATATCTACAAAGTCAATCCGAGAGTGATAAACTTCCTAGAAGCAACCATGACGAAGTGGAATACCACCATCAAGGTTAAAAATATCACAACCAGACCGATCCCTAATATCACAACCAGACCGATCCCTATCAGGAGAGGAATCTTTCAGGGAGATGCCCTGGACCCATTATGGTTCTGTCTAGCACTCAACCCGCTATCCACCATGCTCAAACAACAGCAAGTGTGGATATAACCTCAAGGAAGGGAAGAAAAATCTATACTGTGATCGCGCCATAGTAACGGACAAGCCGATCCCGCATAACAGACCAGAAATAACCCTAATCAACAAGAAGGAAATGGCTGCCTACCTGATCGACATAACGGTGCCAAACAACAGCAATCTCCAAAACAATAGAACGATCCATATGCCACATTTCTTTGACTCCCAAGACGGGGGGAGTCAAAGAAATGTGGCATGTGGATCCCAATTACCATGTCAACCACCTGCATGGTATCACAGAGCATCCATAAAAACCTAGTAGCAATAGCGTGCCCAGAGAACACTTATATGAAACTCCAGAAAGATGCAATCCTGAACATCTGTAGGATAGTCAGAAAGTTCCTCGACCAATAGTAATAATAATATAATAATAATAGTAACTGGACACAACCAACCACCCCATGCTCTTGGTATCTGTGAAACTTTGCTCTAGAAACTAAACATGGGTTTCATCACTTTAAGCCTCCAATAAGCAAAGTGGTGGCATGCACCGGTTGATGAGAGTCATCTACCACCTAAACTAATACAACTCAAGTATATTACGACACCTCCTAGAAGTTATAATTATCACTTATGGTTCAATTGTTCCACCGATTTATATCACTTCTATTTCTGCATTCAGGGCTATGAGAATATTTCTATGCGACTATCTTTCCCCTTCTCACCTTTCTTTTGGTTTTGCATCGAGGGTGAGACCATTCAAGATTTCTCTTTATTTTTACCTCAACTTAAATTTATAGGATTCGCTTTCGTCATGACATTCATCATTCCTCCATATTACTTTGTGCGGCACTGAAACAATCCAATCTCAGTTTTCGTCTCTATTATTTTATTATGTAAATGAAGTTAAGTTATGAGCCATTAATATTAACGCTACCTCCCTGTGTCATAAATACGGACACCTTGCTGTCCATATTTATGAATAACGAACATTATATTCATTCCATTTACTTAATTCGTATCGCTTTTTCATCTCCCTGCTGGGAATGTAATTCTAGAGGGAATGCAGTTAATGTATACTTCTGTTTTAAGTTTAATTACTCCCTTAAATCCTCTGTTTCTCATCACGCTGTGAGAGTGAGACAAAACATGGAAAAGGTGGATCTTCATTAACTTAAATATTTTCATGGAAAACGTTTATTTTGATTTAATTTTATGCTCTGTTTGGCTTATCGTGTATTACAATGTTTTAGCTTTAAAATGGAGTTGGGAAAATGATTGCGCGTGACACAGCAGTATGGAAAAAGTTCTACTCCAACTCCCATCTAGCAGTGTGGCTCGAAAGAAATCGCAGGAGATTTCAACATAAGAGTCCAATGTGCACATTTTCATAGATAACAATACAAATGTTGGACTATATTTAATCAGTACACAGTAATACAATAAGCGACCACTTTATTTGAATAACAGCATCATCTGTTCAGAAACAGGGATTTTCGAGAATGGATACGAAAGAAGAAAGATGTGCCTTGAAGTAGAATGATAGTCGGAGCCAAACGCGCCTGTATGAGCATCTCAGAAACTGCAACCCTAATGGGGTTTTCAGGTATGCCCATATTTCGAGTGTATCGAGATTGGTCCACTAATCAAATTACATCCAACCAGTGGCAATCCGTGGTTGGAAATATTTCGTTTATTGAAAGAGGCCAGCTGAGATTGACGAGATTTGCGCAAAGTAAAAGAATGGTTACAGTCACTCAAATAACAACATATTACAAAACTGCTAACCACAGATACATTTCAGAAAGTACGACTCATTTTGTCATGGACGGAGTGCTGTAGCTGATGACAGAACGGAGTTCCACTCCTTTCAGCAAAAACAAGAAGATACGGTTCCTGTGCGCTCAGGTACACTAACACTGGTTAGTAGAATATTGGAAAAACGTTAATTGGGCTGACAAATCCCAGTTCCTGCTGTTTCACGTCCAATATGGTAGAAAATATGGTAAAAAACACGAGGTCCATGTTTTTTGCCATATTGGACAAGTGTGAGGTTATTGAGGTCCATGATCTCGAAGGCGTCCAGATCGAGCAAGGGCAGGACTTTAAATACCTTGAGTCGCTGGTCCAGGAGAAGAAAGTTGCATCCACCATGGAAATCCACAGCAGAATTGGACAGGCGGCCACTGCGTTCGCCTCGCTCAAATGGTGTCTGTGGAAGAGGACCAACATTTCCACAAAGACTAAAATCCGACTCTTCCGGACTTTGATCCTGCCCATTCTTCTTTACGGATCGGAAACATGGATTTGTCTCAAGTTAGATTTGAACAAACTTGAGGTATTCCAAATGCGATGCCTGCGGCAGATCTTGGGCATCTCTCTTCGCGACCGCATCACTAATGATACCATCCGCGCCAGATGCCAACAGCAACCAACCATTGCCGACCAAATCCAGAAGCGAAGGCTTAGATGGTTTAGCCACGTATGTAGAATGGGCACGAACAGAATACCATCCACACTCCTTTGGAGACAACGACCCACCCAATTGAGCATCCAACGGACCGCGCCTAGGAAAACGTGGGCCAAGCAAGTGGAAATTGACTTGAAGAGCCGACGTCTCGACCTTAACCAGGCCAGGACTGACGCCATGGATCGTAAGGTATGGAAGAACATCACAGAGCAAGTCCGAAACCCTGCGGCACCTACAGCAGCATACTGGTTGCGTGGCCAACCGCCTCCCCCAGCTGCCAGCTAAGGACCAAAGAAGAAGAAGAAGAAGATCCATCCTGCCAAGTATCAACAATGCAGGATGATGGTGAAAGTGTAATAGCGTAGAAAGTGTTTTCGTGGCGCACATGGTTTCTTCATCAACAAAAAAGTTATTATCCCAATTCGTTTGAACGTAACTAAACTCTTAACCTCGGCCATCTTGGCAGGTTGATTCCAGTGCCATACTCTTCGAAAGTAAACCACGATATCCAACCTTCTGCTACTGCCTAATAATGCATATTTGTGCTTCCTTGTTCACTACGTAATATTGTATATTTGTGTACCCTAATTCTTGGAACCATACTTTGAAATTTATTTCGATAAGCCACTGCACCTTTGGCAGTGGCTTATCCTTCCATTTGTCACCCATTTTTGAGGAAATAAATGAATGCTTAAAATCATCAAAAATGCAATTTACACAGACGATTAGCATTGGAACACTTGGGGTTGCAGACCGACTGTATAAGTGAAATTGCCTACAATATAGAACTACCCT
Organism: Mastigoproctus giganteus; assembly: GCF_048544385.1. Taxonomy (NCBI): domain Eukaryota; kingdom Metazoa; phylum Arthropoda; class Arachnida; order Uropygi; family Thelyphonidae; genus Mastigoproctus; species Mastigoproctus giganteus. The sequence goes on along the minus strand of NC_143588.1, from coordinate 17,587,822 downwards.
TTGGTAATCCATGAAAATTGATAAACCAGGATATTAGTTTCTCCCCTGTCTCTGTAGAGCGGGTCCTCCAATTGTCTCGCGTTTGGAGTGATCTGGATTCGAATTCCGCTGGATAATGGAATAATTAAATAATAATAAGAATAATTAATAAAAGCCCATGGTCAGTCTATAGCTAAGGTAGTCAATGCACCAACTATCTGTACCCATAGACTCCAGAAGTTCTGGTTGTATAGTGCTCAATTTGGTATCAACCAGAAGAAAGACAACCAGTGAGTGACATCCAAAGTATATTAATCTAATCAGACATGCTTCTTCTAGCAGCATCCCGCTCCCACCGTCAGAGCCAGCCCTGATTAAGAACATTTCTCCAAAAGCTTGTTTTCATTTTGGACGTGATTATCTGATGATCCAAAAACACCTAGTTTTGTTGTTTTTAGCCCAATGAATTTTCATCACACACGATTTCGGTCATAATTACTCGGCTACCTTTTAAACGCCGAAGTAGTAATACTTAGACTCTCCCCCCCCCCCCACTTCCGAACAAGAGATGGACCCTTACGGCATCGTGACAGAAAGATGGCTCTTTAGCTCCGAGGTGTGTGGTAATTTTAGGAGTGTGTTATCGCACGAGCAAGGGAAAACGGATCTTCGTTAACTCCACTGACATTGAGTTCATTAATAACGACTCCCGCGGGCACCGCATGACCTTCGTTCCTGCTAAATATTCCTTCTGGTAAACATGGAAACTTTAAAGGGTTTTGCATTTCTGCAAACAAATTAACCTCCCGATTATTAACTGCGGGCTACATCGCTTTCCGTGCTAATAGGATATGGCGGCCAAGAGGTTATCGAACTTCCTCAACCGATCGCATAAAATCTCCCACCGAGAGAAATCCCAGACAAAAATACTTAATTCAGTTTGTGTGAGGAAATTGGATTTTCGATTCGCTCACTATTCTGTAAAATTCATGGGACTCGTAATAAGCGAAGAAAGAGAAGGCGCACGAGGCACCAATACGATCAAGCCGAAGAAATTATCTTTGAATGCTGAGTGTTTTCAAATATTTAGTCTCAAAATAAAAAAAATAATACGAGTATTATTATTTTTTGGTACTCTTTCGTGGTATGATGCTCTACCACTTCAATGTCTTGTTGCTGCCTCTACTCAACAACCCTGACCGAATGAAAATGGAGATTAACAAGAGGTATCCGCTACCGCATTAATTACACAATTAATTATTTTTTTTGCGTACAAAAGAAGAGGATTAATTTAATAACTAATAATGAAATTAAATTTTTAAAGAGTGTTTTGCCAATAAGAGTTTAAACTGTTTCGATAATGCAGTGGTAAACTTATGTTATAAGTAAATATATATATATAATTAAGGACAGTTTTTTACCACGTTAAATGGGAAATAAAATTAGTTTTTATTGAAACGTATCAGATAAAAGCTAGATTGTTAGTAGGCCTAACAATTGGGATTCTAATCAAATCCTATTTTCATACCAAATGGTGATATCGGTGAAAGGGGAAATCATTTAACAAAAGTAGTTGTTTATATAATTAAGTTTTAATAAAACCTATTGTATTCCCCAAGTGGTAAAAGGTGTCCTTAATTGTATATGTTTCTTATATAACGTAATTTATTACAATGATCTTCATGCTCAAAAGAGAACATATTTTTGCCTTCACAACAAGTTGCCCTGGTATTGCACTACTTTAAAACATGAAGATGTTTTAAAGATGGACTGGCCGAAAGATTTACATGTCACAAGGACGTACTGTGTCATGTACGGTTATTATTGCAATTATTTTAAAATAAAAAATAAATATGGCAAAAATTTTGCATATTTAGGCCTATTTATACATGGTTTTGAATCCTTTTGAAGTTTAAAAGGGCTCGCCCCTTTTCCTAAGGCTTTCGAATGTACATTTTAGAACTACACTCCCAGTACTATACCACCAAGTTTCTCTTCCTATTCTTACCCGCTATGAACATCATCAACCTCACATATTAAACATCGATATAAGATCTTTGATGGGAGTCTGTAAGCTGTAAGAACTTCCACTTAAGAATTTTTATGCAAGCGCACTCCTGATATGAAGATTTTAAATATTCAGCTGCGTTCAATAAGTAAGTAGTTTTGGGAACTTTTGACGATTTAACTGCTATATCCATTAGAGCGCGTATAAGAAAAAAAAAGAGACGAAGATCTAAAGATAGATGAAGAAATAAGCAAAGCTATAGTAAGAGGTCCGGCGTAGACGGTCTTGGCAAGCAGGAAGTACCGTAGAAAACTAAGCAAATATAGTGACCTCTTCCATAAACTTTTTATAGACCATTCCGAACATAGCTGCGTTCTGTAATAGAGTGAATGAATTATTTATGATTTTTTCAGCATTGGGCCGATCAGTCATTATTCCGGACGATCGATGTTGGCTTTGTATATTGCATGAAGTATCAGAATTTCATTTGGTCATTGGCATTCTTGCGACTTGCTACCGTTATTCTCAACGAGAAAAAAAGGCAAGGTTTTTCTGTGGCTGTGTTACACTGTAGGATACTTTAGACTCGCTGTTCCTTAGTCCACAGTACTACAGCCACATCGGGCTTTATTTGACCTCAATGATCTTTCACTCTCTCCGTCTCTCTGTCGACCAACAATCATAGTAGTCCAATATTCGGAACTTCCACAATACAGACAAACATAAAGGACGCCTTTAATGCGTTCTCTATTGTATAAGAAAGCTGAACCGTTCAACGCTGAATAATTGAGATAAACATAGCGTAAAAGAAAACTTACTCGCCAACTTTTACACGAATAGATGCCCGAGTGAGTTTTCTTATCGGAATTATTATTAATAGTGCTCCAATAGATCGACGCTAGAGTTTCAACGTTTAAGGATTGTTGAAAGTGAAGTCATAACTCGGACAGTTCTAAATGCTGCGCTTTTTTAACTTTAAAATCAGTATGACCTGCGCATCAATCACGAGGCTGGTATAGTGATTTCAGTCATTATCGTTTAACACCATTTCGAGAGGAAAAGAAAAAAAAAAAAAAAAAACTGGGTTCGAATCCCAAGATTTTTATGGGCTTTTTTCACTGTGGCGGAGTTAGCCAGTCTCGAGCGACAGTTGCACTTTTGTTTTCAGGATATTCGGGTTTTCATCCCAAAATTCAGACGGGCTACAAGGAAGGACACACACACAGTTTGTATTAGCGACACCTCATGGTCTTAGTTCCCTAGGAGTGAATTCTAAACAAAATAGGATGAATGTATTAATAACTAATTAAAATATAAGTACTAAAAGCGACTTTATTTTTCAAAAATAAAATTACGTTAAATATCTTAAATAATTTATCCCTATTCATTTAATTCTTAAGCAAAGTACTGTACACAATATCTATTAATAATAGCGATACAAAAAAGGCATACTTCTGGTCTCGTTGAATGCTTTTAGTAATGCAGAATGATTTAAGCGAGCACAAAAACAGATAAATAAAAATATATTTCAGGAAAGTCACCAAAATCTCAAACAGCTATAAAGAACTCAGAATGGTGTGCCACATCTACCACTATTTTGTTACTTCTATAACGAGAATAGAAGTAGCGCAACATCTGTATGCCGAAATATATCGAAATTACTTTTTTTTTAAAAAAGTGGTCGCAGTCCTTCATCCCTACTCACTCCTCTGTGGTCATTCTAGCATGACACCAGACATGAGCAGAAGCACTGCGCTATTTACGGGCTGTCGCATCTAATGTAATTTTTTGCTGTAAATAAAAATAAATTCCAAATACATCGCTATAAATGTTTTAAGAGTTTAGAAAAGCAATTTTCTCGCACTACCGGACAGAGGGGAAATTACATATTTTAAGTGTCGGTGGAAAGAACAATGAATAGTGGGGGAACAGGAGGCACACAACCAGTTTTTTTTTATGAGAATTTCTTTTCCTGTACAGAGCGAGTTTCAGTGTAATTTTTGTACTTTCGAAATCCTATAATAAAGCAGGATTACAGCCAAATACGTTAACTAAAACTGGGAGTCATATCTCTTAAAGAAGACTCCCATTTTCCAACTGTTTGAATAAATCCAGAGGAAAAAGAATTAATTATAAATTACTAATTGTGTTAGAATACAAATGAGCACTTTTGGTTAGTTTAAGCAATTACTTAAAGCTTCTGTGTAAAGAAGCTTTAACTTCTCTAGAACACCTTCATTTTCCTATATAGTTTAAATTGATTAGATTTCTAATAATGACATTATTATTTGAAATTCCACGATACGATTCAATAGTTTTCTTTCTTTGTTTTTTCTCTTTCAGGTGTTGGCTTCCATTTCACTACTTATTTCTGCAGTCTACTCGAAGTAAGCTTCCAGGTAAGTTACAAGGAAGAACTTGTACACCCGGTAATCAGCAGGCATCTTCCCACCCACGTACTGAGAAGACAATTTATGGTTATCACGGAGCTATTTCATACGCCCACACCTATTTCCACCAGAGGCCTCTCTATATTTCTTTTATTTTGTTTGTTCGATTTTTTTAAACGCGTTGTTTACTGCCACCAGGTGTCATTTTCTTCCAGTTTAAAAGTCATGTGAAAATATGGTTTTATTATCTGTTGATATTGATCTCGTGGTCCTTTAATTTTTCAGTGTTTTTACAATTAATGTGCTTTGAACTTAGACAGAAACAATAATTTATTTCGGTGAATTTGTATAATTACAAAATATTAACATTAAAATCATTGTCTATTGATTTTAATTTTAATACATTTTTATTAGTAAAGAATATAACCGTCCCACCTATCAATACATAAACATGTAGTCACGTTCTTTCTTAATAAAAAGAAGACTACCAGTTTCAATTAAAATATTCGACTGTAGCCCTGCTTTTTCGATGATTTCCAATAAAGTAAAATTAAAATCTTTTGAGTAGCGATTCTGGAAAAAAATATATCTCTCTCTTGCATTATGTACATTAAATCTATAAGCTAATCAAAATGTAATTCCTTTATTTCGGATTGTACAAAGAATTCTAAATAAATAAATAAATACGACTCGACACAATAGATTTTTAAACAGCTTGTAAAGAATACTAATTTCAGTTGCCCTTTAACTCATATAAAACACATTTAATTGAATTTGAACAGTTAGTAACGAGTTGGTCGTTGTTTTCATGTACGGGGTGAGCCAAAAGTTTCAGCTGATGTTATTAGCGATTCTCTAACTGGGGGAAACACAGACAATTCAAATGAAACGTCTGCTAATAAATATTTATTCCCCAAAGTAATCCTTCGCGTGTCGTATCAAAATCCTCTGTGTGTTTGAGTGAAAATAACTATCAATGGAAACATGTCAGTGGGTGTGACCATTAATAGTAATGTAGGAGTGGGATGTGGATTAAACAAACTTGACACTATTCTAAAAAAATCAGACTAAGCAAAATGATAAGTTCCCCTTAATCTACTTTCCTTCTCCTACTAACAAGATCTATATTCCTTATTAATGTATAATCTATTTGTGGTTTGACACTGTCAGTTAATGGCTAACGTGTTTATTTGCTCTTGCTCGTGGAACTTAAGATTAGAAAATCTATCAGCAAAATCACTCATTGTCTCTAAACCTTTGGAGTAAAGCGCAGTTATCACTCAGTGAAGTTAATGACTTAATTTCTCTGCTCAGGCAAATCGTAATTCCATCAACGTTGCCAGTTTGAACACAATTCTGTACTCTGACTATTTTATCTAACAAAAATTTACTTCTTAAGTTCGATTGCATTAAATTACAATGTTAAATAATGTCACAACGCCTTAAATTATAATGTATTTACTAAACTTTACTACCATAACTAATTATAATTATTAATATTAGTTATATTAATTATCTTTAATTAAATTTGTTTAATCTTTCCGGAATTAAAGCTACTTTTGTATTATATCGATATATCGTTGGTGGGTGAATACATCAACTTATTGGGAAGTTACTGTTAACCCCTGACCTCCTAAAAACAAACAAACCGACTATAAAAATGTGTAATCACATACAGAACTACAGAACTACTAGTCCGATCTTAATTAAAAGTCAGATGGGAGACTAGTAATCTTCTTTTAGTGTGTGAGAAGCTTTCTACATATTTATCTAAACTGGTCTATCAGGCAGCGATAAGAAAAATCTCTCCAATAGAAGCATGACAAGGATACAAAAAAAAGTGACCTCTGCACTCAAACAGCGTTTCCTAAACTGGTGTTTGCCATTATCAACAGCTCTTGACCCCCTTTTGCAGGTGGGCCTCTTCGGATGACCAATACCTCATTAAATGTATTATTTTGACCACGTCCGTAAAAGAAGACAGTTGAAGTTCTTACTTTTGCTTTACGTCATCCGCACGTCACCCAGAATCTGTGGCGGAAGGAAAGTTCAAGAAACACATCGTCACTTTGCCTCGAGATAAGGAAAGAAAATCCTCATTACAGCTGTCACTCTATTCCGATCGTCAAACTTTTCCCCTTTACCTCAAAGTACGATAAAACCTCCTCCGAATGGAACCAACACATCGGCTGGCCACCTTAGGTACGACACTTATCAGGGGCCCTCGCCTGACGCGTGTGTGTGTGCTAGTTTAATAGACAAGCGCATCGGGCGTGTAGGTTTTGAACAGGTCCGAAAGACTATTCGCAGACTTTCAAGTGCAACGCCACAAAAAAAGAAAAAAAAAAAAGGCTAGATAAACTGTTGTAACGGGCGGTTGGTCGAACCCTCCCCTTAGTGCCCCGAAAACTCAAGGACAAAGGTTCTTTTCCCCCATATAGGTACATAAGTGAAGAGACAGGAATAAAAAAAAAAACAAAGTACGACTTTAATCTATCGTGAGATGAATAAAAAAAAAAAAAAAAAAATGCAGCACAACAAATCAAATAAAAGTCACGACAACCTCTTCGTTGCACCATTCCGACTACGAACTTTTAACGATAGAATCAGATTATCAGGCAGGGAATCATGCATTTTAAACAGCATGACATGCATAATAATGACAATTAATTATCTCGGCGATACTAAGTTGCGGACGATGTTATTTCGAGGGGGGAGAATATCATTAATTTGGCAGGCAGACAATTACTTCAACTTAATCTTATGAATCTATAATGTTAGCAGAGGAGTTTTCATTATTACAACAGAGACACTTTTGTACGCTAAAGAATACGCATCACGTTTAAACTTATGTTTTGAATGCATAATTTCAAGGATAATATGTCAGGGCAAGGCAAATTTATGGCGTTTTTCACTAAAAAAATGTACTGAAGGGTAGTCGGAATGAATAAAACATTGCAAAACTAGATACGTTTCACAGACACTGTTAAATGTCTGTTATCAACTAGAGTTTTATGACTGTCTTAGGAGATTCATGCCGTGCTTTCTTTCTAGATGTTTATAAATTTAACTATATATATATATATTCATACACACACACGTGGATATAGAAAAAGTGTCACGAAATAAACTGCAGAAAAGGTCGTGGAACACCGCAGATTGGTAGCCAAGCTGTTTTTTGCATCTCAGTCAACCAGACAGTTTAAATCATTTATAAATTCTGATTATAAATGCTTGATATTGCCAGTATTGTTTGATATCAGTCCCAGAGTAGCTTATAATGGAGATTACACTCGGCACTGAAATAGTCTGTCCTGATATCGGCTAACTCACCCCATAGGTTTCTCTCTTTGGAGAGTATTATTCCCGGTTTTTCATCCCGAAAAGAGAAAAGCAATCCAATTCTATCACAAATAAAAATGCGTGTACAAAAGGCCTCTGAGATGTTGTTATTCCAACAACGGCGATTTATTTCAATAAAACGCCCCTTCCAGTTGAGTACGCAGAACTAAATTTAATACCAAAGTTCTTGGTAGATTTTTCATTTATATTTTATGTCATTTATCCTTGAAGAAGGCGCTGTACTAGATGAAACATGCGCAAATTAATCGACGTTTGGAAAATATCTTTGTCTTCACAAAAGCCGTGCACTTTTCCACAAGAAGTTCCTCTGGAAGATTTTATTAATTTATAAAATCACAGCTAGATTTAAATTACAATAACCTCATTCGTCTGTGATTTTCGAGAAACTCAATATTTATTCAAATTATCCACGATGTATGTTTTCGTTTTTTTTAAATTTTAATAATCGATTAAAAAGCCAATGAAATTGTATACTTAAAATAATAAATAAAGGGAAGGTTTCCTAGGTCTCGGCTCGACCAGGTTAATTATTAATATTTCTCAAAGTTGTGGTTTTCCAAAGAAAGAAATCATCTCTTAAGTTGCTAGCGTCGGCAGCCTTGAGCTTTATTGACATGTATCTTGGTTTATTCAATGTAGATTGGTAGTGACCCGAATGATTACTTGAAATATCTTCACATTCAAACGCTGTATCTTAACTCCGTAGATAAATGACATCGCCTTAGACAACTCTGTTATTTCGCGTTGTCATAGTAATAACACCAAGTATCGGAGGTACTACAAGTTTACTGATGCCAGTGATAAGGGCCAGATAAACAGCCACCAACAAGGTGCTTGTTATCGGGGCTCCCACCTGAATGGCTGCGCAGATAAAATCCTCTGTCTCCAAACTGTCCGCTATCAACCGAATTATTTGCAAGGAGAGACTGGACGTATCAATGTTCCTACGACACTCATTAGAACTACAGATGTTTTCTTTGATTAATGGAATGAAAGCACACACATACACAGCTGAGAGGAGTCGTCCCTACAGACAAGTGACATTGTCCCCCCCTTCCCCCAAAGGGAAACAGCTAGTTGGAGCCTTGAGCTTGCAACAATACTCTGGGAACTTATACCGATTAACTCCCAAACAATTTCTGGGTACCAACTTACATGATAAATGAAATATTTTCGTTTTATGCTTAGTAACCTTTAATTATCGAAACTTTTCCTAAGGCTAAACAACCTTCCAAACATGCAAAAAAAAAAAAGAGCCTTTGCAACAACAACAACAACAAAATAATGAACAGTAATAACACAAATATTAATATAAGTTAATAAATTTTAGTTATAGATTTTTTATTTTTATTTTAAAGTTAATAAAATTTAACTTTATTGTAATTATAACCTTTATGATGAGATTCGAATCCGAGCCTGCTAAGGCTCGGGTTCGAATCCCATCAATGACCCGAGATACTTTTATGGGTTTTCTTCACTTGGCTCTGAGTTAAGTCTCAAGGGATATCAATGTCTTCCCCCCCACGGGAAAAAATGTAAAAATTATTTGAATAAAATTATGTTTCGGGGATTAACGCACGCTTATAAGCAGCCGCCTGAAATTCTACTATTGCAAATACGGCCTCATTATCTCCTGATTTCTCCAGGACTTTTGACCCACTTTGAAATCGAGCAGTAATCAGCAAAGATATTCATTTGGTGTAGGTGTCAAAACGGGACCTTTTGTTGCGAACCTCCGCTTATCTTCGGCGTCGACTCAGCAAGTTAAAAGTGCACGCCATTTAGCAGTACATTCTATTTACATATTTTTACCAACAAACTACTTAGCTCTACTGATCTTTATATGCTGATTTCGGCATTTAAATTCACTTGCGCAAATAAGCATTAAATCAGTTAATTTTGCTTTTTAAACATTTTCAACCTTCTGTTTATGAATGTTTTTTTGATTTAAGAGATATTTCAAAGCAGATATGGAGAATATCCAGACAGGTGCAGGTCCTTGTACAACGAGACTCTGAACTCATGCCAGAAGGAGGAAAAACTGTTAGATGGCAGCCAGGTGAAGGTGTCCAACGTACACGAGTAGGTAGTTCCGTCGCCACGAGCCTGCTAAGCTGCGAGGCGTTTACTTAGCTATCTTTGTCATGGCAACGGCAAGCCTGACACAAGCCCCCTGGTAGTGGTCTTCTTCATTTCAGTGTTCTATATAACAAGATGCCGTTGATCGTGTTATTGCTTCGCACCAACAAAATCATTTGTAGAAGGTTGAGTGTGGGTACCACTTGACCTCTGCAACCCAACAATGCAATCGCTATCTCTTTACCAAAGCGTGTTCGCGCGTTCTGCTAAAGCGCGTTCTTCACCAAATAATAACTATTAATAAATAATAATAGTTATTATTTATTCGCCGTATTTTCTCAGTTCCTATTAAATTAATTTTTAGCTATATATTTTTTATTTTTATTTTATTTTAAAATAAATAATAAAAATATTCTTTATTTTTAATATTTGTTCGAAATCTTTAAAAAACCTCACTTCATTTTAAGGTTTAACAGCACCACTCGGTTTTTTAACAGTGAAAATCGTTCATTTTTGTGAAAAATTAAGCCTTGTTCCTAATCTTGGAATTTTAAAGTGTTTTTTTTTTGTAATTTGCTCGTGATTGGATTCTTTTGAAATAAGAATGTATTAGGTTCAGTGTTTATATTTCAACGTATGTAAAACTTAATGATTCCACATAATGAATCTTTCACACAGTTAAGTTCTCAGCGATTGCAGTACTGGATTTGCCACTTGTCACTCGTTTGGAGAATTCTGAGTTCAAATCTCAATACAGCGTGGACGAATTCAATCAAGGCAGATCGCGGACGGAGAGAAAAGGGTTTCTCTAATTAGGTATAACGTGTTGTTTAGCCACCACAACGTGCAAGTCAGGCTGTGAACTTAAGTTATTTGTACAGGAATTTGGTCAGTTAGAGATTAAGACTTGCTTCTCAACGGGCAACGTGGGGTTCCATCAGGGGCCCTACGGCCAAATGCCAGGACACCCAACAGAACTCGACGCAAAACTACGTATTCAACACAGAACACTTTTCTGGCATTTACAGTAGTTCTGTATTTCTTCACAGTGGCGCAGATGTGGGAAACCACCGGGGGCGCCTGACCCTAATACTATGCACACTATGTATAGTCTGGACTGTTCACACCGTCACAATTTGAAGTCGATTGCTACTAAACTCGAAGGTCGTCGCTTGAACCACTTAATATAATTTGTGCGTCCAAAAATTGTGATTCATTTTGCATTTACTTTTTCGGCATCAAGAAGGCTCAAAGATCAAAAGTGAATACTGCTCGAAAAAGTTTCACGTGTTTGTCGGAAGTTCTTTGAACAGCCGAAAGCTTGTTTGGGGACATCTTCAATTTCGCTCGTCCACCATTATTGGTGACAATTTCAGCTCATGAGAACGTGATGGTAAGGCCGCCACAACATCACATGCTACGATTTTCCATTAATCTGTGGGTGTGTGTGGGCAGCTGGGATTTTGATTATTTCGGGAGCCATGCAGCAGAAATAATCAGAATCCCAATGGCATCTTCCTGCCGCCAGCCGTCCAATATCCAACCTTACGTTACTTCATCACTTAGGGGACTGTACCGCCTGCAAGCAGGAGGCATAGAAATCGCCTCCCTGAATATTCCAAGTGTGAAAAGCAAAAAATAAAGTCCCTATAAGCAACGAGAAAATTTCGCTGTAAGCCATCAAAGAGACCGTCCTCCTTGGCATGAGCTACCGTTAGCAGCTTCAAGTTTAGTTCTTTTTAAAATGAACTAAGAATTAATAATGAAAATTAAGTCACTGCTATATTCTTCACCAACAAAAGGTGTAATCGAAGCAAGTAGAAATTTAGCTTTGAAGGTTTAAATTGAATTTAATAAATTTAATATGATTTCTCACAATGCATTAGTATTACAAATTTGCGATTGTAGACTGTTTATCTCCTTTGGTCATTCAATGTACTTAAAATTATCAATGCTGACTCACTTCCTTCATTCTTACTTTATGGACTGGTTTATTATCTTTGTTATTAGGCAGTCCCTTAGAGTTTGCAAGAGCTGACCAAAGTTAAGTTTTTATATTTTTAATTTTCCATCCCAAGAAAGGCAGGAAAAAATGGAGACACAATAGAATACCAGATGAATATTTGCTTAGTCTATTTCGTTAAAAATAGGGGCACTGTTTCAGCCAGAGATAAACCCAAGTTATCTGTCTCTCCTGTCAACAATTTATACTCAAATAATTACAAAATGTAACTATTTGGGGCCCAACTGATAACGAATGTCAGCCATAAATCAGGCTTTTTGTACTGATAAGCAAAACCTGATTTTGGATTTATGCAATTAAAAATATCTCCTGATATTTATAATAATTATATTATAATAATATAGATTATAATAATTAGATTATAATCTACAATTTTACAATTAAACAATTACGTTAACAGTATTTTATCATTTTAAGGCACACCGTTGGAAAATTTTATTTTTCTTACTCGTTTCTGTTTCAAAATGTCCATATCAACACAGATTTGTCGATTTTGATATTTTGATCAATCGCGTGCGTTTTCTGTCTGCAAATTAGTTGCGAAAATTAAGTGATCTGGGCTGAACACCTTTTTGCTGGATGAAAGACCGCACTGTGTTTTGCGAAATATCTTAAGACCAAGGAGCTTGCAATAAAAAAAAAACTAAGTATCCTTTGAAGAGACTACTGAGTGACGTCCATTTTCAGCACGTGAGGAACAACACGTGGTTACATCGAACAAAGCAGCTCATGGGAGAATACGCCGAACTCGAAATTTTATGATAATTACCATCAAAATGACAACAGTACAATACTCCTTGAATTAATTTTCATAGATTTTTAAAGAAAACTAATTATCCACTTACTTTCATAGCGCTAATCATGATACTCCAGTGTGTGATGTGTGCCGAAAGCTGCAACCAAACCACCTGCAGATAAGAAAAGCAATAAAAGACGTTTTTGGTTTTCATATTACCACTGCAGCTCAGAGAATGTTGTGACACCTATTAAGTCATAATTCTTTGAGGAAAGAACCAGCGGAACAACGCGGGATGCATGTATTACGGCGTTACCTGAAGTCTTCAAGGGGGTCTGTTTCAGTCACGTGGAATCACGTGAATGGTTAAAAATTACTTAGTAAACACAGGAAGTTGCCGACTACGCGTCTCTTACGTCAGAATCGGATCCTGTACATTTAAGATAAAGCTCATTTAAGTGTTTTCAACGCAGTAACATTTGCTCATCGTCTTATAATGGTTAAAATATAATGTAAAATTCATTTCGTTCACCTTTGAATGATGACTAAATATGCGGGATGGGTTTCGCGCACGCGCAATTTATCTCGCCTTTCTCCAGCCCATTGAAAGAATTTGTAATTTAGACGCTGGTATTGCTTTGATTTAAGTGAGACTGTAAATCATATTCTTCAGAGAGTTATTAATGATTCTGTACATGCATTCCCCATTTCAATAACTGCCGGGTACAATCCTCTATAAATTAAGGGATATCTAACTGTTCCATTTGTGGAATACGTGCAGATGGCTTGGCATATTGATGCAGCTTTTTTTTTACCTCTTTTTTACACTCATTATTTTATTACATTGTGAGCTGTGACACTAAATTATCGCTGGGGCGGAGGCGAAGGTAGAAACTACATTACAATTTAAGATTTTGGAGTGTGCTGGGTTCACAACCAGCTAATACAATACGTAACTGTTGGGATTTGTTTAGTTAGACTATTCGAACTTTTCAGTATTCGATTTTAGGAACCAACTAGTCGGAAGTTGACTTATTGAATCCTCCCAACTTAAACTGAATTATCAAGATTGCTAAAATGCGTATTTATAAAACTAAGGTTGATTTCAAAATGTAACTTAATAAACTTTAAATACGGTTAATAAATACAAGCCCTGTACCCTCAGTCGGAGATCGGCTAAGTCTGTCAGTTAGTTTTGTACGTTTCCCTTTTCTCTACCCTTAAATCATAAGATGTGTAAATACGAGTAGAACCGGAATTATTTTCCCCGCAATATTTGAACTAAATGCAAAATCTGCCGAAAACAATTGTGATATTCAATATACGCGTGATGGATAAGCTGAATACTTGCTCTGAGTATTTTATATTGCACAGCTTTTATATTCCAGAGATATCCGTGTTATATAACTAAAAGAATATTTTAGTCTATATTCTTTCATCAGCTGAATAAACTCTCTCCAAAGCCAATTTATGATTAAAATGTTACAAATTACAATGCAGATAACTTGAGTGTCTAAAATATCTTAAAAAGTCGACACATGTTAACAGGATAGTGAAAGAGCTCGACCTGAGGCAATTTGGGCAAAATTTAAGTTTCAAAACTTACACATCGAAAATTGTCTCATCTACCTTCCTCCGCAACATACCTCAGACAAGTTTGGATTCCCACATAAGGATACCGTAGAACTTGCATCCGATATCTCCACATCCATAAAGGTAGATTTCAACGTGCCTCTTTGAGGGCAAAAAAATTGCAAAATCTGAGCTAGACACACTTGTACACATTTGGATTGGTTTAAGAAAATACTAATCCTACAAGAAGCAATCAAAATATACATTTACTGTACCATAACTTGTCAGGGACTGACTGAAAGAACATCTCCTAGCTTTGGTTTTTTTACGACCATAATCCAAACTCTTAAAAATATTACATGAAGATTGGATTACCCAAAGAAATTCTGTGACCTTCCAGAAAAATTTCGCACCAAATATATCAATAACGATAAACTACTCACCTTTTTAAGATCGTATAACTGGGAAGGTGTCTGTAAACTCTCACTTGAGGAAGCAGGAACCAACTTTCTACCCTATCTTACTTCCTAACTATCTTACAAGATTTGCTGAACTAAGTGTGCATCTAAGGTTTTTCGTTTTCCTTAAGGACCAACCACTAGTTCTCTACTGATCTGAAACGTGCCTTCCTGAAGAAGCAAAAAGCATTCCACAGATGTAAAAAAAAAAAAGAAGAAAAGACCAACGAGGCTCTCGATTTCATCGAGAGAGAAAGAGAAAAAGTTGCTAAAAATAAAAGGGTCTACATAGTTTAGAAACGCTTAAAAATGTAACAAAAGCAATTTTATAACAGAAATTATGCGAGTCCAAAAGGCGATTCACACATGAATTAATGAGCAGTTTCGATCATAGCCATCATATCTCCACGATGCCAATAGAAGATTCCCCATCACAATAACTGTATTTGATGTGATCTTCCTTAACATAAAAGTTATATTTGATTTCCCTTAATAAGTACTGTACTCTCTCTCTCTCTCTCTCTCTGACACATACCCAAAATAATAAAATCAGATAAAAAGTAAAGATCTGTCATGAAATATATACAGATTATCATAATCAGTTATGATGTATAAAGGGAAAGGAAACCATCGGAAATCCCTACAATAATAAGATCGCTTATGCTCACATTGGCAGTGGATATAATGACCACTCAGCCCTATTCAGATGATTTTTGAGCGGCTCGCTATTTTGTACTTAACTAATGACACGGCTTATTTGTATGTGAGGGCGCAGAGAATTATGGTAATATTCGTAATGAAGCAATCAAGCAAGGACACAAAAAAAAAAAGAAAAGAAAAAAAAGCAACCATAAAAGCAATTAAAATTATGCATCCTGTGGTGATGAAAAACCGGATAGTCTATTCTGGAACCATGTTTATATTGTACGCTTAAGTTTCACGCTATTAGATCTCACAAAAACATAGTTCGGTGCTGTTAATAACGCATTTAAAGTCATGACGTGTCCTGCAGCAAGCTCCCTAAATGTGTTGTGATGTTACTTCACATGCACAATCTGCCCATTGGTAAACTGTCCCTACATTACGCAAGCTTGTAATGTCTTCAAAGAAGAGAGGGTAATTTACCGAAAAAACACTCTGCATATGTGCATGGCCTGTTAAAAGTTGTGGAACCTGTTCTGCGAAGCCTGCCCACTCAAATGTAAAGAAAATAAAGAATACAACACAATTGGGGGCATGTTTATTATGTAAAGTAACAACGTAAGATTCCTATCCGGAAACAATTGAGTTGAAAAAATAGTGGTATAAGTGACAGAAATGTCCTCTACCATTAACTGAATTGTTATCTGTTGTTCCACCTCCTTTACTCTCCTTCTACACTGATATATATATATATATACACACACACAGACACACACACACACAAATGTATATTATGTAAATCAAAGTACGTACAAGTTTTTAAAGCTCTAGATGTATCGTTTATTGTAAACACAAACGTAAATGCATGTGTTGCTGAAAAAATCAAGAAAATAAAATATCTCGGAGTAACGGTAAATAGTTGAAGCACCAAGGGCCTAAGACACCACATAAACATGTCCAGTTTATGTATCAAACAGTCTTAAGTTTAATTCTTAAAAGCCACTCTCTTAATAAACCACGACACTGGCTTTTACAGTTAGCACTATTATACTCATCACCTGAAGTTTCTCGGAAATGAATGTCGCATCACTCCAACATCACCTGCCTTTCAGCTTCCACGGCTTTGAAGAGAAACCATCTCTTAAAGAACTAGTCACATGCCATAAGGTCGCCTTTGTCAGAATAAGTGAAAACTTCCACCACTCTCACAGCTGTTTAGGAAGGCCGTAGCAATTCTGAGAGTATTTTTGTACACGCATTAACGATAGATACTTAGATGGCAATGCCAGACGCTTCAGAGGATTGAAAGTACTGGTTCATTATGTTCTTGTCTTCTTGTGTTGTCTCCTTGTGTAAGGTGAGTCAATCACTAAAAATGTTAGAAAAATTAGACATGCGCAATAGTTCTTAATTCGCCGGCATATTTCTGTCAGTAAAATTTAGTGACTTATGCTGATGAAACCATCGTCAAAATTTATTGGAATTGAAAATAGAATGCTTATTATAAAATTTTAATAAACTACTATAACTGCTAACGTTATTTTTTTAACTGAGGAAATTCATTATTATTAGAATATTTGCATATATTATTCCAACCAATAATTACATCCATTGCCACGAAGCTAGAATAATTAATAATTAATTAAAAAATAAGAGCAGCGTGCTGAAAACGCATTTCAGTTAGATGGCGCTATTATCAGTGTTTCGCCTGCCAAGCAGACCACTTGTACAATTGAGGTAATTCGAATTTAAATGACTATATTAAGGATAAGAGCACTAGACCGGCGGAATAGTTAAACAAACAGCAATAAACGTAATCTCGTACAGTATAACAGACCCCAGTGAAGAAATAATGTTGAAGTTTGAGATTTTGTTATCTATTCTTAACGATAAGAAGTTTACATGCGCAGACACTCTTAAAAGATTCATCTGTTTTTTGTACACTGGTTGGAATTTTTATACCTTTCAAAGCAGCAATCAGTTGACTGTAATTTTAAAAGTATAAAGAGATTATTAGTACACGATTACCCAATTAAATGTAACCCAGTTTTCAATATAACAAAAATTTATTAAAATAGAATACTGAATTAATAAAAACTGTTACAGAATGTGCTAAAAGTGTCCACCCGCCAGTGTTGACAATGATTCTTTTTAGTGTATTTAATACAACAGTTGAAAAATGTGTCGCTTCAGTCTTATTTTATATCATAATGAAACTACTTTCTGCCATTAAAAAGAAGAATTATCTTTATTGTAACGTGTAATATATATTATCTTTATAAATATATATTGCTTATATGATATACGATAAATTGTATATGACATATAATTATGTACGACATACAACACACGTTTATACATTCATTGCCTTCTTATAATATCCCATCATTTGAGCAGGGTTTAACAACAAATATGGAAAAAACCTATAAAAAAGCCATGGGATCCTCGGAATATTAACAGTGTTGGACATGGCTGTGGTACGAAGCTGGAGCGGTAACTTTGAGCCTGCGTAAATCCCATTTGTGGAGCCAATACTCAGAAGCGTACACTAGTTTGATTATAGTGAGGTCTGCCGATGCCCATATTTTTCCTGCATACAATGTTGGGGGGGGGGGGGTAGACAATGGTGTGAACGTACCTGACCATGCCAGATCTGTCAGTTACCTGTTGCAAGTGTGCAGCCATCTAAGTCGAGCAGCTCTTGTGAGCAGCATGTCTACATGACCCGAATAAAGTTTTGGATCGAACACAACCCCTAGATCGGTGTAGCTTTAAACAAGGGAGATGAGACTCTTCCCTAAGATAGGCTGGATGATTGTTGAATGCTGTAGCTCGTTCCATATCTAATAAAAGAATTCGATCCAGTACAAACTAGTATCCAACAATTCAAAAAATCACATTATGAGTGACCTGTGGTTGTAGGGTTTTAGGCGCAGCAACTTAGGCCATGTTGCAACTTATATAATATGTCTGTAAATTTCTGTGTTCCGTGATGGATTTGCTGTTTGTTGAACAAAAAACCCGCGTTTCGGGGAACAGCTAAACTCCGTAGCCGAGTGGGCAGGAGCGGGAGTGCAGTAGCACACGCTCCTTGAGTAGTCCGGGGTTCAAGCCCCTGACTGCTGAATACGGTCGATCTGCCAACCCGCACTGGACCAGCGTGGCAGATTATGGTCCATTTCCCTCAGCATGAATTGTTGAGGAGGCTTCCATCCTGCAGTGGGTTGATAATGGCTGCACTTTACTTTTTTTACTTTTTTCGGGGAACAAAGCCATGCAACCATTGCACTACTGTGCTATCCACGAGAGCAGCCTTCGTGGATAGCACAGTTCGTATAATCACTGTCCACCCCACACCAGGTGAAAAAGACTCGGGTTCGAATCTCGTCGATGATGCGAGGAATTTTTTATAGCCCTTTTTCACAAACATGGCTGAGTTACTGGTCTTAGGCGATGATTGCATAGTTTTTTCTTCTGGAAACTCGGATTTTTCGTTCAGCAAATAGCAAATCGACCACAGAACACGCACACACAATTTATGGACAGTATACACGGAGAAATATGGCCTTAGCCGCTGATGCTTCAAAAACCCTACTACGAGAACAACAACAACCACGAGGACATGATTGATCTGACTTACCATAGATCTCCACAAAGTACGAAGTTCAAATCCGATTTATGAAAAGTTCTTTTAAAATTCGATTAAAATATTGACCATTTCTTCTAGCAAAAGTCTGTATTTAAAGATTAAGCTGTTTGAGGCTTCCAAGAAAGCGGTTAAAATTACTTTATTATTAAAATTATCGAAATCAGTTTATTCAGATAACTGAGAAGCATCCCTGGACAGCTTCAAAGCTACAAGGTGTTTTTTACCTATTAAGATAATTTCTCTTTTGTTATAACTGTTCAGTGCTCGAATCCTTTCACGAATCAATTTGCCCACATTTGATAAGCAAGCCCTCTCAAGTAGCACAGTGGATTATAATCACCGTCCTCTCACACCGGATGAAGAAGAGCCAAGTTCAAATCCCGTCAAGGACATGAGGAATTTTGATGGGGCTTTTTTAAAACATGCCTGAGTTAGTCTTAAGTGAGGATCGTATAGTTTTTCTCCCAGAAACTCAGGTTTTTTTCTTCCAGGAAAAACAACAAACGAACCAAAGGACACTCATTTACAGATATAATATGATTTCGCCTCATATCCTTAGTTTCTTTGGCGCTTAAGGCACACACGTATTTATTAAATGATATGTCTCATCTCTTGCGATAAATTTGAAAATTACTAATTCAAATGCGAAATCTATCGTTCATTATTAGACATTTAAATGGTAAGCAGGACAATTTTCCAATTAAAATTATTAAGAATATAAAACACGAACCATTTTTTAACTGCGTACATAAACTACGCAGATAGATAATGAGGCGAACAGATTGAAATAGGAAAATATATTTTGAAGTTAATTAAAACTCCATCAATATACTGAGCAATAACTAATGGACTTTAAATTGGGAATTTACGTCTTAAAAATGACCGAAATCATTCCTGTTAGCTAACAACCAAGAATGGCGTCATTTCATTCGTAATGAGAGAAATTTGCATTCACGGAATTCGACAAAAACTTTTTCTAATTTAAGCGATGATCTTCTGATTTAACTGAATTTAAAAAAAAAAGAAAAAAAAGTACAATTTGTTGCTGACTAACATAATTCCTGTTGCCACGCTGCTATTAAGAATAAATGCAAGGATTATCCTGTCCAGCGAGTCCACTCACAGACTTTGGCATAATGAGTTTATATCAAGGATGTTCGCGGATGCAGGGAAATAGTAAAAGAAGTTGTGGCACATGTTTGAAAGAGAGGAAATGCGGAAGCTTTTGCGGTGTATGTGCAATAGATTCCGTGGCACTCAATGCCTAATAGGTTTACAATGCAGTGGGTAAGGGAAGCCATGCATTATGTACACACCGCCTTGTGTAGTGGACCTATGCTCAGCGAATCCTGTTAGAGAAACCATTAGAAGTGTTCATTAAGGCCGATCACCGGGGAACAGAATCCCAAGCCGATATTTCTTCGAAATCAGCAACTTCTCAAAAAAGTAATTGGGCCTGTTACATAATACATTAGTGCAGAGTCCCTCAGTAACGGCCTGTACCAGATGTTGCCTCTCCCCCGTCACTACACTGAGATTTTATGGGGGAAGAGAGTGGGGAAAGCGGGTAGGGGGTTGTAATCGTTAAGCATCCTGATGACATGTGATGTTTATGACGTTCCCACTGCCTTCTTTTACTTTGGAGGCTGTTATTTCTGTTTACAACCTTTAGTGAAGTTTAAATTCTGTTTTTTTTTTCTTTCTTTCTTTCTTTCGGACTCCATTCGTTGTGCTGATTGAAATCCATGTTTGGTTGAGAAGCCGTACCAAACATAGCTGGAATTTTCTTTTCTTTCGTTTCAATCTATCGATCTGTTTTCTTATTAGAAAGATGTGAACGCCGCCACAAAGACAGAAATGCACCACACACACGCATTCAGAGAAAAAGAAAACACCAGGGTAGAGTGTTTTAGCAAATTTGTAATTAAAATTAATTCAAGTCGATTGGTGTTTTCATTTCTATACACTTAACAAAAAAGTGCTCTCCTTTAGGAAAAAAATCTGAGTATTTACTGGATATTTATCTCTATAAATGCAATATAAAATATAAAAATTTAACTGCATTTACCAAAAATGAATAGAGAACATTAAACAAAACTAGAAAATTAGGTTATTTAGTTTCCTAGCTTGAGAATTTAAATCTACTTTAGTAAATCTTCGAAATTCTTATATTTTATTGGTAAAAAATCTCTTCTGAATAGAGTTAAAATGCGAATGCCACTTTGATATTTGTCAAAATCATTAAAGTTTAAACAAAAAAAGTCACAGCCAATCAGAGTTCAAATATATATATTGTAATCGACCAGATCGAGAAATATTGAACAGCTGGAATAAAAACGAAAGAAAAGAATCCCAGTGTTTGACTAGCCCTGCTACATGCAAAGCAATGCCATGATTATAATATTGTCATATAACACTATTATAATCGCTGCCTTCTCGATGAAAGAACTTTTAAAAGCTTTTTCACAATGTGGCCAAGTTAGCCGGTCTCGTGACATAAAATGAATATTTTGCTTTTTTCTTTCAAAATTTTCTTTTAGTTAAATCCCACAATTAATCTACAATCACTCATCATGTCAAACAACAAATAAATAATAACGAACTCAAACTCCAACAGTACAAGGATGCTTATTAAACGTCAGTGATGGTAGTTGGATATTTCGATCTTTTTCCTTCCAACACGCGTAACAAGGAAAAGTATTCGCTCATCTACTGCGGAAGATAAAGAAGCAATTTAACCAAAGGTGCGGTACATTATTTTATCCAGACAGCTATGTAAGTGTGCTTAATTTAGAGTACTCTTTTGCTAGCACACTCACGTATCCATGCGCTCTTAATACGTGTATGCCCCAAAACGAATATCAAACTTCCTTGATAGAAGCAACAGAACCGCGCCCAAATATAAAGGCAAATTATGTGCAGGTGTGAAATTTACACCTGCGCATATTTAATTGGACCAGATAGTTCTTCGCAGATGAATGAAACCCGAGGCAGCGCATTCTCGATTTGTGACCACAAATGGTTGCGCGTTCCCTCTCCACTTAGAATTTCTGTTTTAAGCCAATTGAAACACACCGATGATCAGCAGTAAATCCATCGTTTGCGCAGATTTTAATGCGTAATTATTATTGCAGCGAGTAAATATTAAATTAAATGCGCAAACAGAAAACATCGTCATACAATGATGGCACTCTGAGATTTCGATTTACCGACAGAAATAATTTAAGAAAGGGAGAACGAAATAAGAAAAGCAAGAAAAGAAGAAAGAGAAATGACGCATTTGAGTGAACTTAATTTAAACAGTCTGTTGATAACCATATTTAATTAGACGAGTTTTGAAGGCGCAGTTACGGAGAAAACAGATCGGGAGAAGCAGGTTTGTGGCTGGTATCAGGTGAGCCAAACAGGAGCAAGAGGGCAGGCAGTTCGTGATCAAACACTAAGTGAGTTTTATCACTTTCCAACATCCCCTTAGCAATCAACGTCGTGTGCCCTGTATGTGTGTGTATATGTGTGTGAGCGCGCGCGCCCGCGCGTCAGGTCGACAGCCAGGAAGCCTTTCCTCCTCGTGCCACATCTGTTGATTAAACTGCGGGCCTTTCGAATGGCAAACCCCGTGGCATCTCGACACACCCCCGACTTACAGATATAGAAAAAGCCAGTATCTTCGCGAGGATTTTAATTCGAAACATACCAGCGCTCGGCCTCTCCGCCCCATTTGTGTCGCGAGAGTGTCGTTGCCATGGAAACGGCAGCCCGTGCCGCTCCAGATTTGAAGGAAGAGTGCCTAAATCACCTCTGTCCATTCACTGGCCGGCAGCGAGGGAAACAAACCGTCTGGTCATTTCTCTTGGATTAGAGTTTCTGGAGATTCTTAGAAACCTGCGTCTGCCGTACAGTTACCATGGTTACCGGCCAATGCTCCGCTTCGCCCGCTTTTTCTCTGCGTTACAGAACTTCAAGATTCACGTTTTTTTTTTTTTTTTATCATTCGGTCGTGACCCCCCTCACCTCCCCAGTCCCCTTCTGTATAGGGGCTCCCTCACATTTTACAGAATTGCTGAAAAGAATGTTGGGGTGGGGGGAGGAGTGGAGGTTATTGTTTTCGTCATATGAAACGAAGAATGTAGTGATACATTGAGAAGTCAAAAACTTGATTTCAGCTGCTGTCGCTTCATATTTTAAATGACAAGATTCACTGCCCTTTCCCCTTAATGTAAGCCATTTTATGAAGTGAACATAGCTTTAAAAATGCAGTGGATCAATAATTTTGTGCTCTCCTTATGGGGTACGAACGCACACTAACGAATATCAAAAGTTATCTTAAAGGAATACTTAAATCAAGTTAAAATAATAATAAAGAGAAAAACAGAAAATTTACTTCGCAGTATTGCAGATTTTAATTAAAAATTTACAATTAAAAGAATTAATTTTTGACATTAATTGCTGGGTTAATGTTAGAATAGAATCTAATATTTTAGTAGCATTCGCCGTTAATAATAACAAGCAACTTTCCTAAATTAAAATTATTAACATTAAAAACTTTAAAATATTAATACTAATATTAATATAAATTATTAATATTAAAATATATAAATAGTAATTATAATTGATAATAATTACTTCTAGTTTTTTTCTGGATTCGCTGTTTTGATCTTCAGCCGCCAGAGAGCAGTGCTGATGTAAGCATATTAAGTTAATGTATAAGAAATTATCGTAATTGTAATGCATATTGAAATTATCAACAAGAAATTGTCTGTATTGTGCATATGATAGCAACAATTTCTAATGAATCAATGCGTAAGTTTATTTATTTATTGTATTTATAGTGACAATAAAAAAAAAAAAAAACTATTTGGTTTTCGTATATTCTACGTGTTTTATTAAGTGAATAAAACACGTTGACTTTATTAAATGAATAAATTTATTTATAAAAATAAAGAAATGCTTTTGTGAAAAGTTTCTCCAACACAAAATTATTACACATATCTCGTCGGTTCTGACATTCAGAAACACGATTAATTACGAATAGGCTCGAACTTCTAATCGGTAGCGATTCCAGAAGTTTAATATCCGGATCTTGAGATTAATAATAATAATAATAAATTAGTATTATTAAAATGTTGGTATTTAATGTATTATATTTAATCATATTTAATATTAAAATATATGATATTTATATTTAATTGATGATATTTAATTAGATTAATAATATGAAGTGAACATAGCTTTAAAAATGCAGTGGATCAATAATTATTATTATCGATCCACTGCAATAATAATAATTATTATTATTGCACTTATTATTATTAAAAAGTTTATATTTAATGTATTTTTCTTATTGTTTTAAAATATTTTTCATATTATATTAAAATCCTAAAATAGAATATTAAAATAATTTTCTTATTGCAAAATATTAAATTAAAATATTTTAATTTTATTAAATAATCTTATTAAAATATTTTATGCTTATTATATTAAAAATATATTTTTAATACAGTAAGGGAAATAAATTAAACAACTTATTAAAAGACCTTTTGAAATATTAATTCGTTTATTAAAGTCTGGATGTCATCCTTAAATTTATGTAAATTGTCCAGATCTTATTACTAAGGTGTTGATTCCAAAGTTGTTTGTTATATTTGCTATATTTATAGCAAGTACCGAGAATATTCAATCATTTACAAAGTATTTATGTATGTTATTATTATTATTATTATTATTTTATTATTCTTTGTTTTTATTATTTGTCTGTTTGGCTAAATAAGTAGACTGACTCTTTTGGATGGGTGGGGGCTTTCCAAGATTCGAATTTAGGATCTTAAAAACGTTCCTACCGAAAAAAAAAAAAAAATTACGTAAGAACGAAAATGCATAGTATGCATAAAAATGCGAATAAAAAAAAAAGCATACTCATACATAAACTTGCTAACTCACATTAATACATCCTTCATGGTGATACTATATCATCACAATATGGGTGTGTTGCACACCTATGACTACACCTCCTCTTGTAAACTGATATCGAGACAGTGAAAGTGTCAATCCTTCACAATTTACACCTTCCAGATCATAAAACAGATTCTTTTTATAGAAACAGCAGACATATGATAAGCTAAATAAACAGCGCACACCCACAACTCATATATCATTTTAAAGCACTAAATCACGGCTATATTTTGGAGTTAATGTCTACAATCTACGATCCTCGGGTGAGTAGGTAAACTTCCTCTACAAGTTAACCGACGCGATGATTAAAATTATAAATAAATCATTGTAATTTCCTTCATTTTAGACAGAAATTACACAGTGGAAAACAAAATTTATATATCGCTAAAATGGGTTAAAATATTACAGATATAAAAGACTGTTTTACCGTATAATACGTGCATTAACAATTTATTTCAAAATTGAGCAACTCCTGTTAAGAAAATTACATACTTCATACATTTTTAAAACTTAAGCTGTTGATTTTAAAGAATTAAACTGAAATTTGGAAAATAGAATTTAAAAGATGAAAAGGTTATTTAAAGAGGCACCAGAGGCCAATTTATTAATAAAACTTAATTCCTTATGTATTGAAACTAATTTCATCCTCTAAGAATTAAATTTATTTCTTGAAATCAGAAAATCATAATTAATCCTAAGTTTAAGTCCTGTAATTTCATTAGGAAGCATTGCTAAAATTTTAAATATGATTCTATTAGCACAACGCAAGTAAATTTATACATTTAGTCATTATTAGAGTTATTTGAATTAGGTTGTTATTGATTAACTTTTGCAGAGTCAGCGTATTGTGTTTGTAAAAACGTTTATTCGTCAGCTTGTCTGTTTTTCGGGATGAAAAACCTCATAATCTACACTCGGTCACCGTTAAAAAAAAGGAAAATAACTAGAAAATTTCCTTCTATTTAAGGGGACTACAACACAGCTTTTTATACGTAACCAAAGAGTTTTTTAAATAACATAAACGTGAGTTGATTAGCGTATAACTGAGCAATAGGTAGTAGACTGCGACCACCATGAACAATTTCAAAGATGAAGAAATCATACTTTGAATAACATCTCTTCAAAATGTGGCGATATTCATACCGACGACAAATTTGAGGATACGTTATTGCAGCTGGAGATAAGTCGGCAGATTTCTTCTACTATGAGAACGTTAGACCAAGATGGCCAAAGTATCTATTGTGAAATATGTGGAGCATATCTAACCCTCCAACATATCTCGGTGTAATGGCCACACTGGGCAAAAAATATATATTATTCCGATAATTTTGAAACCACCATCGTAACATATTGCTGTTAAATAAAACACTATTTAAGGTTTCCAAGGAGGAACGAAAGAATGGAATTGCTAATAGAACGTAGAGTAAAAACTCCGCGCACACGTATATAGATTGTAGTACATCAGCGTATAGTGGACATAATAGTTCCCAAGTGTATGCTGATGAATGAGAGACATCGATAGAGGAAAGCTTCGAAGGTTAGTACAGGAAAAAAAAGGAGAAAAATGAAGGAACAAAAGCGTACTCAAGTCCCCGTAGAGTGATTTCTTGATGCGGCAAACCCATACGAATTTCAAAGATGTGTTGAAGAATTTGGTTGCAAGGTAAGTTAAGAACAATATAAAAAAGACGAAAAGAGGAATAATATCGTATTCTATTTATCTTCATTACTCGGGGTCTAGAAGGGAGGGCCCACAGCAATTCCTGATACAAAATCTATCCCTGCTGTGCAGCGCAACGAATAAAATATTAAAAGATTAAAATAAAAAATATATATAATAAAATAAAAATATAAAAAGGTTAAAATTATCACGTTACTATGACAAAATATTAAGCAGGACCACGAAAATCCCACTTTCAACTTTTATTAAATAAACCAAACTTAAATAGGAGTCGTGTATTTCAGTATTATAGAATCTCTGTTTGTTACTATAATTTTCTTTGTTTTTGCCTGAATATTTGTTGCTTTTATTGATGGTGATAATATTTGCCAAATTATAGATTTCTTTCTTTCTTTTTGGCTAAATATGTCTTGCTTTTATTGATGATAATAATATTCATTAAATATAGTAAAATTATTGATTTTTTTTTTCCTTTCTGGGAGAGGGAGGCAATGGACTGAAAGATTTGTCGCTGTTCACAAGTTAGGACCATGCGATTGTTATGTTTCTCGTATATTATAGCGTTGTATATGACGTCACTTCCTGCACGTATCCTGATTTTGAGATTTGATGATCCTTTGTTACATGGTCCGTAGGCTATATAGGTGACAAATCAGGAATATCTGCGGGATAACCACTGGAAGATAGAGTTGTAGGTCCTCCTGAACTTCAATGTGGACCAGTGTGTTTATTAATGATTTCTCAAGCAAGAATTTATGGTTTCCATGTGTATCAAGTAAAACTTAGGTTGTTCCTACTTCTTTCACTGTGTGGAATTTGCAACAGCGTAATGTCCCGAATTTTTTTGGTGCCCTCCTCAGCATTTCCTTGGTTATTGACAACAGAACTTTTTTCCAAAAATGCCTGCCAAGAAAATATGCCTTCTCGTTGGTTGGTGAGTAATATGATCAATCTTCTAAAATCTCAACTATTCTAAATGCTAAATATATCTTGCATAATAGTCTTTCAATTCTGGAGCAGCAACACTAGTAACCATTCTTAGAATAAGGTCTTTGTAACTAAACTTTTTTGTTAGCATAGTATGTGAACAGGTGTAGGTAGCCCTTGCTGTTTAAACAGTGTTTAAAATCAGTGTCCTTCTAAAGGAAGTAGGAAAGGGCCTGGTTCCAATTTCCTCAAATTCCGTGAGAATTTTTTATGGAATTTTTTTTCTCAGTGTGGCCAAGTTAGTCAGTCTCGGACAAGAAGTGCATGATTTTTTTCAGGAAACTCAGAGGGGAAAAATCATCCACATAAACAGCAAGATGATCGAAGGATACACGCAATTACAGGTACGCTACTCTGCCGCCTCAGCCTTAGCTGCTTTGGCGCTAACCCTTTCCCGAGCGAACAGGGAGTCTTTTTGTGTAACCTTTCATAGTTTTTATTATTATTGTCCCTCTTATATTATTCTCCCTGACTGGTGTTACTGTTGGTCGAGGAACTCTCTGACTATCATATTGCCACTTTCTGGAGTTCCTTGTAGATGTTCTACAGGGAACTCCAGTGTTCATGATTGCCACTTTCTGGACTTCCTTGTAGATGTTCTCTGGGAGGCCTATTGCTGCTAGATTGCTATGTAGAGTCTTTGGTACCATACCGGTGGTTGACACGATGATTGGGATGGTTGATACTTCTTCCATATGCCACATCTCCTTGATCTCATGTCTCAGGTTCGTGTACTTACTAATTTTTTTCCTCGTGGGTTTTCTGGACATTGCTAGTGTTGGGGACCGCTATGTCAATCAGGTAAGTAGCCTTTTCCGTCTTGTCCACAAGGGTTATGTCCGGTCTGTTGTGCGGGATGGTCTTATCCGTTATTATGGCGCAGTCCCAGTACAGCTTGTGGGTTGGGGGTCTCTAGTACTGACTGGGGTTCGTACTTGTAGTACGGTACACTTTCTTCGATGAACTAGTATTTCCTTGCTAGCTTCTGAAGTATTATCCTGGCTACGTAGTCGTGTCTACGAGTGTACTGAGTCTGCGTTATCACCTTGCATCTCCCCCCCCCCTCCCCCGTGATGTGTTGTATCGTTTCTGAGGCCAGGTGGCATCGTCGACATGTGTCATCTGACATTCCGGGCTCCTTTGCGATGTATTTTCTATAGTTCTGGTGTTGATTACATGGTCTTGGATGACCAGCATGAATCCTTCAGTCTCGGGGAAGAGCGTTCCGCTTGTGAGCCTTGCATTGGAAGCAATGTTATCAATGTGATCTTAATAGAGATCATTATTATTATTATTAGCCAAGGAAGCCTGAGGCTTATGCTGCACCGGGCAAAAAAAATTTCCGAGTTACCCTGACAGAGAGAAGTAGAAAGTAATAACGAAGAACGAGAAGAATGATGACATCCAGCTCAGGACCCTCGGTCTGCCAAGCCCATACTCACCAGATCTGAGCTCCTGAAGTTCTTAGGTTCTCCGCAATGCAACAAAGGCCTCAACATTTAATCGCCTCTCGACATTTTCACGAAGGAAAAGAATAAGTTTCTCTACAACTCCAAAAATCCAAGTACCAATTTCTTCTCTTTGGCAAAGAGTAGTAAGTAGATATCTGCATCTTGTTGGCCAAATCCGTGTGGCCAACATTTCTATAATATGCTCCATCGCTGTGGAGTATGTATGTGATCTGTTACAGGAGAATACTTCTTCGCCACTTCTTTGATTTTGGCATTAAACAGGACAATTCTACTAAGGATGTTCTAAGGATATTTTGCATGCAGAAATGTGAAAAAAATGCGCGTACAAAACATGAACTGCTATGTAATTCTTCGAAAATTCTCCGAAATTAGAATATTCTCGGAATAATCTAAGAAGATTATTCTAGAGAATTATCCATCCGTAGTAAACAATGATAAAATCTTCGTTCATGATATAGCATTAGCATTAGTAGAGGCATATGATGCAAGAAAGCAAGATTATGCAGCATCAGTCAAAAAAAAAAAAAAAAAAAAACCCTCCCATTTCATCCCTCCATTCAATCCAAATCCCTGTCAAGCTCAGTCTTAAATTTATGTAGGCTATCAACTTCTACAAAAAAAGATGGAAGTCAGTTCCACCAATCAACTACCCGCTGGCTAAATCAAAAATTTCCGCACATCTATTCTACAACTGTCTTTCCTCAATTTGAATCTGTGCCCCCTCAGGTCCATAATCTGGGCAATAGGAAGAATCCCATCAGCATTCAGCTTGCTCAACCCATTCAAGGCTTTATACACCTCATTCAGATCACCTCGAAGGTGTCAACTTTCCAGGCGCTGCAACTTGCAGAACTTAAGCCTTTTTTTGGTAAGAGCATCCCCTTTGTTCCCCTCACCAATCTTGTTGCCCTTCTTTGTACTCATTCTAGCAACTTTACATCCTTCCTAAAATTAGGCCTCCAGACCTCTACACAGTACTCTAGGTATGGCCTAACCAGTGCCTTATACAAGGGGATAATCACTTCCTTATCCCTGCTAGCAAAATTCCTATATATCATTGACAAGATTCCATGACCTGACCTGGCAGCCCCTCTGCACTGCTCAGCAAACTTCATATTTCACTGCACAATTACCCCAGGTCTTTTTCACTTTCCACTTCCCTGAGTGCAGTACCACACAGTTGGTACATTTCTCTTCGGTTATTGCTTCCCATATGCAGTACTTTGCATTTATCAATGTTAAACTTCAGTTGCCCCCTCTCGGCCCATTTTCCCAACTTATCCAGATCCAGTTGGACTAGCGTACTGTGTTTACTGTCTTTAACAACCCTGTCAACCTTTGTATCATCTGAAAACTTAGATATTAAACCATCATTAATATCATTGATAAACATACAAAACAACAATGGGCCCAACGCCGAATCCTGAGGAACTCCACAAATAACATTAGTCCACGAAGAGCAGTGTCCATTGATTACCACTCTCTGTCGTCTTCCACTCAACCATCCCTTTATCCATTGTAGCATCTTACCCTTGATACCATACCTCTCCAATTTGTACAGCAGTCTTCCATGTGCAACAGTATCAAAAGCTTTCCTGAAATTCAAGTATATGATATCAAAATTATTTTTGGCATTCAGTTCCTTTGTGACCACATCATAGTATCCATTCAAATTGGTCAGACAAGACCTCTCTTTAACAAATCTATGCTGTGTCTTAACTATTACTGCAGTCTTGTCTAGATGATCCTGCAATACTTCTTTAACCAGCGATTCCATTATTTTCCCCGTTAAACACAAGTTAAACTAACAGGTCTGTAGTTACTTGTGTCACCTTTTGATCCCCATTGTGAATTGGTGATACATTTGCACACCTCCAGTCCATGGGGACCACCCCTGAGTATAAGGAAGCTCTCATAATTATGGCTAAGGGTTTGCTTACTTCCTTTGATGCCTCCTTTAATATAATTGGATAGATACTGTCCACCCAGGTGCCTTTCTTATGTTTAACTTGAATAATTTCTCCTCCACTTTGCTCTCAGTTATTCCAAAATCATTTAGCTCCTGCTAGAGTTTGATAAACTTCTCATTGAATGACTCCTCATTTGTGAATGTAGATGCAAAATACTCATTCAGTTTATCAGCTACCCGAGCATGATCATCAATAGTCAACCCATCTATGTTAAGTGGCCCAATCCGATTCATCCCTTTTCTTCTAGAGTTTACATAAGTAAAGAACTCTTTGCTGTTTTTCTTTGCATCCTTTGCCAAAGATTTCTCGTAATCTGCCTAACCTCCTTTGTGACTTGATTACAGACTAGTTTATACCTGCCATAGGTTTCTGTGTCACCTGATACTTTATATGCATCCCATACATTTTCTTCTCTGCCACGAGTTTCATTAATTCTTCTGACATCCATTTAGGCCTAAACCTTGAACAGTATTTCTTAGTTGGAATGAAAGCCTTTGAGTAGCCTCCAAAATTAAGTCCCGGAAAACTTCCCATTTAGAATTCAACTTTGGTAACATCATCAGTTGATCCCACTGTACAGAATTTAGGAATGATAGCAAAAAAAGGAGTGATAGCATCTGGCAGGTCTAAAGACATCCTGTAAAGGAGCTGCTGAATTTTCCGGTGTTGAAGAAAGAACAGAAATAAAAACTTAAGGAACAGTGGAAGTCGGCTACTTGCTTTCAAACAAGAACTGCTGCAAACAGTTCACAAAAGGATCTCTTCAGCCGATTTCGGAAACACTGCGAAGATAATTGCACAACATTGATAGCTGGAATAGGGTCTGTTATGTGGTCTGGAGAATCCAGATTTTGCCTATACTCTAATGAACGGGCATTGCGTTCACAGAAGCAATGAGACATTTCTTCCAAACTGTGTATAAGGTGTCGTACAAGCTGGTGATGGGTCAGTGATGTTTTGGGAATGTTTTAACTATTATGAAGTTGGTCCCCTACCTGAAATACCAATAAAGATGAATCGGGCTAGCTATATAAATATCCTGGATGATCAGGTTGTGCCTTTCGCTGAATATTTGATGGACAACACTCTTGATTTCCATACTCCTTTATGTATTCGAGAGTGTCAACTGTCCAGTTCATTGGGCTTCGACTGTTTTAAACAAGCACGAGGAACACAGAGGTAGGACAGCCAAGTCAACAGATTTAAATCATATAGAGAACATATGGGACTATCTTTTAAAAAAGATAAAACAGCATCCATGAAAATTTACGCGGTGACTAACTTTTTGCCCAATGTCTCCATCTTAGTTACATCTGCATAAATCAACAGTGGATTTGTTGTAGTTTTCAGTGTTACACAGAAAATGGCACATTTCTTGTGAAGCTGTTGTTTGTTAAGCGGAAGTAATTAGAAGAAGTGAGTTTCTATAAACAGCAGGCCTGACAGGACTCCTCTCTGAGGAATTCCAGCATGGACCTGTTAGGTGAGGAGACTTGATCCAATCTGAATATGACAATTTGTATTAATGTCAAAATGAATGCATCTGCTCTATACAATCTGACTTGGAATTGCTTTCTATTTCTAACTCTGTTTCTATTAGAGTAAGCCAAGCGTCTTTTAGTGGAGAATCTGGAGATCTCTTCATTGGAATCAATAAAGATTTTAGGAATGTGGACACAAAACTTTGGTTAATCATTCTTATTTCTGGCACTTTTTGTTTTATGAAATTAGCGATTTTCTGGTGGTAATGACTGTTCATCTATTACTGGTCAATTTTTTTTTTAAATAGCTTCATCCATAAATTCATACATGTTTTGAGGATCCTGTACGTTTACTTAAGAACTGTACAATGGCTGTCTTTACCGTGAATGGAAGAACGGCATAACACTTGGGTTATGCTGTTAGTTAAGAAAGTGCATCCAGCTGACATGGGTGGACAGTGCAATATTGAGTCAGTTTGGTGTGACATAAACACTGGGAAACAGAAAATGATAGTGGGAGTGTGTTATAGGCCGAATGACTCTGATGAGTACAACGAACAATTGGGCAGAGAAATAGTGGGCCAGTAAATCAGAATATCTTGTCATGGGGGATTTTAACTTTCCAGATATTGACTGGAACTTGTGGATTGGTCACTCGCACACTAGCAACACTTTTGTGGATTTATTGGATGGCTGTTTTCTACAGCAACATGTTCGAGGAGCAACCAGAGGGAGTAATACTCTTGATCTGATTATCAGTAGCGATTATTCGTGGGATGCATATCAGGCGACACAGAAGCCTATGGCAGATATAAGATAGTCTGTAATCAATTCACAAATGAGGTTACGCAAGCAAAGGCTGATTACGAGAACTCCTTGGCAAAGGATGCAAAGAAAAACAACAAAGACTTCTTTATTTATAAAAACTCTAGAGGAAGAGGATGAATCAGATTGATCACTTGATGTTGGTGGTACGAATGTTGATGATCCTGCTCAGATAGCTGACAAACTGAATGAGTATTTTGCATCTACATTCACACATGAGGAATTCTGTAAGGAAGGGGAGAATAGAAGTTTACTAAACTCTAACAAGGAGCTAAATAATTTTGTAATAACGGAGAGCAAAGTGGAGGAGAAATTGTTGAAGTTAAACATAATAAAGGCACCTGTGGCGGATGGGATCTATCCAGTTATATTAAAGGAGGCAGCGAGAGAAGTAAACAAACCCTTAGCCATAATTATGAGAGCGTCTTTAGATTCAGGGGAGGTCCCCATAGAATGGAGAAGTGCAAATGTATCCCCAATGCACAAAGGGGGTTCAAAGGCTGATGCAAATAATTATAGACCAGTTAGTTTAAAACTTCTGTTCTGGGTAAAATAATGGAGTCACTGATTAAAGAAGTGATGCAGGGTCACCTAGACAAGACTGCAGTAATAATTCAGACAGCATGGGTTAAGGGGAAGTCTTGTCAGACCAATTTGATTGGATAATACAATGTAGTCACAAAGGAACTGGATGCAATAAATAATTTTTATATCATATACTTGGATTTCAGGAAAGCTTTTGATACTGTTGCACATGAAAGACTGTTGTACAAATTGGAGCAGAGTGGTAAGGGTAAGTTGCTACAATGGATAAAGGAATGGTTGAGTGGTAATAAATGGATACTGCTCTACGTGGACTAATATTATTAATGGAGTCCCCCAGGTATCGGTGCTGGGCCCATTGTTGTTTTGTATATTTATCAATGATATCGATGAAGGTATATCAGGCTTAATGTCCAAGTTTGCAGATGATACAAAGGTTGGTAGGGTTGTTAATGATTGTAAAGAGAGTATTCTACTGTAACAGGATATAGAAAAGTTAGGTAGATGGGCTGAGAAGTGGCAACTGAAGTTTAACATTGACAAATACAAAGTATAGGTAGCAGTAACCCAAAAGAAACGTACCAACTGTGGGGTACTACACTCAGGGAGGAGGAGAATGAAAAAGACATGGGGGGGTAATTTTGCAGTCGGATATGTTGTTGTTGTTTGTTATTTGGTTTTTAGGAGCATTAGCAACTAAGGCCATATTGCTCCGGGATATGCGGTGGTCATTCCCTGACCTTTCTGCATCCTCCGTATTTGGTGGTGACGGGCTCGAACCCCGGTCTAATCAAGAAACGTGTGCTACGCACTGCTGCTCCTTCCCACCTGGCTACGGAGGCGCCGCAGTCGGATATGAAGTTCTCTGAGCAGTATAGACGAGTTGCCAGAGCAGGTCATGGAGTTTTGTCAACGATATACAGGAAGTTTGCTAGCAGAGACAAGGAGGTGATTATCCCTTTGTATAAGGCAATGTTCAAGCCACACCTTGAGTACTGCGTACAGGTCTGGAAACCTCATTTTAGGAAGGATATAGAGTTGCTAGAACAAGTACAGAGAAGGGCAACAAGACTGGTGATGGAATACTTCGCTTGCTCAGGTTAAGGACCTGAGGGGGCATAGATTTAAATTGAGGAAAGACAGTTATAGAATAGATGTGCGGAAGTTTGTTTCAACCAGCGGGTAGTTGATTGCTGGAACAAACTTCCATCTGTTGTTGTGGAAGTTAAAAGCTTAAATAACTTTAAGGCTGAACTAGACCAACATATTGGAGTGATCGAATGGGTGAAATGGGAAGGTTTCTTTTTTTTTGCCGATGCTCTATAAGATTGCTTTCTTGCATCATATGCCTCAACTAATGCTAATACTTGATCCTCGTTGGTAGTACAGTTGGTAAAATCGCCATCCTCCCCATGTGGAAAAGATGGAAAAGACCTGAGTTCGAGTCCCGTTGATGACGGGAGGAATTTTTCTGGGTCTTTTTCACAACATGGCTGAGTTAGCCAATCTCAGTCGAGGGTACCATGGTTTTTTTTTCCCGGAAACTCGGGTTTTACGTCCAGCAAACAGAAAATCAACCTCAGAACACACACAATTGACAGACAATATATACAGAGCAATATGGCCTTAGTCGCTGATGCTCCTAAAACCCTACTACAACAAACACTTGATAAAATACTCACCAATATCTAAAAGATGAAAGTTTTAAAACAATCAAAACTCCACACGCAAAATTAAAATCCAAATCATTGAGAATAGCCATTGTCGCTGTATCTGAGCCAACAAGTGAAAACAGGCATCCCCGTTCTGCCAATCTAAAAACAAAAGAAACATTCAACATAACAAAAAAAAAACACTCAGCTTAACCGCATATTCAAGAGTCATTCAACATCAGAAACAACTCCAAGAACTTTTTTTTTTCTTTACTGTTTGTCCTCACTTTAAAAGGTTCATAAGAATAAAGACGGTGAACAGATTACATGCACGCGCTTGGTGTGTTGTGTTGAATGCCATGGCGCAGCCTTATAGGCAGAGGTTTCTATCGGGAGTCAGACCACGTATTGAGTGCATTACGGAACCGAGGCATAATTACCTTAATGAAATGATTACAAGTAACAAAAAAACCCAAACGAACAGGTGCCTTCAGTCACTGACAACTCCTTATCAATAAGATAACGCGTGAACCGTCTTAACAGCTAAGGCAAACATTATTAGATGTGTCACACAATACATTATCTACCGTGTACCTTTTTAATCACCGGCTCTTTCCTCTGTACCTCTACCCAACTGACCACCACTATCTAAGACTTCTCGGGTGGGAGAGCAAGTGCCTTCTGACAACCCTCACCTAATAAGAGAGAGAGAGAGAGAGAGAGAGAGAGAGAGAGAGAGAGAGAGAGAGAGAGAGAGAGAGAGAGAGAAACATAAGATAAGTGGTAGCGAGACAAGAACCTTATCAAAGTGCCAAGGTCAAGCAAAATATGATCATGCTTAATAGCGAGTAATAAAGCGATGCTTTTGAAAACATACATTGATAAACTGTTATTATACCTGTGCTAGTGGCTTTGCTCTGATACTGGTCAGGAATAAAAAAAGGTACGGCTTTCTTTACGTTTTTATGCAATATTTGGAGGCCTTCAAAATCATCTTCTAGGGATACTTGTCATACAAACAATGGGACTGTTTATCTTCCATGAGTTTTACTCTTCTGTATTATACAACACTGTGATAAACGGATTTTCTCAGTGGTTACTGTATTTTGGTCAAACATGAGTACATGATGGTCAAATGACATCTCAATTCAACCAAGCCCAGAACTACCCTATTTAAACCCGTACCATGCGCAGGGAATTGAAACAGAAAAATCCGCTTGCAGTGGTGCCGAGAACATTGGGATTGGACAGTAGAACAATGGAAGAAAGTCATGTGATGAGACGAATCACGATACATTTTGTTGTACACTGATGGTAGGCAGAGAGTGTGGCGAGAACCTCGCGAAGCGATGGACCCTGCTTGTCTTGTTAAGATGTACCTGAAATAGTATCACATATACTGCAAGTACAAGAATGGTTAGGAGAGCATGAAACGGATTTCCACCATCTTCTCAATCCTATTTGCAATAGGTGGGAGGGAGCAGTTCGGCAAAGAAGTCCTCTTCCTTCAACTTTGCTGCAGCTACGTGATATTTTGCTGGAAGAATGGTTACAATTAGACCAAAACGCAGAGTCCAAAGTTAAGTACAACCATGAACCATATTACACAGAATCTTCTTTCCTGATGTGTCTTCTGCATTTAGTTCCTGATCTCCTTTTCCAAATACTCTCTGTTTAAGGTCAGCCAATGATCATCCATTTATGTTGTAACTGTTTGCGGATCTTGCCTTGGAGCTCCCTCTCTTATTGCTGTTTGCATAACCTTGAAATTGCAATGCTCTGCTCTCCAAACGTTCTTGCCACCTTAGTTTACAAGGGTACATCATGCAACAGACAGAGGCAAGAAAGTTCGTTGTGGTGGATGGCTAATAGACATCCACCACACAAACTTTCCATCGTACGGAAAGAAAAAGAAAACCAACGAGATGCTTTATTTAC
Organism: Mastigoproctus giganteus; assembly: GCF_048544385.1. Classification (NCBI taxonomy): domain Eukaryota; kingdom Metazoa; phylum Arthropoda; class Arachnida; order Uropygi; family Thelyphonidae; genus Mastigoproctus; species Mastigoproctus giganteus. Next base: position 17,550,425 of record NC_143588.1, on the reverse strand, counting down.
TGTTGCGTTAAATTACTTAAATGATTTTCAATAAAAAGCCCACTTTAAGTAAAATCATAGACAACTATTATATTAATTCGTAAGGCTATAAAACCCCTCTGTTTTTATATATTGTGCATCAAAACCGACAACAATATGCTTGTATCCATATACAAGCATCATTTTCTAGTTTCATATTCAATTTAACAGCAAAGCACGTAAAAAAACGTGCCTTTCCTGTTTTCTCTCATTTATAATTAAAGACCAAACGGTTGCAGTTAGATTTATTTTCCTGTCGCTTATCTCGAAGAAATTTTAATTTAAGGCGTGATGGAAGATGACACGTGCGTGTATTAATAAATTTAAAGGGAAATTCCCATTTTTTTCTGCCCGATTCATAAATGTGCGCACAGTTGGTTCAAAGAATTAGCCTTTAACACAAGAACGGCATATTCCGATCCGTCATTTCCTCCCAGGATTTTGGAACAATGGAGTCCCGCTGAGATAATCTCCATTATGGCACACCCCTTTGACTTTAATGTTGTAAAATGGAATACTTCCACTGGGGGCTTGGCAATAGAAAAGTGAGGAATACGCCATTATAAAGTCACCAGTCACAAGGCCTGATTTGGAACAACTTTTCAGCCAAAATTCAACCATCTTTGAGCGAAAATTTTGCTTGGTCTGATCGCCGAAACAGGAGACCACAGGCTTTTTAGATCAAGAGACCTTATTGAAGTATGCTTAACAGGATGAATGTCCTTGGTATTTACCCGGTTACACATTTTTTATCGACGATTTTGTCGTTGGCTCTACCCTCTTACTAGAAACGTATCTTAGAGTTGTTATTGGGTTTTAGGAGCATTAGCGACTAAGGCCATATTGTCTAGACAGTGTATCGGTATATACTGTCTGTAAATTTCGCGTGTTCTGAGGTCAATTTTCTGTTTGTTGGACGAAAAACCAGTTTCCGGGAGAAAAAACCATGCTACCTACCCTCGCCTGAGACTAACTCAGCCACGTTGTGAAAAAGGCCCATAAAAATTCCTCTCATCATCGATGGGACTCAAACCCAGGTCTTTTCCACCCGGTGAGAGGAGGACGGCGATTTTACCTGCTGCCCACGAGGGCCATATCTTAGAGATAGGAATTACTAGCTTAAGCGGACGATCAAGAGGATGGCAAATTACCGTTTCACAAATTTTAGATCCGTCTTCTACAGTTCTAATATAAGACCTTTGTACTTCATACAACTCCTGTCCTATGCCTACAAAAACAGAAACCCCTTTAGTTTGTTCGATCATCTTCTTTGATCCAAAGAGGAGGATTCCAAAAACCATTGCAATTTCAGTTCCCTCACACAGCGACTCATAGACTTTGGAAATGAAAGAGAAAATGTACTTTCAGTTGGGAAATCAGTATGAGCTCTTCCTGAACTCCAAGGCTCGCTGCAAAAAATGCAGTGTTTATAGAATGTCATTAGAATTATTATGGCGATCTTTAATGAGCCAGCTGAATTTGCAATATTTGGAAAAAGGGGTAGAGGGGTCGAATGCCGAAATAGGTCAGATGTGTGCTAGGCTCCAAAGACGGAAACCCCTCGTTTCAGGATGTAACAGAACACGTCTTTGTGTTATATTACATCCGCTGTATGACCCCTGGCTCTTTAATGAATCTAATTACTACAAAATGGGAATGCACATTCTTTTAATAATTTGGTATACATATTCCGTTAGCAGCACGCTCTCTGGGAACACGTATCCGTTTTAAAAACAACAAAAGGGATTTCTCTAAGTGGTCTATATATAATTTGGTCTTCCCATTAATGATATACCAGTCTGGCACGTATCTGATCTCATAACCTTTCGGGAAGCCCAAGGCTAAGTTCGTGAAGGTTTCCTGCATTTATCATGCAAACTATTCGCATCACCCATATTGTATACGTTACATTACATACATATTAAATAAATAAATAATAACCATCCCTGTAAATTGAAGTATTAAACAATAATGACCCATCATAAATGGCAAAATGTTGCAAGGAAGAAATGTTATGCACCATCAGCCAAAAAGATAAATAAACTGAGCTTGACCAACACCACTTCCCTCACTTCCTTTAGCTCCTTACTTCAAGTATTCGTCCAGGTTTATTCCAAAAACTTTTTCATTAAGGGAAACTTTCTGAATGCGTATTCTGAAATCATCCTTTGCAATATAAATTTATGCTCCCTTATGTACTTCACATAACTGTTAAAAACCCTTAAGCACTCAGAAGATCCCAAATTTCTAAACCAGAGGACTCAATTCTCTCTTGATAAGAATACCCCTTTGGGCCCTTAGCCTCTCCTCTGAGTTTTTCCAACAGTTAAATCTTTCCTGAAACTGGGATTTCCAAATCTGTATGCAATATCCAAGATGATTTCAAGTTTATAGGGATTTCGTATGAATCCCAAAATGGTCAATGCTTAGGTCCCACCAGACTGACTCAATATAGATATATCTATGCATGCTAGTCTTTACAAAGTACTTTGCCAGGTACTTGACAAAATAAAAGACAATGGAACCTACTGCGTACCATACATTTTCTCCTACACTTGGGAGGCTATTATGGAGACTGCGCTGTACCAGAGAATTCTTAATTCTATTCAAATCATAAATTATCCGTGAATTATACTACTTAAGAATGCTATGGGGAAAGGGATAGTTCTGCGATTAAAGAAACTTTTACTAAGAAATGAAACTGTGTTAATATGCACCAACTGACAATTTTAACGAAATAATTGGACTCGTTAATTTTAATGCTATAATTGGACTCTTAAGAGTGTCAAAGGAATGTTCCTCGCATTTTACAACGGTGAGACCAACGCTGGTTTTTCCCTCCATTGCAAAATAAAAAGAAAGGATTCTGAAGTTGTCTAGTCATCAATCTTATGAGGTGACCAGCAAATGAAGACTTAGGCACTATCGTGCGTAATACGCCATACGGTTTTCAAGGATTGTTATTTAAGATACATGTAAGTAGTCTTTAAAAAGCGATTAATATAACGCATATACAGACAGGCTGCAAGGGCCATGAGGGATATACCTACCTTGTTATACATCGAAGGCAAATTTCTAAGCGTGAAACCACAATGAAGATTATTTTCAATCCTGAAATTACACGAAAATTGTCTCCAGCATCAGTACATATCCAAGAGACACTTGTAATAGCCATCCATCCAGCTTATATTTTGAGGTTCTAAGTGCGAACAACAGCGTAAAGGACGAAAGGCCTTTACAGACTTTAATACATCACTGACCTTGCTAACAGCATCGTTCATAGCATCGAGAAGCGACGCACTCCAACAAGCTACGCTCCCTTGAAGCTAGTCTGCTTGTAACAGACAGTGGGGCTCGCTCGCTCGCACGTGTCCAGCTCGGACGGAATGACCACTGGATCAATATTCAATATCGGCCAGTTTACATGACCCCATGACCAATGATCGGCCTCGAGCTTTATGGCACTATGAGCTACGTGTGATGAATGTTTGGGCGAACTCTGAGCGATTGCATTACAGGACGCAGCTGTGGGTCTTGTACACACACATAATGATGGAAGTGACCAGCAGTTCTTTGTTTGTGTCGTGGTGAAGCTATTACAGCGATCATCAGTTTAGACAATTGATGCAAATGGTCAAAAGCTTTAATTTAATAAACATACAAACTCTTGACATTTCATTGCTTAATGTATATTAATAAGAGAGTTTTAGAATTTAATACACGAACTCCCTGGTTAATGTGGAAGGATTTATTTAATTTGCTGTACGAGTCAAAGATTGGAATCTTCTATAAGTAGCGTTAGTTTAGTTTACAAAAATTAAGACAGTGCACGGGGAAGAAGGGGATAACCATCCACTCTAACCCCTTTGCCTTCTACATAAATCCTCAGGATGCTCCATACTGCTACCGCATATGAAGTGCGACTTTATCATCTTTCAATCGAAATATTATAAGCTACTCAATTGCAATTTAAGCTACTTTCTGCTACAGGAATATGTTAATTAATATAAAACGTTTAATAAAAATTATAAACCCATTAAAAACAACGCAATATAGACACAAATTTATTTTTGACAATAACTAAGTTAAAAAAAACTTCCAATTTGAAAGAAAGCAGCTTAGTTCAGACTAGGGTGAAGTTGGAATTTGCTTGGGGCAAGCCGGGACAAAAAGTCACTCAGTGAATAACCAATTTCATTTTGTCTCTTGGGAACTTTAAACGCCAACTTGCTCGATTCAGAAAGTAAAACTTCCAGCAATCACGAAGTGAACGTTTATTGCCCCTGTTATTATCGTCCTTCAGTATTGTTTCTTAATTCATAAAGATAAGACAATTCTAAGATAACGGAAGAAAAGTTATTGGGACTATAAAAGCTAAATTCTCGATCATATATTTCCAAATTAACTTAGCTGTAAACAACAACGTATCTTAAGTTGAAGAACCATTTCTTTTGACAGTAAGAATACATTGTAAAATTTAAGTTTTCTAGATGACTGTCCCAGCAGTTTCAACTTTTTGGTTCATCAACAATCGAAGGAATCAGTGCGTTCTTGTTCTGCTGATAAAGAACTCAATGCTGGAGACTCATTAAATGCCTAGTTAGTTAAGTGATACGAATCACAGTACGAATATATTGCCAGAATACAATTTAACCAGTCCCATGGAATGGTATTTTGTACTGGGGACTTCTCTTCATTGAAATGAGTAACTATGGAAGATTTAGAAATGCGTACTACAATAATTGACTATCAAAACGCTTTCTGTATACCCAGAAGAGAATTGATCACAGAGGATTCGTCATGAATAACGATCACAACTTAGATAACAATGGATTTTTCATACTCTTTAGAAAAATGTAACCTTCCCAATAAGGTTCTGAAGAACAGAGTACCTGAAACTGTTCTCCAACAGTCTTTTGCTTAGATGTGATGTACAGCGACTCTAGAAATGTTTTTAAAAAGAATTAGATGCTTTTGAAAATATCTCCTCTCAGTGACGCATTTTTAAAACACTTTTTTTGTATTTTTTCATTAAAACTCAAAGGAAAACACAACTATCACAGTTTCATGTGATTGCATCTGGAAAGACAAATAGAGTTAATATAAATGATCCACTAGTTTGATTAGTATTTCCGGAACTAGACAGATTAAATTCTAGTGACACTTATCTCTAGGGAGGCATCGTGAAGTGGAAGACGACAAATAAACCAACAGATCATCGGGATTTATTTTTTATTTAGCTCCCTTACTACTGATGGGTAGAGGATATCCACTGTGTGAGCATACTACACGGGAGACTTCAAAGGAAAAGTAATTTCCTGAAATGCCTACGACAAACGTCTATGGTATACTTTTAGAATTTAAAACAGCGTTTGGACAGGGACTGAAGCAGTCTCAGAAAACGTGTGCTTCTGTACTGGTTAGCCAAGGAATGAATACGCCTTAAGCAGAGATGTTCAACAACAACGCCACTGGGGGAAACATGGCTACTTCGAAATATTAAGCGACTTGTTGATCTCTAATGGAATTTCACTGAATACGTTAAGGATTTCCAATCGTATTTGCATTTAGATCGGTTATTATTTTATTAAGAATAAATAGAAAAAGATTGAATCCTTTTGGGCTGAAGTTATTTCCACTTGAGTAGTTTTAAGACGAATCTAGGGAGGCAGATGTTGCAATTATTATCTAATCAGAATAAAAAATAAATATATTTATCAATAGCGGTTTAAGATTTAATTTCTCCTTATTCAATTAATTAGCTGAAGTAAACCGATTGAGGATCCGTTCAGCTAAGAGAATTCATCGTGACTTCAGAGTAATTTATGTATACGTTCTGATCTGATGATATTGCGATGGCAAATGCACAAAGTTCCTGTTCCTTTTTAGTGACATCATTCAGTCACGCCGATAGCCCGTGTGATGAAAACAAGCTTTCAGTCGAGGTTAAGTGGCCATAATAGATCTGGTGGTCAGTTGTCGAGACAAGAATCAGGGCTGTTGAGCTTGTCGCGGTGGCAGTAAAGAGGGCCATAACTTGTTCTTACAGTTTAAACAAGCGACAGCTGCTGCATACATGGTCATTTAAGTGTCTTCAAACTGTGGAATATTCTGAGTGGCTTCAGAAATCTCTGCTATAAAGAATGCTGCAGTTTGTTGTCATCTGCAACCGTCATTTTGTCACACGGTGTAAGCAGCTCGAGGCATAGTCCTGTTTTACTGGTGGCACCTTAGTAATGAGATACACTGAAGAAAAATCAGATTGTTTTATTGTTTGTTTGTTTTCGCACAATGGAAACCGAGGATGAAGTTTTCCAAAATATTTGGACCTAGTGTGTACATGTCTGTTTATTGCGAAATTCCTGTAATCTATGGTCGGGTTTCCTGGTTTTGCTGGATGGAAAACTAGAGTTTACTGGATAAAACCCTGTTACCCTTGGTTAACACAGCCTACATTTACCACGGTATAAAAACAGCTCATATAAATCCTCCCTCCCCATATAAACGGTTCTGTGGCATTCGCCCATGCCTTGATCAGCAGGGGTTCCCATCTTTACGTGCTAACGGAAACAAATTACAACTGCACTAAGCATTTTTAGCTTTATTCAGATTTTTCTGTTTGTTGTAGGGTTTTAGACGCATCACAACTTTGGTCATACTGAGCCGTATATAGTGTCTGTAAACTGCTTGTGTTCTGCGGTCGATTTGCTGTTTGCTGGAGGGAAAACCAGAGTTTCAGACAGGAAAAAAACATGCTACCCTCGCTTAAGACCGACTAGCTCATCCACGTTGTGAAAAAGACCATAAAAACACTCGCGTCATTGATGGGGTTTGAACTGGTGTTCCACCCATTGGAGGAAGATGGTGATTATAACAGCTGTGCTATGCACGAGGTTAAAATTTTACTAAATCGTAACCTTTATTGCATGATTGTAATAGAAACTTAATGCTCGTAATATTTAATGAGTGAAAAAGTGAATAGGAGTCAAAAATGAATGCGTTATATCAAATACAAATACTTGATATAACGTTCGAAATATCAGTGATTCTACAGTATTGGGAAGTTTCTTCAGAGGGTAAAGAAAAGATCTTTACGACCCAGTGTGCATGGACTATAATCATCGGATAATCATGAAATGGGGCATAAATCATTTGCATCTGTAGAACCCAAACAAAATTCTTACGACTCTGCCAACAGAACAAATGAATATTCACATTCATCCAACACGTGACAGTAATGAAAATGAATAAAAAATTTTCCCTTCGCGATTACCTGTTGTAGTGATACATTGAACTGTCAAAAAGTATTTAAATAACAGTTGTCCTTGAAGCATGACGCAATGTTTCGCCTTCTGCATGAGGATTGGGCATTTAGGTGGTGTATATGTGCGCGTGGAGGCTTATGCACGTGTCTTTGTGTAAAGGGCTGATTTATTTAGTCGTGACAAGGTTTAGTTAGGGATTCCCCCTGTTGGTGGTCTTCGGTGGTGTCATAACTGGTGGACCGACACACAGACTACGTGTTTGTAATGACTTCTGCCTTCAGGTGCCCAAAGGGGGAGGGAAACTTGCCATCGTTTCATGTTCAAACCAGTTAGATATGTTTTTCTCCTTGTAGTGTGGCCTCTTAAAACAAGAGTGAGGAGGTCTGTGAGAAGATTTAATTAAATATTTATTGCCGGGCCTTTCGTTGGCTTACAGAGAGAAACTCTCATCAGAAGTAATATTTAATCACGTTGCTATCAAGAAAACAGCAGTTGTAAAGAACGCTGCATGCGCCTTGTTTCCAACTCCTACGTCTATTAGAGCAGGGGTGTGTCCTAGTGCACAGTAGAATCTGGGATGACAGAGGAGGGAATCTAAATGGCAAGATGTCAAGAGATTTACTCTCCTCACGAAATCGGCTGCATTTCAGATGGACAGATCAATTCTTGTTAATCTTTCTAAGTGTATTTTAGTAGCAGAATCACTAGAAGGAACTATTGTGTGGTTAGATATGACAAAAAACGAAGCTTCTTTGTCATATCTAACCAATAAAAGCTCCTTTCCATTCATATGGTTAACTGTTTCTCAAATGATATACATTTTAGAAAAACCCCAAACACGAAAGGTATTAAACCCAAGAGTACTTATTACCGTGCATATCTTGAAAGCTGAGAAGACAAGATATGGCATTAGACTTGAATATCTGTAGATTTGAAAATACGTGCGAAAGATGGATGTGTCAGAAAACAGAAGTAGAAGAGAAAGATGAGGAAGAAAAAGAGTTGGTTCTGAGTCCGACAGTGTGAGTATTGCTGATTGGTTGTGTGGCATGTGTTGGGACTGGTGTAGAAGAGACAGAGAGGGGGGGAATTACAGAAGCCAATTCAGAACAGTGCCCATGAAGGTATCTATAGAAAAGGCATACAGCAGAAACATAACGTCTATAAGACAGAGAGTGGAGAGACTTTGTAAGTGATAGGCCATTAATTAACCTGACTATCCTCTTTTGAATGGAGTCTAGGAGAGATTTTAGGGGGCGCCATCCCTGATGTAAGAACAGTATTCCATGGTAGGAGGGTTTGAGATTTGTTGTACAGGATGAGCAGTTGTTTAGAAGAAAAGTATTTTCTTCTTGCCCTTCACAAAGTGAAGGGCAAGATTTCTCAAACAAGGTGGAATGTACTGTGAAATAGCCTACTACATTACACAGCTTTGCAGATGATAATCAGCAAAACTATGGGTAGGTTTCTATTCAGTGAGGCCATTAGTGAGGCTTTTACGCCAAACACGATAAGAGAAATGCTTTAGAAATGTCACGAGTAACTGTTTGAGTTGCACTAAATTATCCTTCGACTTTAGGTCAGGTTTATGACAATTTTAGCTAAGTGATATAACGAAGTTGTGCAGGATATTTATTGATTGAATTTCTGACATTTCCTTCACTTAATTTCGCAATGGCCGAGTTCGTTGGTCTCAGCCGAGGCTGGCATAATTTTTTCTCCCATGAAACTGGTTCATCGTCCAGCAAATCGCAAAATCAACCACAGAACACACAAATTTATAGAAATAATAAAAAAATACGGCGCAATATGGTGATGTGCATCTAAAACCTTAGTTTTAGACTTTAAAAACTTAGTTTTTGAATTTACTTATGTAAATTATGCCGTTGAAGTAAACTTCATAAGTTACGTCCATGCTGAAGAGGATCCCAATTTTATTGGAACGAATTGCTTCGCCAATGAAGCTGGAATGCCCATAGCTATGGATTTAGGTGGGGATGGTTGAAAATGAAAAAAGACTCAAGAGGTTAAAATTCAATGAGGGCCTTTTCAAGATCAAATTTTTGTAAGGAAGAGAAAATCATTACAAATGCAATTTACCTGGATATTCTTCAGCGGTTAATGGTTTCAATCTAGCTCATCAGTCCAACAAGATGGGAAGGCACAAGAACCTTGAGGAACGGTTTTTTTGGGTGAATATTTGCCTAGCCGCTGGATCAGCAAAGGAGCTTCTTGCAGTAATTACCTTTACCAGTCTTCGAACGTCACCCCTCTAAACTTTCTTTCTGTGGTATTATATCAAAGCGTGTTTACGCAAGTCAAGCTAAAAATCATTAGATATATCAACGAATTCGAGTAATCAGAAACGCCAAGAAGAACGTCCAGTATGCCTAGTTGCCACTTAGATATTGTATTAAGGCGCACGTTTTAGAAAAAAATGATCATGGAGATGGTATGATCATGATCCACAAACCTGTACGATTATTCCTGTGAACGCTCTGTATTAAAACACGTGGTCCTGAAGAATTGGATGAACTCGGATTAATTAAAGCTGCTGAAAATCTTTAAAATATCCATAATAAACAACAGATATGGAAATTTTCATCATTAAAGAGTGGCTTACTTGTTTATTGACTCTAAATCTTTCTTTCTTATTCTCTGATGCGAATCGAGATAGCAAAAAACATGTTAGAAAATTGCATTTATTTTGCGATCAGCGACATTTTTTTATGAATACACTCTTCTCCCAATGAATACTAAAATCACAATAGAAGGAAATGTATTTTCCACTTTATGTACCCCACCGCGGTTCCTTCTCAGATGTTTAACTCATTCAGCCGTATCAGCACGATGAAGAGAAGGTTTTCCCTGACACTCATTAATTTTTTTTTTCAGATTAATGCCTATAAGAGTAAGTATAATAACCCCATCTTGTGTGCTTTAGGGATTTCCAGGAAATAAACTACCTTCTCTCCCCAAGGCGATTATGGCCTAAGGTATTTAAATGATCTCCAGTTTTTGCCTTCTTCGCAGGAAATGTTTGTAGTCTACTTGAGGCCGGAAATGGTTTGAACTCCAAGACACGTACCGATGCAAATTACTGTTTTTTACATCCTGTTCAAGATTTATTCACACAAGGAAACTGCTCAAAGCATGAAGTTAAAAAAAAAAAAAGGTTATTTGGTTGAACCTCGCAAATGAACTTCATTTTGCAAATAGGGGAAAAATTTTCTGGCTGCTTTACAAATGAAAGCGAGGTCTGAACGAACGGGCACTTGACAAACCTTTACCCCTTCCCCAATTTCTATTTCTTGACGATTACACAGCCATCGATGGCTTAAAGAAGTTTAAAGATTTATAAGTAATTATAATATTCTTTGGAAATATTTATGATTTTTAATTAATTATAATATTCTTTGCAATTTATAATTAATAATATTCTTTGCAATTTATAATTAATAATATTCTTTGGAAATATTTATGAATTTTAATTAATTATAATATTCTTTGCAATTTATAATTAATAATATTCTTTGGAAACGAAACTTTGATATCGTGTGGAACCAATATGGCATCAAACCTATCTTTTATTTTGATTGAACGCTGGACTTCATATCTTTCCTGATATTTCAAAAATAATCTCGCGCTGAAACCTTCAGAGGTTTTTAAAATGATTTCAGGATCTTCTCGTCCTTTGCAAATACGCGTAAATCTACCAAAATAAGTTTGCAGCGACATCTATCGAACAATACGAAAATCAGACGACGCACTGTTGATTGGAACGCGGATATCTTTTATTGATTATTTTGACATTTTTTGTTTCATTTTTAAATAAAAGTTTTTAATTCATCGCGTTATGAAAAATACTTTAATATACTGTGCTAGCACAGAGAAAACACATTTCTGGACAGTATCAATAATCAACGCTGAACAGCTGCATTTCTTCGATTATTGTCATCAGTTTAGCTGAGTCTCAAAGTGATCAAAATATGCGTATCCACTGTATATCCCTTCCACTAGTAATATATAATATAGTATTCATTAGGGCTTTGTTTATAAATATAAACATGCAAAACTTCCTGACAAAATCACAGTCAAAGTACGTTCTTTCCTCATACTGACCGAAACGAAACCATACACCTTCCTAGCTGAACAGCTGCACGAGGAAGTTCATTGATAATAAACTTATTTTAATAATTATAATTAACAAAAACTAAGAAATATAATCCTTAAAAGATCTGTTAATGACCAACAATTTGGGAGTGAAATCAAAAGACATTTTTATACTTTTTTCCCCTTTCACGACTATTTATTTTTTATATTAGTTCCTTATGCGTTTCACCTTTTTTCTCTCAGACAGAGAAGAATATATACGTTTATTTCTTTCGTCCACTGATAGCCAAAGTTAACATAATTCTTAAAATTTACAAGTTTCAGAAATAATAAAGAATGATAATAAATCGGGAGAATACTTTTTAAAGCTTCTTAATTCAAGCCAAATGGAAAAGAAATTTTGGAAAAGCCATTAAGAGAATATCGAGATTATATAGGATAGAGGATATAGAGATAGCCATTAAGAGAATAAAGCAATAAGAGAAAATAGCATATTCGGGAGGTTATGCCAAAGCTTTCCTCTCGCATACTTTTTCATGTGCAGTTTAGCAGATATTCACATACAATATGTAAATGAATTCTGTTCCAGTTTGTTCACGGGTCTTTTAAGTGTTCAAAAAGTATAGTTTATAATCCCTTCTTACAGGGTCAGTAACAGGTATTGACTGTATAATTATAGATATGATATTGTAAGATTATAATAGCCAGTATAAACCTATAAGTTACATTACCCTTGCCTGTATATTTAAATGTTCAAATGTGTGAACAGTTAAAGTAGTATTGAATTTGACCTGGTGAGTCCCCACCAACAATTTTCTACTTTAAGATAAAGTTCAACATGCTAAAAACTTAGAACAGCGAAATCGTTCTGCTCAGTCTAACCATTAAAACTGCTGATATTGGAAGCTCCCATAGAGTCATCCGCCGAAGACACCTGTCGAATCCTCCTGTAAAGATGTCATTGTCCCCCCCCAGCAATCCGGTCACGCCAATTTTAGGGAAGCTTTGATGTGACAGTGGGCCAACGGTGGCTTCCCAAGTTAATGAAGAGATGAAGTATCACAACTGGATTGGTGGGGATCTGCAAAATCGCCAAGGATGACTGGCTGAGACCGAAAGAAATTAAAAAGGGAGGTTTTGTGGGAAGGAACGAAGTTGAGAAAGAGAATGGTCGATGATTTGTGATGTGACCAGCTGAGTTTTATTTTCAGACAGTTCAGATTTGGGCTCGTAACAGGATAGGAAAGGGACAGCAGTAAACATCAAATGGTATAGCAAATCGCGGTTGAAATCGACAATATCCAGTGGTAAAAATCCCTCATTAGATGAGCAAAAAATTGTATCCAAAAGGATGGGTCACTCTGGAATATTGGTGAGGTAGGCATATATAAACTAAGTGCAGTTCGTATATTTCAATTTAAATTCCTGGAATGAGTGGCAGAGAGAGACAGATAAATTTCTCATTTGGGAGAGTTCCCCAATTGAGTAACAATCCACTGGCACCAGAAAATTCATGTCAAGATATTGGAGCTTTCAAACCAAAGTGAACCCATTATTATCTGGGATATAAAGGGCGTTACTGTCGTTTCTACTGATCAGTGAATATAACTGGGCGTTAGTTTTTTGTAGGTTGCGTAAATTTGTACAGAAATAATACCCAATGCTCCCAAATCAAATTTGTACAGTACAGCAACATTTTCATGCCAAAAAATGTGAGACAATTTAGTTTGTTTTAAATTTATTCGAAAAACTGATTTACATATCTACAGATTATATAGTTTGAGTTATATTTTCACTCAAAATAACTGTTTCCAAGACTGAAGACAGAATAATATAATTTCAGAAATAAATTTTCTTCCCATGTTTTCGTTTCGGAGAACTTTTATCAGGAAACATAAAGCGACAGGTCTTTGCTTTTGATAAATGACCTACTCAACTTGATGTGACATTGTGTAGGTAGTTTCCTAATATATTTAAAGGAAAAAAACATTTCCTTGACTTCCAAAAATTAAAAAAGCCTTTTAACCTTAATTTGCCGTTCAGGATAGTCTGTCAATAATAACTGCCACTTGAATTTAAGCCACACCAAGCCAGTTGATCAAGGCAATGATGAATGCTTTGTCGTGCTACTGAGGCCAACGTTCTTTAAATGAAGTATCATCTTACAGCCAGTTGTAGCCACGTAACATCGCACTTAGAAAATGGCCACCCCCGACCTCTGAGGACTGGTTTAGCATGTACCTACTCAGTGCCATTTATCATCTTTAATCGTAGAAAGCTCCTTCCTTCTCAAGTCTGTGTCATGGAATAATCTTAAGGCCTGACCGCAATTTAAGAAACTAGTTAAACAGTCTACTCTTCTCCCTTTCTCGCAGATTTCAGCGATAAAATTCTTATTGCTGCAAGTTAAGTGCAGAACCACACTCGCTAGCGCGTAGAAGCAGCAAGGTTAGGTAGGCATGTGACTTTTTGAATTCCTTTCATCGCTGATGAGATAAATGACCAGACTGATAAATGTAATCTGCTTCAATAATCTCATTAAAACATCTTTGCTAATTTCCGATTTGTACAGTATTATCTGAAATGGTAGCCCAGGACTCTACCGAAGGTTTTCTTCCAGAAATTCTACTGCTGAGCAAACAATCGGGTACAAGTTTCATTTGCCAACTTGGAGTTAAAGACCATTTTTGCCGAATTGGAGTTAAAATTACTTTTAACTCCAATTTTATGATCAGAATTTCAAAATACACTGTATATGTTAAATTATATTTTACGTCTCTTATAATACTTTTATACTATAAAGCCTACACCATATTGTGCAAATCAACCATATTGTGGTCGATTTGCCTGTTTGCTGGAAAAACCAGAGTTTCCGGGAGAAAAAACTAACAAACTTCGCCTGGAACTAACTAATTGAGTCATGTTTTGAAAAAAGCCCATAAACCTTCATCGCATCATCAATGGGATTTGAACTGAGGTCTTTTCCACCGATGTGGGGAGGAGGGCTATCCGGGAGTGGGGCTTTTTCTAGGATTTCACAGGTGAAGGTAGTAGAAGGGAAAGTTATTCCTGGCCTACTTTTTTTTGATAGTCTTCTGGAGGAAATGGGTTTTTTCAGATAAATTTGGAACAAGGGCAATCACTCACGCCTAGAACAGGTTCCAAATGGAATGCTAGAAACTCAAACGAAGTTTTATATTATGACCAATAAAAACAGCAACTGTTTGGGACTCTTTCCAACTAAGTACATTTATGCCAATTTTCAACGAGGTCGATATAAACAGTCAGAAAGGTGTGGTCCAATTTGAAAAGATGTTTGGACACAGATATCGTTTTTACCAACTGAGACTATCAAATAGGACAGAATATGCATAGTTCGTAGACACAATGCACTGAAGTCTGAAGGGCTTTCCACAATCTACATAACTTAATTTATCATTACAAACTCATTCCTTAATGCAATCAAAAGAAATAAATAAAGCATCGTGGTGAAACCTGTTTTATAAACACTCCATCAGAGATGAAAGTACAGTGCAAAGATGAAAGATCCAATGAATTTTTTAATGGTTTAAACGCCGACTTTGTTGTATACGCTCGCGCGTATCTTCCAGACAAATCAAAGTAGCGAGATTAAAGGCGGCCAGCTAGCAACGAAGGATGGATATCGCCTTTGCTGTCAGCAGCACAGAAGCGAAGAGCACTAAGTTACCTTCCGTGAATTAACTAATTGTGTAAGTTAATCAAATTTCCCGAGTTCGCAAATGAACAGGCTAGCCACTATAATCGTTTAAGCGGGTTATTTTTGTGGGTAGGGTGATTAGCTGAAGGCAGAGCTGAAGAATTGAAGAATTGTAGAGCAAAAAAGCTAATACCGCCCCAGATTTTATCGTTATGTTACAAAGTGCAGTGAAGACGGTCAACAAGTTCACTACAGGTGATGCATTTCCAGACATTCTGTATTTAATACAGTATGCCAGTGGGGGCAGCCCTTTTTCTTTCAGACTTTAATGGCATATTTTATAATAAAAATGAAAGGACTTTAATTGAATTTCAACGAGCAGCTCTCAACCCGCGAGGCAACTTTGTACGCACGTCATTTAAATGGCGACCATTAGTCACACCTTTTCATATGGTAATTACAGAGACATTCTTCTTGCTTTCCTAATAACTTCTGTCCTCCATTCAATTGGCAGATGAGTATTTCTCGTGCAACATGTAGACAGATTAGTGTGTGCTGGAACTTCATACGCCAGTCCTGTCTGACCTTACTTTCTACTCAATTCCTATTCTTAATACCGGCCCAAATATACGAATATACCTGTCAGGGACCACGCCTGTTCGGGGCCTCACTACAATGCTTCCATTAATCATTTAGGTGCCAACTGCCTGTTACAACGTCCGCGGTATTCTGCCCCCCTCTTCCTTTCCATCTATCTACATACATCATATCTCGGGGAGCAAATCAATCCCCCTCTTATTTTCTTTTATTCGTCTGACACTATTATTGGAGGTGGGGTGTTTTGCAATCATGCGTACAAGTATGCCGCGGCGTTTTGTCGTCAAGCCGTTAAAAGGATGCTAATTAAAGGGCAAATTTCGCAGATATTTCGTTGAATGATCACTTACTGCCTCCTCTTGCTTGTCTTGACGCGCATCACCGTCGGGGAGTGGGAGGTGGCAAGGGGTCGACGATGCATCATGGCTAGTGACAGATAAACCATATTTAAATTCTGGATGGCTAAGGTGCTGATGGAAGGAGGTTTCTAAACTGGCGGATTCCTGGGTGTAATTGGGTGACTTTACAGAATCGTGTCCCAAGTCCATATCACTCTTCAGATCATTTTTTTCGTAATTAATTCGTTACAGAAAGGACCCTCTCCAGGTACACGCACCATCTTAATTATGTTTTTCGTCTGCGCAAGGTCCTTCGTGAGCTTCCAAAGATTGAACTTTAAGCGATGGTTATGAATGCATCAAAATGAGGGAGGTTCGTGGGCGTTAATCTGTGATAACGTAATGGTGGAAAGAAAATCAAATACTAGCTTGTATTCTGGTTATCGTGCTTGTAGGTGCTAGCTTGTATCTGGTTATCGTTTCTTGCGTATGAGCCGATAACTGTCTCTCTCTCTCTCTCTCTCTCTCTCTCTGAAGGATCTACTGATTGTCTGCGTCGCTTTATTCTGGTTTAAAACGATTCAGAAGTGCAGTTGAGACAGAGCAACACCCCACTGTCTGTCTTTCGAGAAAGCTGCACTCCAGGACTTTTCAATACTTGGAATTGTATACACTCCCGATTATCCAGGGTGGTTGGAAATTAGTTTTCCTCAATAATCGGCAAAAAGAACCTCGTAAAAAAAGTATACCACAGGGTGGGAATTTTTGACGCAGTAATTAATAGTTAAATTGTTCCAAGAAGAATTTAAATAGGCAATAATGACTTTGGAGATTTTAAAAATGTCATTTGCTTGTAAGTTAAGATTAATTCTTTGATGAATTTGAAATTTTCGAATGTTGGGGCTTACCAAATAATTGTAGATCGTATAAAGATTTCAAATATTCCTTTGCGATTTTTGCTTTAAAAATCAATTATAAGAGATTGCATTTTGATATCAAATTTTACATTCTTGTTTTTTTTTAGGTTTTTTTTTTATTAACGATTTTTCCTTAATTTAGCACTACAGTTGATTATTGATTATTCACTTTATATTATATATTTATTCCATATTTGGGATTCATATGGCTGTTTTTAATAATCTTTGCCTACTTAAAAGAGCCAAAGGAGGGGAGAATAAAGGGTAACCTTTAGGGAACCCTTCCCCATAAAAAAAAAAAAGTATCCATTTAAATGATTTAAAGTATCATTATTAATATTTTCTTCTCCGAAAAACTGTTAAATTTTGTACTATTATTATATTTTTAACAATCAGATTTTGTACCTTTGGAATAAAACGTTTTAGGAGCTTGATATTTTATTAGCAATTTGTAATTTACCGTTTATTAGTTCCCCCTTCCCCCTTCTTAATTTAAAACCCAACTTATATCTGATGGTAAGATTCGGAATCCTGTCATCAGATATAAGAATCCTGTAACTTCACCCGCTGATTTTGTTTATTCCATCCACGTGGTATAAAGAGTGTGAATATATAATTTTATATATATTTATCATAATCCACATAGTCTTCTAGGCAGTAATCATTGTAAACAATGTTAGGGAAAAAGGAAAAATATTAAAATCAATCGTATAAAAAGCGAATCAGAAGATTGTAACAGGACGGGACAGCGTTTATTTTCTCCTTTCATAAGAATTATGCGACTCATTTAAAAGCCAAAGTAATCATCGAATTCACAAATACTGCCGTCTAAACTTTGGCACACGACTGCTTGGGTTGTTTATCAATTTAACGAAGAATTTAAAACCACGAAACATCAAATATTGTGTATGAAAATTAGGTGTATTCTATGGTCTACCTGTTTTTCGGGATGAAAAACTGGAGTTTAGGGTTAAAATACTATGAAAACCTCGCCGGACACTAACTGACTCTTTCAGTGTGATGTGAATGTGTTGGTTGGCGTCCTTTAGTGGGGAAGATATGAAATGAAGTGGACAGAGAAGAACCAATGTAAAGAAATTTTGAAACTTAGTACGGTAATGATAAAGGATTAACGGATCGTAAAGATCTTTTGCCTTTTCAAGAAAAAAAAAAAGATGTACAGCATGAAAGAAATTTACTTTCTAAGACTGATATTAAAGAACGATATTAAAATAATCCCCACATCCACTTGTTACACAGTTCGATGTAAAACAGCAATCTTGGGTCAGCAATTAACCTGGTGAAACACGGCGACAACGCTTGGGATAAATTAATGATTACATTTTGCTTGTGTAGGTGCAACAGCGCATTCTGCTCGTCTTTCACATCACACTGGCCATCTTCACTAGTGCCCATTATCCGGCTGACCATTGGCACGCTCTACATCTCAGAGCTCTTCTACGGAGATTAGCTGATTAGAGTTCACCTTCTTCTCCGGTTCTTTAATCCCGCAATCATGTAACCAGACACTTACTTCTGTAATGACGGGACACTTTTACACTTGTCTAATGTTTAGTGTTCGTCTTGAAAGAAGACTGAACCAGCAGATTTCGATAAGTGCATACGGATTGCATTTCTACCTCGAAACTTTATTGTACACCTCTCATTTCGTTGGGGGAAGGGGGATCCTGGAATTGAGACGTATTCGCAGGATTGGATTTCGCTCACTTTGTTTTATGTAATCACAACACTAGCGGGAAGGCGGCTTTTCCTTAAGGACATTTCCTTTAAAATGATGTCTGATTACGCATGGAATTTATCCTTTTGAGAAAAAAAGGCCCTGGGTTACTAAAATAGTCTCTCCTTGAAAAGCGTCTCAAGTCCGCTCCTGAATAGGCCTGGTCAGCTAATCTTCGCTCTCGTTTTAAAGATGGTACTCTAACGCATATGACTGATATTTCTTTTCAGAAGCTTTCTGATTTCTAGAATCGCCTCTGGCTCAAAATCTTGGTTCTTCTGGCTGTCTACCCTATCTCTAAGAATCAATCGTACATTCTTGGGTTTTTCCTTGAAACTAGACATCTTTCAATATATCTTCTAACATTGAAACCATCTTGGACGATTTAGCATTCATAAATCCAATAATAACTTTTTACAACTATAGTTATCCAAGTAGGATTACCAAAGTATGCACTATCACCAATGATATACTTGCCTAACTAAACAGCAGACCTAAAACTCATTCTTTTTGCCAATAATTCTTTCAGACACAATTTAGATATGTGTTTGCTGGAGCTAATTTGTATCACTACTTTTAAACTTGAATTCCAGCTTTATTTATTTCTTGAAAAGATTTTCTCCGGCTATACTTGCCTTAGTAATATTCACATTTCAAACAAGATATACCTGCAGGAATCTTAACCTCTAATCTTTCTTAACATAAACATATCACAATCCAGGATATCAATTTAAACAACTAATAACAATAAATGGACAAACCCCAAAACCCGCCACATTCATTTATTTGCTTAATTTGCCACATTCACTTATTTGCCATTTTCGATTATGAATCATATGTTTCAGGTAATTAACTCCTTTTGGTGGTGTCGTTAATCAAGGGTTCTTTTAGAACTATAAAAGAATTGCAATTACGATTCAATACAAAGGTACCCATTTTCTTCACAATCTGAGTGTCCAAGTGCGAATGTAAAATCTGTATTTTAAGATAACCTAAATTTTATAGTTGCACAAAGGCTCTTTCTCGGTTCTTTGGAGTTTCTTTTTATCAACAAAATCCATGAAATATTGATTCCAAAGACTGCCACTTAACTAATAGAATACAATTTGGTTTTTGTTAGAAACTGCTGTCATGCAATACTTTTAACTTGTGGTCCAACAAAGATTCGGGTCTTTGAGTTCTAGGCAGTTTAATTCTGGAAATTTTGCCTTAATTATGAAACCATCTCAATATTTTTCATTATAACTAAGTTTATATCCACAGAGAGAGCATTATCAACCCGAGTTACTAATAATACTGCATATCGAGGGTTTAATTTACTACAAAATCATTTTGTAGTAAACGTTTTTGTAACTAACCAAGAAAAAGTCATTTGACATTTTCTTGGTTTACCGGAAATGTCCAAGTAACTTGTAAACTACTGGAGAAATACATTTCTATGACATGATATGCATTATTATTTGTATAAAAGTAAATTAAAGTTGTCTCAAAACAAAATGCAATTTTGTAATTAAGTTGTCTGACCTAAGTTAAGTCCACATTTTGTGTCTTAGGAACGAACTCATTTCGCGCTGCCAGTCCTCGACAACATAGCACTGTTATTCGAATGTCGCACAAGAGAAAAAAACAGCAATGCTTGAGAAATACAAACTATAATCCAAGAAATCGCGCGATGTTCCTTAGATTTGACTGTATTCAATATTTGGGACAAACTCTAGTAAGTTTTCTTTATTTCAACACAGTTAGGCTATGGGTATTGAGGGTTACAGGTATTTGGGATGATTCGACAAATCTAAATATAAAATTTCATGAAAATTCTTTCACTGGGAGTAAACCTACGAACGGACAAACATGATGAAGGCAACATATATATATATATATATATATATATATATATATATATATATTAAACATACACAAACTAATTTTTGAGTTTATCAAAATATTTCCTTAAAATGTTCGAATATGTTTCGTATCTTCTGTGGTGGTCAGAGTGATCATTCCGAACCATGAAAAAGAGATATAGGCGCCCACCGTAACCCTATCCAACCTTCCATGGTATCTCTTTTCCACTCATGTCCTGACGGAATTTCTTCTCGTGCTCTGCACTAACGCCTAGATTAGGTCTGAAATAAAAAGAAAAATTGGGTGATGGCGAAGGTAATGGAAACTGACATTCTGCATACCATTTTTCAGTAATTTTCAATCAATTTGTCAACCAGTCCTTTATAATTTTTACTCTTAATGTTATCAAACAAAACCATTCAACTAAACTGCCAGGATTTTACTCAGTTGGTCACTTTATCTTCCAATCTTGTGATGCCAATATCTGCTGAACTTGTGGACTTAACTTATGGAAATGAGCCTTTTATATCAGAGATCTTTGGAAACATGGATTGTATATGCTTGAAGGTGTCATATGGGAATTCCATACTTTTGGAAAATTACCTGACTAGTCTCAGACTCTGGAGATGGAGTGATGGAAGCAAGGGATTGTATGCTACATTGTGTATGTCAGAGCAGCAACTCAATTCTGGAAGATAATTCTCTTCTCCTGCAGTGCTGATTTAATGCCCTGTGCTCCAGAGGCCAAGCAGGCAAGAGAACTTAATAAACCACCTTACAAACCCAGAAGGAATTCCAGCATCTTGAAGTGCCGACAAAAAAAACAATTTATACTGGTCATAAGTAGTCGTTAAGATAGTCTCCATAGTCTTCTTTAATATGCGGACATATAGTCAGTAGGAACGTATGTAATATGTATATTTTATATCTTTAATGCATACGTTATTTTTTGAGCATAATAAACATAAAATGTCTATTTAATGCATATTTTATGTTTTGCTACATGTTTTAAATATCACAAAAAACAAACACTTCCATTTCCTCCAAGATAACACTAGAGAAAAACCAATAATACCGTTGTATTTAGCACATAAAATACTAATTATAAAAAGTTAAATGCAAGTATTTTCGTATTGCGTAATCACTATATACGTTACATAATATACAGGAACTTTGCTAGCAAGGATAAGGAGGTGATTACCCATTTTATGAGACAATGGTTAGGCCATATCTTGAGTACTGTATACAGGTCTAGAGGCCTCATTTTATGAAGGATATAAATCTGCTGGAACGGGTGTAGAGAAGGGCAACGAGATTGGTGAAAGGAACGAAAGGGTGCTCTTACCAAGAAGGCTTCAGTTCCGCAAATTGTAAAGTCTGGAGACTAGGTATCTGCGAGGCGATCTGACTGAGGTATTTAAGGCTTTGAGTGAGCTCAATGCTGATGGCATCAATCCTCTTTCTCTTACTACACACATGAGGGGACATAAATTCTAATTAAGGAAGGATGGTTGCAAAATAGATGGGAGGAAGTTTGCTTTCAGCCAGCGGTTGGTTGATTGTTGGAATAAACCTCCATCTGTTGTTGTGGAAATGGGAGTTTGAATAAATTCAAGAGAGGACTAGATGCACTATTATTATTATTATTATTACTAGCCATATAGTGCAAGGAAGCCTGAGACTTATGCTGCACCAGCTAAGAGAGGATTAGAGAGGATGGCCAGATGATGTGGGAAGGTTTTTTTTTTTTTTTTTTTTGGTTGATGCTTTATAAGCTTGCTTTTTTGCATTATTTGCCACTGCTAATAGCATCTACGAGAAAAATGCAAATATTAGTGCATTACTTGATTTCAACAGTCGGAAAAAAAGTCATAACTGACTACCTCTCGAATGCTTAACTTGTTAAACTATGTTATTGCAGGATTTCGTTACAGAAACAAAATCTTCCTTCATTCCTTTTTGGTCCTGTAATTTGGCTTGTTCTTCTCATTTACAGTTAAAGTAAAAGTGCGATCTTTTTATTGACAATATTTCTGCGGGACCAATTCTTGATTTTAGCATAACATGGGCACTTTAATGGCTTATCTTGCCCCTCCCCCAAATGAATCATGATAAACTGGTTTCCGAATAAACATGGTTTAACATATTAAAGAGTTTCTACGGCCTTATCAGAAGATAAAATGCAAGAATAAATCTTCAGCACAAAATCAAGAAAGAAACACTTAAGCACAGAGAAAGAAACAATGGGGAGATCTTTGAGGAGGCAATGACCTATTAACACTTTGCAACAGTACCTGACGTTTAGATAAAATTATGACATATGAAAATTAGTTTCTCTGAATGTGAAATTTCTTCTCCTTATTAGCATACTTTCGAAAAGTAAAACGAGCATAATTATCTGATAGCAAAATATGTATATATATATTCTCCCTATAATAACCTTTGTGCTTATATTCTGATACAACATAAATCTGCAATTCACATGAGTAGGAAGAAAGAAGTGTTATAATATATCCTGATGGAATTATTTTCCCTTTAATCCGCCATCTTGAAACAAGACAGCCCAACAAAAATCAAATTTACAGAAGCTGGAAGTAAAGTGATTTCTATGATCTATCCACAGTAGTTTTACAGGCACATCATCAAAGGGGTAACTTAAAGGGATAAACACAGAAAGTGGGCCTAGGGCGTGGTGTATTGAGAGAAAAGTGTATAATCAACATCTGTAAAGTGCGTCTGCAGGTCACAAAACTGGATGAAAACATTAAAGATCCAGATGGTTAACATCTATCGATTAATTTCTCCAGGAAATTATTTCCTCTCCACAAAAGTTGTAATTCAACTATAGGCAAACATTTGAACTGCAAAAATGGCACCCAGTTTCATCAACTCTGTATTCAAATGGTCACGTGCCGAAGAGTTATTTTCTTCAGCTATATGGGAAGTTCTCCTTGGTTATCTTTAAATTCATGCAATTTATTTTTCCTTGATATGAATTTATTGCTATTCTTGTCCAGTAATTATACCCTTCCATGACCACCACATAAACTGAACTGGCCAAGGAGATAATCCGACGAAAGATATTTTTACAAGCCATTAAAATCCTGCAGCTGCCAATTTTCGTTATCAAACTTCAGCAAGATGTAATTTCTCTAGCCCTCGCCGTTAATATTTGGATGAAATGTCAGACAACCCAAAGCTATCTACTTGCATAAGTCTTGACCTTGAAATATTTAACAGGTGTCGCTGGTGGTACATAGACAGAGATAACGAGGTCTGTGGTAACTAAGTCGAGTGATGAATGAGATTTTTCCCCAAAATCGAAGATAAATGGGTGTGGTAAACGAATACTTTGCCCTTGAATGCGTGTTTGAATTGGCATTCCATAAACGACTACTGAATATTCCGCGTTGCATGTGCATGACTACACTAGGAAGATTAACGGAAGACAGATTCACAGACATTAAGAATTATTCACACTGCATCATTTGTCATTCATATTAATCTTCAACTGCAGGCAGGTAAGAAAGCAGGAATCCTTATCCAGGATGGTATTATATATCTGGCTCACCATCACTGTAGTTTGTATGTAATCGCCAAGGTTTATTGCTGCACTTAGAATTTTATTACTATTTTTAATAACTTCACCAGCTGGGCACTAAATTTGAGTGTTTTTGAATGCTGATACCTTTATATATTCGGGGAAGAGGGGTTAAAAACTTCAAATTTCAGTTAAAATATTATTTTTTTTTTAATGCCATGCATGATTAAAACACTAATAGCTACCATGAAATAAATCCATGAAATTCTCACTTGATACCCCTAATTCAGCCATAATATAAAAAATAAATAAATTAATTAATTTAAAAAAGTGATCTTAATCATTGTGCTAGCCAAGAGAGCGAAAGTTAATTATATCCGAAGAGTAATTTTTAAAGAAAATATGAATAGATCCTCTTGGATACCTGTGTACATAGTTCGTAGTCGGTTCTGAAACGTGTCTCTAATTTAGAGAATTTTGTGATAGCATTCTCTGAAAAGGAATTACAAAGTGCATTTATTTTAATTTCGACATTTAAAGAAATTCTCGTTATCGATAAGCTCGTTGCATTTGTAAAGAGATTTTCGCGTGCAAAAGCGCGTGAAGCACGCGTTGTTCTTCGTTAAGTGAAATAAAACGAATTGTGGCTAAAATGCGAAGTAGGAAAGTAAAAAGAGTTCTGTTCGGTGGAAATATGCAGGAGAACTTAAGCTAAAAAGGTCTCTTCGCTGCTCTAATCATTGCCTTCGTGTATATGAAATCAGCTGAGGCAAGAAAAGGCTCCCCCATTCCAGAATTCCAGATTTTAGAATATACCGAACTGCCTTTGCTACAATGTTTAGAAATTCCAACTTGTTGATAAAACGGAAAATAAGTCTAAGTTGCTACACCAATCCAAATACGCATCAGTAAGCGAGTTTTATTTCTCTTGCAAGATATTAGCCATTTTTCATTGTGCCACATGAGTAGCACACGCTGAGATTACAGATCTAAAGTTTTTTCGAGCTTTAATTGGAACCTACGTTGCCTCATTGCGCATACAGTAAGAAGCTTTGAGTTGCATTCAAATGCTTCTCTTTTCAGGTACGGACCAGTTTTATAGTTAAGGTAGAAACCACAGAATATATTAATGACTATTTCCTAAAGACATTCATACTCAAGATATGTAGCATACGTTAGGTAGTTACTGTTACTTTGCATAGCTTTCTATCCTATCTCTTGTGTCTGTTATACTGCGTACATTACTAAATTGAATCGTAATTAAAACTGGCCACTAAAATCATGTTTTATAGATTGCGAGTTTAAAATTTTTGCGCATTCACATTTCAAACTTCAAATGCCTTGTAATACATAAACACAGTTTAAAGATCATTCGCTGCGCATATCATATTGTACACAGAACAGTATAAAAAACCCCGGTATAAAACACCCCAATAGTTAAGTTATGACACATTTTCTACTTCTTTGAAATTCGTTGATTTAACAAGATGAACGGTTTTGCAGTATTTTCTACTGCTGTTACTTTTAACACCTACAGTATTTCTTTTCATTTAAATTATTTTGAACGTCGAACTACAGGAAGGAGCTACATATCAAGGATTAGAGATGTGCAAATGTATCCCCAATTCACAAAGGGTGACACGAGTAATTACAGACCAGTTAGTTTAACTTCCATTCGGGGGAAAATAATGGAGTCACTGGTTAAAGATGCATTGCAGGATCATCTATAAAAGACTGCAGTAATAATTCAGACACAGCATGGGTTTCTTAAGGGAAAGTCTTCTCTGATAAATTTCACTGGATACTATGATGTGGTTACAAAGGAACTGGATGCAAAACATAATTTTGATATCATATACTTGGATTTCAGAAAAGCTTTTGACACTGTTACACATGGAAGACTACTCTACAAATTGGAGCAGTATGGTATTAAGGAGAAGTTGCTACAATGGATAAAAGGATGGTTGAGTGGGAGAACACAGAGTGGTTATCAATGGACACTGCTCTTCATGGACAATGTTATTAGTGGAGTCCCCCAGGGCTCGGTGTTAGGACCATTGTTGTTTTTGGTATTTATCAATGATATTGATGAAGGTATATCACAGCTAATGTCTAAGTTTGCAGACGACACGAAGGTTGGTAGGGTCGTTAATGACAGTAATGATAGTACACTACTGCAACGGATCGGGAAAAGTTGAGCAGATGGGCTGCGAGGTGGCAACTGAAGTTTAACATTGACAAATGTAAAGTTCTGCATATGGGTAGCAGTAACCCCAGAGTAACATATAAACTGTGTGGTACTATACTTAGGGTAGTGGAGAAAGAAAAGGACCTGGGGGTAATTTTGCAGTTAGATATGAAGTTTTCTGAGCAGTTCAAGAAGGCTGCAAGAGTAGATCATGGTGTCTTGTCAATGATATACAGGAATTTGGCTAGCAGGAATA
The DNA here is from genome assembly GCF_048544385.1 of Mastigoproctus giganteus. Lineage (NCBI taxonomy): Eukaryota > Metazoa > Arthropoda > Arachnida > Uropygi > Thelyphonidae > Mastigoproctus > Mastigoproctus giganteus. The sequence continues at coordinate 17,523,930 of NC_143588.1, read as the reverse complement.
AGGGTGTGATTGCCCCTTGTATAAGGTAATGGTCAAGCCACACCTTGAGTACCATATACAGGTCTGGAGGCCTCATTTTTGGAAAGATGTAGAGCTGGTGGAACGAGTACAGAGAAGGGCAACGAAGAAGGGCAATGAGTGGAACAAAGGGTTGGAGTTACCAAGAAAGGCTTAAGTTCTGCAAATTGCAGCTTCTGGAGACTAGGCACCTGCGAGGTGATCTAATTGAGGTGTATATAGTCTTGAATGGATTGAGCAAGCTCAATGCTAATGGGATTCTTCCTCTTGCTCAGATTACTCACATTAGGGGGAATAAATTCAAATTGAGGAAATACAATTGTAGAACAGATGTGCGGAAACTGGCCTTTAGCCAGAGGGTGGTTGACAGTTGGAACAAACTTCCATCTGTTGCAGTGGAGGTCAGCAACTTTTTTTATTTTTATGTGAACCCCAAACACGAGAGGTATTAGAACCTATTGTACTTAGTACCGTGCTTGGGTTGGAGGTTGAGAAGACGAAAGAAGATATTTGTTGACATTGGACTTGAACTTCTGTAGATTGTAATTTTCAGGAAATACGTATGAAGGAAGGTTGTTCCAGAAAACGGCAGTTGAATGAATAAATGAGGAAGATGAAAAGTTGGTTCTGTGGGTTTGAAGTTGGACAGTAAATGGATGTTGGCTGGTGGCGGCACGTGTTCGGACTGTTTTGAAAGAAAGAGCGGGAATTATAGAAGCTAATTCAGAAGAACAGTGCCCATGGAAGTATCTGTAGAAGAGGCATGCAGCAGAAACAGTGCGTCTATGAGACAGCGAGTGGAGAGACTCTGTTAGAGATGAATCATTAATTAACCTAACTGCCCTCTTCTGAATGGAATCAAGAAGCCTGAGAGAGGTTTTGGGGGCACCACCCCAGATGTGGGAACAATATTCCATGGCAGGGCGGATTTGCGATTTATACAGAGTGAGCAGCTGTTTGGAAGAAAAGTAACGCCGAGAGCGAAAGAGAAAACCAAGTTTTTTAGATGCAGAGGAAGCAATATTGGTAATGTGCTTGTGCCAAGAGAGATTAGAAGTCAGGGTAATCCCCAAAAGAGATATATCCTTTTGCCTAGAAATTGGAGTGTCACTAAAGATAAGCATAGGAGCAGAAGAATCCTTTTTGCGAGATATAAGACAAGGCTGAGTTTTAGAAGGGTTGAAATCAACTAAGTTGTCTTTGCCCCACTGGAGAATTACCTGGAGATTGGCATTTAAGGAATTGGTAGCAGATTTTCTAGAAGTTGAAGCTGATTGAGCAGGACAAGGTTTCTCAAAATGGAAAGTTGAATGCAATGTGCTATCATCGGCAAAACTATGGATAGGATTTCCAGTCAATGGAAGAAGGTCATTGATATACAAGAGGAAAAGAGTGGGGGAAAGAACTGAACCTTGGGGGACACCGGCATAAGTGGAGAAGTTAGAAGACAGAGAGCCATCAACCATCACCCTCAGTGAGCGATCAGAAAGAAAACTGGATAACCAATTACTAAAAACAGTTGGCAAACCATAAGATGGAAGCTTGTTTAGAAGACCTTTATGCCAAACACGATCAAAAGCCTTTGAGATGTCAAGAGCAACTACTTGTGTTTCACCGAACCTTTCCATTGAATTAGTCCATAAATGGGTAACATAAGCCAGAATATCACCAGTGGATCGACACTGACGGAATCCATACTGGTGATCGTTGATCAGACGGAAGGTTTCAAGGTAGTTTAAGAGTAGGCGGTTAATTGATTTCTCCATTACTTTAGAAAGAGTAGAAGTAATTGCAATGGGACGATAATTGGATGGGAGGGATTTGTCATCCTTTTTAGGAACTGGCTGGATATGAGCAAATTTCCAGGCAGAAGGAAAAACACCTTTAGAATAAGAAAGTGAAAAAAGGCGGCAAAGAATAGGAGTAAGTTCAGGAGTACAGGTTTTGAGAACAAGTGGAGAAATACCATCAGGACCTGGAGCTTTCTTAGCATCGAGATTCATTAAAATCCTTCTGATATCCTTTTGACGGAAGACCACAGGAGGCATTGAATGGAGTGTGTTGGGAATGGGGGGAGGTGTTTTACCAAGATCATTAATACATGAGCTGGAAGAAAAATGGGATGCTAGCAGGTCAGCTTTATCCTTGGCTGAAGTAACAACAGAACCATCTGGTTTGGACAGAGGTGGGAGCAGAGATGGACAAAAGTTGCGGCCAATAGCTTTGGCAAGAGACTAGAATGCTCGGCTACCATTAGGGCAAGAAGCAAGTTTTCTACTCTTAGCCTGTTCAAACTCTAGTTTGGACTGATTAATAATTGCTTTACAATTGTTGCGAGCTTTGGTGTAGGAAGAAAATGAAACTGAAGAATTAGAAACAAGCCAATTACGATATGCAACATTCTTCTCTTGGACAGCCATAGCACATTTATTGGAAAACCAAGGTTTAGATAAAGGACGAGATTTTAAAGTGGAGTGTGGGATAAAGGATTCCATTCCTGCAAGAATAATTTCACTGACACGATCTGAGCAAACGTTGACATCAGAAGTTTTGAAACAGTAATCCGACCAAGGAAAAGAAGAAAAGAAGTCTCGCAGGTCATCCCATTTTGCATTCTTGTAATGCCAAACAACACGAGGTGTGGAATAGCCATGAGATAAAGGTTCCATTGGAGAAGAGACAATCACCAAGTTGTGATCTAAAGTGCCTAAAGGAGCTCTCACTTCGACCGTGTACTTAGAAGGGTTGTTTGTGAGAAAAAGATCAAGCGTATTGGCTGTATGATTAGGATTGTCCGGTATTCTTGTAGGTAAATGAACAATCTGTGCAAGGTCATTAGTAATTGCAAAAGCCTCAGCATCTCGACCTGCTGGGTCGGTGTGACTAGAAAACGGAAGCCAGCTGGGGTTGTGAACATTAAAATTACCAAGGAAAATTACCTCACTGTTAGGAGAGTTGGACTGGAGAAAGTCAAGTTGCAACGAGAGGAAGTCCAAGAGCTCCAAGTGATTAGTCGAGTTGGGAGAACGGTAAAGACAACAGATGAATTTGACACAATGAGGTAGAGAGATTTTAAGCCAGAGAAGATCAAAGAGAGGAGATTCCAAATTGCCAAGTCTCTGACAGGGAATATCAGAACGGACATATGCACAATTACCACCTTTGAGGCGAAAGAAATCATACAGCGAATAATTTGGGCATCTGAGATGAGCAGTAGTTGAATTAACCGATAACTGAGATTCTGTCAGAAAAAGTACATGAGGTTTGGCAGACTGCAAGTGGAAATGGACATCGTCGAGATTAGAATTGAGACCACGTATATTTGTGAAATGAATTAGGAAGTGCTTGGGAGGTTTCGATCTTTTCGCAGATAAGCTTGCTCTATTAGTTTGACAATTCATGGTGTATTCAATAGTAAGAAAAAGTGGGTGGGACATGCTGTATGGAGTAATGAAATTTTTGGATATGGCGTACATGTGGTAAGAATATACCCAGATCCTTGACATAACGTGGCCTCGATAATGCTCCCCACATACACACTACTCGGACTCCCTCCAGTCACTATCTGGCAGAGTAGAGGTAGCAAGATTATACACTAGCTGATCCGGAAGCCTCCTAGAGAGTTACCAATAAGTCCGGTCCAGTGTACTAACTAGCGGCCGGCCTGCGAAAACCGTTTTAGAGCTGTACCCTCGAAATGTAAGGAATATTGGATCTCGCCACGACGTTCATCATAACCTCAAATGTCGTCAATCATACTGCATGATGGAAGAGATAGGGAAGGGTTGACCGGAACTTAGCTCTAGAGACTAAACATGGGTTCCACCACTTCAAGCCTCCAATAAGCAAAGTGGTGGTATTTCACCGGTTGATGAGAGTCATCTTCCACCTAGTATTCCACTTAAATAAGTTTAAGGCAGAACTAGACAAACATTTGGAGTGAATGGATGGGTGAAATGGGAAGGGGTTTTTTTTTGGAAAGCTTGCTTTCTTGCATCATATGCCTCTACTAACTCTAATGTGGGATTTACTTAAATATGTAACTGTCATCAAAGGTGTGTCATGGAAAGGGTTTTTGCTTTCGTCAAGTTGACTTCAGTGGCCTCAGACAGTTCTTAAATTCTCTACAGTGGTACCAACGATAATGTTACCAACACCATCTAAATGGGAAGCATTCATTGAGGTAATCTTGAAAGCTACTGGGCTTTTTGTTCCAACTAAGAAATACTTGTTCAAAGGTTAAGCCTGAATGGATGTCAGATGAACTAATGAGACTCGTGGCAAAGAAGAAAAATGCATGGGATTCATATAAATTGTCAGGCGACACAAAAGACTACAGTAGATATAAGCTAGTTTGTAATGAAGTCACAAAAGGAGGTTAGGCAAGCAAACGCAGTTTACGAGAAATCTTTGGCAAAGGATGAAAATAAAAACAGCAAAGACTTCTTTACTGATGTAAACTCTAGAAGGAAAGGGATGAATCAGATTGGTCCACTTGATATTAATGGTTCGATTGTTGCTGACAATGTTGACTTTGCACAGCTTTCTATCCTATCTCTTGTGTCTGTTATAATGCGTACATTACTAAAAGGCTGTTGAATCGTAATTAAAATTGGCCACTAAAATCATGTTTTATGAGTTTTAAAATTTTTGTGCATGCACATTTCGAACTTCAAATGCTACGCTTTGTAATATAAAAACATGGTTTAAAGATCACTCGCTGCGCATATCATATTGTACACATAACAGTAGAAAAAAAACCCGGTAGTCCACAATAGTTAAGTTATGACACATTTTCTACTTCTCTGAAATTCGTTGATTTAACAAGACGCACGGTTTTGCAGTATTTATTACCGCTGTTATGTGACTATTTTTAATACCCATTTCTTTTCATTTAAATTATTTTGAATATCGAACTACAGGAAGGAGCTACATATCAGAACTTTATGGAAGCTTTTCAAAAAGAGCAATAATTATTTTCAAACGTAGCTTTAAGCTATTAAGGCTTGTCAGTCTCTCAATTATAAAAATTTCTTCAATACTCATTTCAGAAGCAATTTTTTTTATTTAACCTCGAGCTAAGCTAAAAATATTCAGAACATTTCTGTCCTTTGTAGCTTCGTATGGAGGCGCTGACTGAAAATATACAATTCGAATCCTTGAATGTCGACCAGAAGTCAAAATTCAAATGGGGGAAGGATTTACAATCAATGTTTGCAGTTCTGCATGTAATAGGAGTTGGGCAAAAATTCATCTGTCTTTTACATAATCTCAATGCAGTCCTGTGACTGGAACACACAGGTATCCGTACCTTTGTGTTGTGTTCAGTCACAGGATTTGAGCATCTGCTGATTTGAACCATCTGCTTTCACAACGCAAACCCAGCAGTGCTGTACTAGACTAAAGGGAAAATGGCGATTAATTTCTTGTAGGTTACTTTTTTAGTTTAGAAGTGTACTCGAATGAAATAAGTTATTTTCATTTGAAACATTCCCTAGTTCATCCCAATAAGGGAGAGTGGGGTATTGACGTTCTCCCCAGGAAAAAATTATCTAGTTACTTGATCAATTTATTTAAAAATTATCTCACTATTTAGCGTAGGTAACAGTTTAAATTTGTATTTTTAGCTCAATTTTAATAAGAATTAAATAAGAAAACCGTTATTTGGGAGATACTGACTCCAAAAGTAGGGTTAGCACTCAGTATGTTGAGGGGCCAGTTTGAGACCATTTAAGTGTGCCTACGCGCTAGTACTACTAAGGAAACTTTTTCAGGCTAGTCTGGCCCTGATCGTAACAATCTTGATTTTATTACTAATTATATTTAATGTTTTAAGCAATCTAATAAATTCATGGCTACATATTTTTATAATTAATTAGTAAATTAATTTTTCTAAAAGGTACATCTGACAGGATGGTGTAACCGGTTTCAAACAGTTCTGAATCATAGGTATACGAAAAAAAATTTCTTTTATAGTAATTAATTTTTCTCTTATCCTTGGATTATATTTGTAAATACAAAAGAGTATGATAATCGTGGTAAATTCAATATAGTAAGTATATTTTAGCATTTCTGTTAGAATTAATGAACCTAAATATTGAATGCGATTAATTAACATAATTTTGCAATTTTAAAGGCTGATATATCATGTGTTTTCTCAGATACACGATACGAGAGCTAAAAATTAATGGCACTGAGTAATTTTAAGTGAGTCCGAGTCGAAAATAAATTATGAAATAATTCAAGTGTGGGCACAGAACAAAGTAAATTAAATTTATGCGCTGAATACTAAAGGGTCAAGAAGAAGCAACAGCACTGAGGGAACCCTGCTTTAAAGGTGAAATAGTGGGACGCTACACTATTTATCAAGACTGATAAGATCTGTTAGATGAATAGCTACTGATACATTCTGGTAATGAACTAGATATTCCGTTGGAATTTATTTGGCAACCAGCCTGCCTTGGCCGAAGCGAAGACCCTACACAGGCTGGTAACTGATCAGCTGGCAATAGTCATTCAAGTCCCGAGCAAGTTTTGGACGGGGGTAGTGAAATTTTTAGGTTAAATGGTATCCAGTATTTTTGCTACAAAGTTAAGAATGATAGGGGACTATATTTTGTAATTCCTTTTTGTATGATTCCATAATTATGGAATCATACAAAAAGGCAGACATCTACAGGTTTCTCAGGATTCTTGAATTTATAAAGTTACCAATTGAATTCGTGGTATAATGCCATAATAAAAAGTTCCATCACAGCCTCTCTTAAAATATATTAAAGAACTACCAAGTTTTACTTAAGAATATTTGATAATCCTCAATTATTAACTGTCAATTGCTGTGACACAGAAAGCTAAGTTTTAATTACATATTCCTAAATATTTGTTTTCTGTAGTTCACCAAATTATAATCTTCAGAAGACAGCAATCTTTTATTAACGTACTGATTTCTTTCTCTTTTCTTTTTTCACAGTGCAGTTCTAACAGAGAGAGAGGGGGGGGGAGGTATCGCACATCATTAAATTTTTCAGACGTGAGGAAATTCTGAAAAGGGTGTACCTCCACTTTGTATATACATATGTGGATTACTGTGTTAATGTATAGAATATTGATTCTGGGATTTGGAAGGGAAGAAAATACCGAGAATTGTAGATCAGTATGGCTTAGTTCTTTCTGTCAATATGATTCGAAGAAAAGCGCAAGGTCAATAGCCTTGTGAATATTTAAAATCACAAGATTTCTTTTTTTCTCAATAGAAGTCAGTTCAAAACATACTTCAAGACCGGAATCGTTAGCCAAAGGAGACCAAGAAACACTGCCGTGCAAATATATCAGCTATACGCTGAAATTAACTTGAAAATAAGCACTGTATCTTTACAAAACGGTTTTAGTGAATATCTGAATCGAACTGAGCATCGTAAGTTTAAAAAAAAATTCTTAATTCTTAAAATGAATTAAGAATTTCTCATTTCTTTTTCTCTTCCTCTAAAAGGAAATGCCCGATAACCTGACACGAGACTAGATAATCCACTCTGAGGAACTCACTCTCAGCATGCGGTACTCTCAGTACGACAGGCACATTATGGGCCAATGTCCCGCCATTGAAACAAAAATGGGTTCTAATTTCGGGGTGTTCTATTAATGCAATGGCATTACTGATGAATGACGAAGCAATAATTTTGTTCTTCATATATAAAAATAAACAGGTTTTAAACGGAACACTTACTTTTACTGAGCTCCCCTTTGTAAATCCCTCTCCTCAATCCCTACCCCGCAGCGAGTAGCTTGTCATTCCTTGGCAGGCGCAGAGAGCTGGGAGCACATATAAAGTGCTGGAATTGCAATTTTACAAAAAGCCATTACTGCAAATAGTACTTGGAGCAGGAGATTGGAAATGGTAATTGCTTTCATCTGTTCTACATTTCAGAAGTACCCAGTAATTCTTTTTCTGCTCAGTCACAATAAAGAAACATGCATTGTAAAACGTGTTTTGCAGTGCAAGCTTCCAAATCTAGCAGGAGTTAGTGAATTGGTTTGATGACGCAACACTACCAATTGAAATATTCTGCTTAACCCCCTCCTCTTTTTTAATTCGCCTTAGGAATGCTTTAGGATAGTTTTTCTCCAAAATCAGCCAACAAAGCCGTGGAGTTCGTTGTCAACCTTCCCATATTTTTAAATGAATGGATGCAATTGTTAAAACTTGTAAATCTCTCTTTGGATGCATACACGCTCGAGTTTTTCATCCAGCAAAACAAGCCTGGGTTCATATCTCGACGGGGAGAACTTTTACAGTTCGTTTTTTCATAGTTTATGCTAAGTAGTAAACCTCGGGCAACAGCCGTATGGTTTTCCCTCCCCGAAAACGCAACCATCCATAGAAATACTCAATTTACAGGCACAGCAATTAATAAGAATTTCCGAAGTTAATCTCTCATTACTCCAGTGTTAAAATATTTGATTTATATTTTTCACTAAGATTTATAAACGTAATTCATGAGTGAATGAGATTTTGCGGTATGAACACCTGAAAAAGTGTCAAGTCACCCTTAAAAACATCGCGCTGCCAACTTAAAACATGGAGACCTCCAAAACATACTAGACCAGATGCGTTAGCATTTGCTACTTAAACTCATTAGTCCGAGAGCCACGGTTTCCTTGGAAACGATTAAACACACGCTAGCATAAAGTTGACTAATTAAAACACGTTCCCATTTCTCCGAATATATTTACGGGGTCTAGACGACATTCCTCGAAATTTTCATTTATTACGTCCTGTTGTCTGTCTTTCTGCGCTATCCATCTTTCATTCTCTCCGAAATGTGGGAAAGGCAAAGAATAAAAAGCACCTGTGAATGGAAAGAATACACTTTACCTCCTTAATAACTGACTCCATAATGGCCTCCTTCATACCGTACAACTAGCTGCTACCTGTAGGCCCGTGGCTATGAAGACGAACTCGCTTCCACCCCTCATTATTTCCATCCCCCATCTTCATGCGTTCTATGAGGACGATTAGTCTTCGGGGTGAGAACTTTAAGGGCGGGGAACACAATCGCGAAAAACAGTTGGAAACGGGAAGGAGAGCGTGTAGCGGAAATAGGGCAGGCAGGATAGTGGGACTGGCAGGAGGTGGGACAAACTTCTCGTTAAGGGCTCCGTTTCAAGGAGACGATGGTACTCGACGTCACCACAGTTGGGGCAGTTTTACGACCCGTATACCTTCCGGCATTAGCGAGGCCAGCTTCGGTAGTTCGGATGGCGGTTATGTGGCAAACTTGCATCAATCATGGTGTCTGTTACTTTAGAAGTGGCGCTAATCTACATTTAGCCCGAATACTTATTTCCATTTGATTTATAAAGACTACCCCGCATTCCGTAGCCTGCAAATTATAACCCTCATGGTTAGGCATGATAACAAACACACCGCGGAGGTGTTTACGAGAAATGGTCGAAAACATAACGTGGGAACACCTGCCTTGGTCCACGAAACAGCGACCGAGAACCATGCGGGTTTTATAGGAAGTTGCTTTATACATATCGCTCGATCGACGGCCAAAGTTCACTGTTTGCTTCTTACGAAACCTCCTCTTCGCTCTTCCTACGAACTGAGGTACATATTTAAGGACGCAGCTGTACCTGGGCCCAAGAACAAAGGGTTCCGGACACATGTCACCTTAAACGAAGCAAAAGTTACAAATAAAAATTCAAGCAAATGCGTGTGGTTTATGTTATTTTTAAAGGATGGTTGCTTTATTTAAATTCGAATTTTATTATTTTTCTCAAAACATATAATGGAATAATAATTATTATTCACTCTTGATATTTTAAGGAGTCCTTATGTGCTGTAATGTAATAACTAGATCGTACGTATAGCTTAGCTTAATGAGGTGAGTGCTGAAAATTAAGCTAAGCTATACGTACGATCTAATTATTATTCATTATTTAATTAATATAGGAGACCAGTGATATAGAAGACGTTTTAAATCACTTAAAAAGATCGAACAAAAATTATTTGTTCCTGCACCTGAGAAGAAAGGACAAAATTAAAAATAAATAATAAAAATAAGCGTTCTAAAATGCAGCTTTTTTTTTTTTTTTTTGAGTATTACTTCTCTGATAACAGACACGCGCCAGCTGCATGCAGTAATAACAGCTCTTGAGCGCATGCAAATAAGGTTATACGTACGCAAAACAGCAGTTTTTGAGTAGTTTAAAGGAAGCAGGAAGTTGTTATGATCATGCAAGTGGACGTAAAGAACAACATAAGACCAAAATTCAGATATCAAAAAAAGTCGTTCTTAGAGGAAAGTGCTTTAAAATTAAGTAGTTTTCTCTGAATTAGAACTTCGTCGTACAATTTCAATGAATAAAAATTTATTTTAAATGTTTTTAATTAAAATAAATTAAAAACTCGGTGTTGTTAATTTAACTTTAAATACACGGAAATTTCTGCAGTTAAGTACTGATACTCTAGTTTTAAATTTACTCCATTCTTAGTTTTCTTCATACATTCATAATACTAACCCTCCCGTGATTTTTATGGACTTCACACGATTGCCATTAGTAATTAGATACTGCGTTTGTTTTAAGTTACCTCTTGTAGCGCCCCCTAATGTAGGAGTTTAAATGTTTTCGTAATTTCGTTTCTCGAATGGGGAGATTTCGGTTGATTCGTAGGTGGCACCAACGAGTTCACACTAGAGGTGAGAGTGTCTTAGCTCGGTATAAAAAGCAATTTACTTTTGTTTATTTTTGTAGCTGACTATGCACAATAAAAGAGTAATGTGGATAGTTCAAACAGTCGTTAACATTCCTTCGTAAAAATAGATACTCCCACTGTTCTGGATTAAGTATTACATGCTGTCAGGTTGTCAGTCTTCATAAACATCTCTACCGGTCGCTGTACGTCTACAAAGAAATAGTCCTCTTGCAAAATTGACTTCAATTAAAAAAAAAAAAAAAAAAAAGTCCTCCCATTTATAACAGTTCCCACAAAGCAAAACGGATGCATGTTGAGGCTGATAACCGAGGAATGAATATCGCCAGTATTCGATGTATTATCGTATTCTATAAACAAATGTCGTAAATCCCTGACGAAACAAAAGGGTGTTGCACTGTATCGGATTGTGTGTCGATAATTTTGATAAATATTCGGACGGTATCTATTCTTCTGTATTGGAAAGGCGCCAGGATGGCGTCATTTGAACCACACGGTATTCTCTATTCAAATACAGGTTATTCGATGAGAATCGAACTAAAGTGAGTTACAATTCTAGACTGTAGATAGTTTACACCCGAAAGGATTTGATCAATATACACTGCTCGACAAAATTAGCGAACAAAATGTTTTTCATAAATATTTTGTTGCGAACAGTGTCGCCGAAGACGAATATTTGATATAATAGGCATCCTGGCAGGCAAATTCCGAATATCTAATGGAAATCGATCCACGACCTTACAGATATGCACACTTTCCAAATTATTAACGCTTATAAAAACACGGATTCCGACCACATCACTTAAGTCCAGTTTTTTTTTTTTTTTTTTTTGGTTTACTCAATGAAATAGCCAAATGTTCAGTACTGAATATAGCAAGTCATTGTCATTTAGATGATTCTTTGAGATGGCAAGCCGTTGGAAGACTTGAATGCGGGCGAAGGTGGCATGCTGGCTTAATGTGTCACTCAGTGCCGTCTCGGCACTACGTAGTTTCAAAAGACAGGACTCATTAAAGAAGAGCTGGCCAAGGTTGCCCGAGGGCTACGTCAACCAGAACAGACCGACATCTGGCTCTAACAGCAAGACGGAACCCTACGATGTTCTGTCATCAACTGTCTCTAGTTTGCAACGGCCACAGGTCAAAACACTGCCAAAGGGAATGTGTTTAGAGGGCTTAATTCTGTGACCTCTACTCAAGAAAGCCGGTGGTTTGTATCCCATTATCCCAAAACCACTGTAGAGCTCGTCGAAACTGATGCCATGAACATGTGACTTGGAGCCCTCACAAATGGGATATAGTTCTATTTCCTGACCAGTCCCGTTTTAGCCTACAAACAGATTCTAGATGCTGTTTCATTTGGAGACAACGGTGAATGCGGTACCATCCATCCAAGATCAGAGAAAGAGACACTTAACGGTGGAGGCGGTGTTTTCGTGTAGGGAGAAATAATGATAAACGGCTGCATCCCTGTTCATTTTTTTGATAGGGTACCGTAACTACGCAGAAATATCGAGAACAGATCCTTGAACGGTATGTGCGGCTTTTTAGGGGTGCGATTGGCCCAGATTTTCTTTTCATGCGCCACTGCACATAAAGCTCCTGTGGTGGAGGAATATCTTGAAACTGAAGATACCCAACGACTGCCGTAGCCAGCACGATCACCAGACTTGAACCCGATCGAACATGTGTGCGACGCCCTTGGGCATCGTATTACACGCCGACAGCCAACTCCTCGATCACTTGGTGAGATAAGGTCTGCGCTGCTGCAATGGGATTTGTTGCCACAGAATGTTATAGACACCCTTATATCGAGCATGTTTCACCGCTGTCATGCCTGTTTAGCCGTTGGAGGGGATCATACGCCGTACTGATGTCATGTAACCACATTTTCGAGCATCTTTTATCAACTTCTGTGACCTTTTTGGTAATTCTTATACAACCCTTATAAATATCACTTTGATCTATGGTACACTACCACACCAAATTTTCTTCCCCCTTCTCAAGCTACGCCACGTTTTCTGTTAATTTTGTCGAGCAGAGTATTTGAATAAACAGTGTGGTAGTAATTATGCATACTGGTGCAAATGCCGATACAGTACAGCATACAAACTGCATATATGATGATTAAGATTGGAAAAACAGTTTCAGAATAACTACTTAAAAACAAGTAAAGTGTATTTCAACGCAAACTGTTCACGGGCTAAATAAGTATTCAGTAAGTCTGCACTGCTGTGTCGGCTACCAAATCATGGTGACGCAATCAGAATATGAAAAAGCTCTCCTTACAGATTGAGGAAATCGTGGACTGTACGTTTTCGGATTATTAGACGGATGACAGCGGAATCACAATTGAAACGCGTGTACTACTGTACTCTAATATCTGACCACTTGGCTACTACTGAATACATGCTACAGCGGTTCAAGACCTAACCCTTTATTAATTTGGTATTCGTATTCCAATGACAGATGTTGATATAGCATGGATTCCTTCTTTTAAATATATTAATTTTCTTTTGGAAGGGGCTTTTTTCTTTTTTTTTTTTTTTTTTTTTGAAATTATGAAGGCAGCTTTGAAAAGCGAAATTGGCTCTAAATATGAAAAGTAAGATAATGTTTAATATTCGTTTCCCCTATTCTATATTATTTTGATTATCACTGTACTTAATTACCTCTCAATCACCCCTTCTATAACGAATAAAGTGGAACTTTGCCTCACCTAAAAAATGAATAAATTTAAACGTCTACTTAGAAAATCTAGCAAAACATAACCACAAATTAGCACACGGAACAGGCTTAAACAATTCAGGTTATTTCAAACCACCAGTCATATAGGTTGATGTGCTTAACTCTCTTCAGGCAAATCACGACATTTTTTTTTTCCCCTGTTAACGCCATAACAGGCTTTTCTTTTCAGTGCGTACCAGTCAGCTGACTTTCATTGCGTAATCATCATTTTGATAACATTTCAGTAAAAGAAGGGTAGGCATAGTCTCCAAGAGTTGTCTCTGAATAGCACAAACACCATTTTCCTTCCGAGAACTAACATCTACATGGAAATGGCATAAAAACTGTTTTCTTGATTTGCTAAAACATCTGTTACTTATGTGTTTACGTCTCCCTATATGATAACTTGTATTTCTTTCTTTCTAGTTATCTTCTCGTCTTCCACCACTAAAATGTATTCGGTTTTTCCGTGTCGAGCTTTATTAGTTCATCCTTGTCGTGACCTGGAAAAGTTCGTGACCTGGAGTATGAAGAAGAACCCTTTATTGCATACGTCGTACACAATACGCTTCACGGCTACAAGCCAGGGTTTATTTGATGAGTCTGGTAACATATTACTTTTCAACAAAGTCCCCTTTGGGGGCAATACACTTTTACCACCGATGCTGCAATGTGTTCATTCCAGCTGTGAAGAAAGTTTTTTTCCGGGACCTTCAATGCCCATTGCAGCAATGACAGACTTGTGAGCAGGTGCGTTTTCCTGCTGGAACAAGACTCCTTTGCTGAGTTTTCTCGGCGTTTATCGTTAATGATTTCATGCAAACGCTTCGCAAGGTCTGTAATATGCCCTTGTGATTGTCTGGAATTTCTGAAGGTAATCCATTAGAAACACTCCATCAGCATCCCAAAAAAAAAGAGGCCATCATCTTACCAGCAGAAAGAATCGACGTGGCTTCCTTTGGAGGGAGAGAAGGGCTGTGTTTCCACCGTTTAGACTGCTCCCTAGTCTCCAACTAAGAATGATGAACCCACGTCTCATCCATGGTCACTAAGCTTGCAAGGAAATTTGCAATATACTTGAAAACGATGCAAATGTTCATTGAAAACATTTTTTATATGCTGTCAACACCTTTGGGACCCATTGTGCTGACACTTTTTTCATAGCGAGAACCTCCGTTATTATGTGGTACACACGTTCAAATGAGATGCCCAAGACGCTGGTAATATACCGAACTGTCACTCGTTGGTTAATCAACACCACATCACGCACACTGTGAAAAACTTCTGAAGTGATCGGCAATTGCAGGTCTTCCACAGTGTGGGTCATCTTCTAGGCTCTTCCTCCATCGTTTAAATTCTGCTGCCTACTTCTTAACTATAGAATAGGAAGGGGCCTTCCTTCCCTATTATAGTAACTTTGACATTAGTCGCTTTTTAACTAACCTGATTTCAAAAGGTGGCTGATTTTGTATATCTTTCTTCATTCACATAACTTTGTTGACTTCAGGCCCCGTAATTAATAAAATACATTATTAGATCTGCATGAAACTTGGGGGCTTACTTACTATGAAGTGTTATGCATTACGTATAAAAAATTTTAAAATTGTACCTTTTGACTTCTGTAACAGATATCAAGAGGAGTCTTATAAGGAAAATTTTAAAAAATTCAAATATGGTAATGCTAATTAACGTGGAATTACAAAAATGACACCTGCTATTGGTCAATCATTTTCACAGTCATTCTGGATGGATGTGAAAGTTGGGTAGTTCTTGCTGCTCTATCTTCGAGTCACATGTTTTTACAACTCGATGTGTTCTGTTGAAGTAGATCAGCCAGTCTCTTCGGGCTAAAACACAGTGCTAGATAACTTCCCAAAGTTTCTAGCTGGGATTCCCCTGCTAAAAATACTTATGACAGTCAACTGGCTATGACTTGCTCTCCATAAGTTAAGAAGAAATGCGTTTAATTTCATGATACTCATGGAGCACCCATCCACCTGCCCATCTCAGTACCCATAAGAAAGACCAAAGAGAACAAAGTTTCCTTAGTGTGCACTGTGGAGTAGCCGACCATATTTCGAATACAAAAGCACATAAGAGATCTGAAGTATGATTATGTACTTCCTGATGGTTTCTCTGTTGTGTTTTCACAGATCTAGTTTAATTCCCCCAAAAGCTTTCAGTGCTTTCGAGTGAAAGTATTGTGTGCCATCTGTGAGGGGTAAACTGGATTCCTAACATCATATCTAGCAATTTAGATCCACTGGATGTTTATGCCAGGCACGGACGGAGTGGTTGGAAGAAATCCAGTATGGCAAGCTCTACCTAGTTCAAATATGACCAGTTCGGAAGAAAATTGGTATAAATCAGTGTTTCTTTGTTTTAAGAATAAAAGTTTCTGAGTTTGGGTCGATAAAAATAATACAAACAGAAATGATATAATTTTTATTACTGTTTCTCTCCTAGCATTAAAAATTTACACTTTTTCATTGCCTGCCTTGATATAAATAAGACAGGAAACTTTTTTTTTTTTTTAAATAAGGCAACTTTTTTATTGCCTTATTTTTCGCTTGTCTTTGATCACCCCAATCCACTGAATTTTCATTCGGTCTACTTTCGTTTTGTCCTCCTCTTGCTTTCGGTTTATGACCCATTTTTCTAGTATTATCTCAGTTGGAATTTCACAAAATGGAGTGACTAAGGCTTAATTCGATATAAAAAGCTTCTCCCTACACGGTCCTTTTATAATTTTATACCATTTCTCAGGAAGACAGGTATTCTTCTATTTATTAGCAGACTCAATAGTTTAAAAATTACTGTCCTTTGGTTTCTAGTGTCCATGTCCGAACAACAGAACCTTTAATAATGTTAATACATGATTCTGGATTTTGAACGATTTTAATCCAAGTTTAAACAAATTTTAGGTGCTAATTTTCTTCACAGACAGGCAATACTGTATGCAATTACATACCTGGAGTTGTCATTTGAATGAGCTCTCATCCTAGTCGCCATCCGGGATTTCGCCCATATGCTAATAGTTCTCATTTGTGCCTTGCACCTGAAACCACATTCAGTTGGTTATGATTAAACAAAACAAGCGCCACATGGTCAACTCAAATCACAAACAAAGTTTTATTATGTTTTTGGCTGCTGCAGCAAAGCCTAATACCATTTCATCTTTGGTTGGTCTACACAGCTAATCCAGTATAATTATTCGGACCGGCCTCTGTGCCAAGTAAGTCAACATTTTCAATAATAAATAGCAGCAAACTCATCAGTAGCTCTGTCCATTCCATTTGAAATTACCATGAGGATCCCCCGAGACCGAAGTCTATCCGTGGATAGCTCTCAACGAAAATGGCCTTAGGAAGTTATATAGTTAAAATTTCAAAATAAATTATTTCAATTCGTGTTAAAAAAATAACAAAATACAAAGAAGGAGAAACCACTTGGCCCTGAATTCAATGAAGTTGTCTCGAATACAAGAGCTCGCACATCCCCCATGTGAACTCAGATTTCCATCTTTGCACTGGGAGTCGAGCTTCTACTACCTAGTCTTTCAAATTTCTCCTTTAAAAAAAAAGTAACCAAAACAACGCTTATCAACAAACCTTTTCCACAATGTATCTTCAGTTAATCCTCCCAGTGACAATCCTAAACGCACACGCAAATCCACGTACCGTGGAGAGTGTAACGTGACATGCACTGAAGTCTCTTCATCTCTACAAGTACATGCACTGTTGTTCACAAGCGCTTGGCTAAACCATGGTCTGTTAATAAAAAAAAAAAAAGCAACATTCAATCCAAACTGAAATCAAGGTTTTAATTTTACATTCACGATGTCTGCTCTTGGCAGAAAACTATAAGTTTGCCTGCCTTTCGTACTCATATTCCCCTCTGTTTCCAAATGTCAGTCAACAGAGTCAAAATCATTTTCCTTTCGCCTTTTCCTTCCAGTTGATCTGTTATTACTAATAAGTCAACTGAAATTCGTGAGTTGACACTGTCCTTCATACACGGGTTGTACCCAGAAGAGTGAATCACTGCACTTTAAATGTTTAACAATAACACTTTTAGAAACAGCATGCATCCGAACACCAGATGCGTAAGTAACTATGGGGACAAACAAACATTCATATAACAAGTTTAGTGATCTCCTTTTATACCCCATTCAGCTCTTGAGATCTTTCAATACAAAAGCCTAATCTTTTTTTCAAAAACTTCACATGTTCAATAAAGAACATCCACTCCTCCAGATATAACTCGAGATATATAGCAACTCTGACATAGGGTAACAATATTCCTTGAGCTTTCAAAACAGGATTTCGATTCCTACTCAGCCGATCCCCTTTAGCAACATCAGCACTGTTTCCTGGTATGATCTCTCCAATTTAAATTCATCGCTCCAGTTCAGTAACTTATCAAGCTGCACGTTTTTGAATATCTGATCTTCAAATACCACAGACCAGGACAACCAGAGAGTAACAGTAATAACCGTATAGTGCAAGGAAGCCACTAGCAGAAAAAAAAACAAAAAAAACCGAGTATATAAGAAAATACAAAATTATTTGCTTCCTTCCTCACGTAGGTTGAAGTTACATTAGAGTTGAAGTTACTCTAATAAAAAGCTATGCTTTTCATTAAAACCTTAAATATAGTTCCCCAAGGATTCAAAATTCAAACTGTCAGCCTCAGTTATCTGTGAAAGCAACCTGTTCCAGCGATCAACGACTCGCTGGCTAAAAAGGAAACTTCCTACAATCTCGTCTAAACCTCTTCCCTTGTAATTTGAATTTATGCCCCCGAGTTCTAGAATTCTCTATAACAGTGAAAATTCCGCCTTTATTCATTTTGCTAACCCCTTCTCAGAGCCTTAAAAACCTCTA
This sequence comes from Mastigoproctus giganteus, assembly GCF_048544385.1. NCBI lineage: Eukaryota > Metazoa > Arthropoda > Arachnida > Uropygi > Thelyphonidae > Mastigoproctus > Mastigoproctus giganteus. The sequence goes on along the minus strand of NC_143588.1, from coordinate 17,505,582 downwards.
TCAGGTCATCTCTGAGGTGTCTGGTTGAAAAACTCTGTAGCCCACATAATCGGAGTCTTGCCTCGTATGGTTACCATTTTGCCGATCTCACCATGCTAGTTGCCCGTCTTTGGGCCCTTTCAAGAAGTTCAATGTCTTTTTTTCAGATGAGATCTCCATACTTGAACACAGTATTCTAAAATGTGCGCTTACAATTGCTTTATACAGTGGCACAGTGACTTCCCTATACAGGATAATGTTCGATAAATCATGGATAATCGGGCACCATGGGCTTTCCTGACTGTCTGTTTTCTCTGCTCAAAAAGCTTCATATCTGAGCGTATCGTAATAACTCCCAGATAATTTTCTTCCTCTACTGTTTTTAATTCAATCCTACCAAGTGTATAATTTATTTTGGGGTTGCTGTTCCCCTAGCATTTTGCTGCATTAAAACACATGCCACTTTTCTTGCCATTCTTGTAGCCTGTTAAGTCATCCTGAAGGAGTGCTGCTTGGTACTGATCATTAACTGCTCTACCAATCTTTACGTCGTCTGCAAATTATGACATCAGTATAGCTTATATAAATTATGCTGTGATCATCAGAATAAGCTATATAAATTACATATTCTATATTTAAAAATTCGTCCATTACTATGTTCCATGCAAAGGATTCGATCACCCAGCCTTGGGTACCACCCAATAATTGCCTTATTATTTCAGTGAACTTGGTTCTTACAATTACAATTCGATTGAAATATTGTTGAAAATGAGCAAACAAATTTTCAGAACATTGTACCACGAAATTCTACCAACACCAAGACATACGCTCAGGATATTCATCAACACTCTGCTTTAATTTATAAATTGTGTACTCAGTAGATGGTCTTTTGTTAAAACCATATTGGTTTTCTGAGAACATGTTTCTTGCGTTATAGTTTATCATTACATAACTAATACCTAGTCTTTCACAAGTATTTGCAAGAACAGAAAGCAAAGTTGTTGGATGGCATGATCTTGGTTCACTTGCAAAACGCTCAGGACTTTTAATTATTAAAATTCAAAAGGTCCATTCTCCGTGGGGGGGAGACAGCCTCAGATATACATTTATTATACATCTGTAAATGAAATAAAGGTTTAATTTTAAATGTTCTTTTCATAACACCCACTTCCACTAAATAATATTAGCATCAGTAATCTCATCCATGGTAAATGGATCCTCTAACTTACCAATATGGTAGGCGTCATTATCCAATATATTCTGCTGACTGTGGCTGTCCAAATCCTTAGAATCTTGTTGAAAGAGGGCATCAATAATTTCATTAACAGTCATGCCAACCAAATGTTCATATCACTGCCAACACTAGTAGTCACATTATTAAAGCGATACTTTTCAGTAATAACCTTAAATATAGTTTCCTGAGAATCCTTAGACCCATGCACAGTGATATAATTCCTCCAAGAGGCTTTCTTAGCTTTATTGATTGAAGATACATAACACCATTCGTATCTCCTTATATAAAGCCCGATAATTATCCACTAAATCTAAATTACCAGCTGAGACTGCAATTTTCTCCTTGAAATTACAACTTGTTTCCTTAAAACTATTAAATCACTATTCCACTAGAAAGGGTAAAGTCAGAAACTTCATTTTACACACAGACAATTCACAAGCTTCAATTATTATATGCTGAAGCCTGCTCACTCAGATGCATTTAAATAATCCCACTTAATTAGACTAACACTGCAAATAAAAATTTCAAATTTCCTTTAATTTGAACTCTTCAACCGGTTTCCTCAGTAAATCTCACATGTTCAATGTCAGCAACTGGAAGGCTATGCCATTAGGGCCATTTGTTGTCATATCTAGAACTACAGTCCATTTCATTATCTTACTTCCAATCGACATACCATGCAAACTACATAATATCTATGGAAGACTAGCCATGTATTGTTGAGTAGATTGGATAATGCCCAGGTACATTAATCTCCAATCCAGACAGTTGTTGTTATTTGGTTTTTAGGAGCATTAGCAACTAAGGCCATATTGCTCCGGGGATATGCCGTGGTCATTCCCTGACCTTTCCGCATCCTCCGTATTTGGTGGTCACGGGCTCGAACCCCGGTCTAATCAAGAAGCGTGTGCTACGCAGTGTTGCTCCTGCCCACGGAGACGCCGCAATCCAGACAGAGAGAAAATCGTCAAGTATATCACTCTCTCAGAGGCTTCTCCCCTCACCCCAGAGAGTAGAATTGACATTATAATACAAAGAAATCACGATGCTACAGGAAACCAATTCCACAAATACTTTCTCTAAATATGAAATATAAGGCTCTATACATTCTGATCATCGACAAAGCAACGATACCAAAGAAATAACTGTCAATTAATAGGTTGGTCAACCTATTACTTGACAGCAGCAAATATATTCATTACATAAACTACAATTTCTTCCTTACTTATAACTATAGCGTCTTAGGTTAATTTCCTTCAGATATTAATCTATATCTTTGGGCATACCCCTAATCTGATCACCAACAGTAGTAGTTACATTACTAAAGCGATAGTTTTCAGTAATAACCTTAAATATAGCTTCCCAAGAATCCTTAGACCCATGCACAGTGACATAATTCCTCCAAGAGGCTTGCTTATCTTTATTGATTGAAGAAAGATACACCTTTCTTGCAACAAAGCGACATCAATAAGAATGGCCAGCCTTAGCACAATGACCACAAATGGCTTCGGCTTTACAATGTTTAGCAATCTAACCGTACTTTAAACATTTGTAACACTGAGTTACTGTAAATATTTCTTGAAATTTATAGACCAATTATACAAAACCTTTCGATGTCCTTCATAATTTTCCACGCAGGAGACTGAACCCCAAAATCAAATTACTTTGTTTCATCTTTACTGAAATCACAATAACATTATCTATAATGCCCTGCTCAGTTAATCCAAAGTTCTTAAAATTCTTTATCCAATCTGACTAATAAAATCTTTTTGCTGGAAATCATTTGAACCTCGTACACAACTTTGGTCATAACAGTTTTAGGAACAGTTACCAGTCCTAATTCCTGAATTTTAGGGCATCTCCTGACTTAGAGGTGTTGTCGTCCGTTCGGTCTCAACAAGGACTCCTTTGTCACAAATAGTCCGAACATTACTCACGTCAACATCAGACAATACTGGACAAACTATCCTCATAATTTAACTTTTCACGTCGTCACCTAGTGTGTAATTCACTCTCGGGTTGTGTGTAGCACAATTGGTATAATCACCGTCCTCTCCGCATCGGGTGGAAAAGACCAGAGTTCAAATCCCGTCGATGACTCGAAGAATTTTTATGGGTATTTTTAACAGCGTGCTACAATGGGCTTACCCCCCCCCCCACCCAGGAAACTCGGGTTTATCGTCCATCAAACAGCAAATCGACCACAGAACACAAGCAATTTGCATATTTTATACGACGCAATATGGCCTAAGTTGCTGATGTGCCTAAAATGAAGAACTTTACATTTGTTAGCTTAAAATGTAATTGCCATTTCTCCGACTATCAGTGAAGCCTGTCCTTAAATCATTCTGAAGAAACTCTATATGCTTCTCATCATTAAACACCCTCCCGACTTTTAATATCATCCACAAATTTCCCAATTTCGCTATGGACCCGAAAGTGTCGAGTTATCTTCGTAAGAAACTAACAGGTCAGCTTCATCTATATACGGATGAAATATATCCATAAAATATAAAATAAGTGAAACTATGATGGACAGAAGTTGCAACCAATAGGTCCCAACTTCTGTGGCAAGAGGCAAAAATCTCTCTTACCATTTAAAAAGCGGCAAAGTTTCTACATTTGAAATATCAAAATCGAAAAATGAAGCTGGAGATTTGTATGAAAGCCAATAATGGCAATATGGATAAAGAGGTACAACCAAGTAAAGAAGAACTGAATTCACGCAGATCACTCCATACTGTTGAAATGCCAAACAACATAAGGCTAAGAATGGCTTTGAGAGAGATGCTCTGTTGAAAAAGAAGACACCACTAGGTTAGAGATATACTCAGAGACCATCGTATAAACTTAATTAATAGTACACAGTTAACTTTTTTGTGTACTGTACTTGGATTGGTTTGTTTGTGAAGCAAAGACCAAGAGATAAACGTGTGTGGTTAAAGACTGCCGATGTTCCAGTACGTAAATGAGCTCATTGTGTTGTTGATTTGTAATAAATAAGGGCTCAAGCATCTATAAATTTATTGAACTACTAGAAAAACTGAAAGTTAGCTGGAACTGAAGATTAAATCAAGTAAAATTACTTCACCAGATAAGCTAGATTGCAGCTAGTCGATCGATAGAGGCTTCAGATGGATTTGAGAAAATGTGGATAAGAAGATTTTAAGCCAGAAGAGTTCAAATAAGAGGAAATTGTAGATTAGGATGTTTCGGAGAAGGATATCATTGCAGGTATACACACAACTATCACCTTTAACGTGGAAGGGATCAGTGCAAAAAACCAGTAGATGAGATTGTGTCAGAAGAAGGGAATTGGGCTTGGCAGATGGAAATTGACATTTTTGGAGGTTTAATTCTTTTCACGGGTAAGTAGTTTGGTTACTATTCATGATACTTTGATGTATATGAGGGATAAATTGTGAGGGGGGGGGGGGAATGCCAGTGACATTTTTAGATATGCCGTACACATAGCAAGATACACCTTTATCTACTGAGGACACAATTTTGAAATAAAGTGGTTCTATTTCGACATTCCTGCCTGTTTTCTCCTTGGGTACAAAAAGAGTACAATTAGATAAAGCTGATTCTTAGGCCGCAAGGATCTCTCCTGTAAAATGCGTGTTGCACAAAAGCGTTCACGTTATAGTAACCATTTTGGTTGCAAGATTTGCAGGTGATACTAAAGCAGATAAAGGAAGGGAAAGGCCAGTGGCGCGTTATACCTTCATGGGGTTCAAGGCGAAATGGAATTTGGGGGCCCAACTAGAGAAAACACTAAAAAAGAACATTTTCAATTTCATTTTATTGTGACAACAAAACAAACGGTAAAAATCGGCAAAACCATTTTTGAAAGAAACTTAATAAATTTTCAAATTAATCTTCAAGTAAAGTTCGTTGACCTTGGCAAGTAGAAAGTTCAGTTTCCAATAAAAATCAATAAAATTAAAAATATTAGTAAAAAGCAGTTTTTGAAACAGTGATTTTCGGGGCCCTCCTCTGATCGGGGCCCTAGACAATGTTCCGGAGAATAATTACATTTCAATCACCATATATCCGTAAAAAAATCCGCACTATTTTGATCATAAGGGGAGGTTATAATCCCCCTACCTATACTGCCCCTGTTCACGCGTTCCAGTTCCTCCTCATAGCATCCTGTGTCGTTCTCCACACAGCTTCATTAATTCATGTTCTCTGTTTTTCTCTCTGGATTTTCCACGAATAATTCTCCTCATGAAGCTAAACACGAATCCTGTATCTGGGACTCTGGAGCCGATGGATTTTTATTTTTACCGCTATCAACTGTACCTGTTTAGCAAATGTGAGGAAATTCGAATTTGTTTTCCTGTAGGTGATATCCTAGTAGAGCATTTCCAGTTCGCAGGAATATTTGTTCCCTTTATCGCTACACTTTTTTGTACTTGTCTCCATCTGCTCTGTTTCTCCTCCCCCCCCCCCCACTCACGAAGTGTATTATGGCACCGTGTTTCCTCAGGGGTTTCGTTACGGTGCGGTGTACGGGCGTGAAACACAACGATCGAGGTTTAAAAGCCTCGCAGTGTATCTCCTAGTTGGTAGTCAGAAATCGCACGAACTGCAAAGTAAATTCATTAAGAACAATGAGAAAGTGTAGTGTATCAACGGCGTGACGACAGGGCTACCATTTCCGGTCACACACCATCATCGCCACCACGTACGTTTCGCGAAATGCTGTAAGTCATTTGTCACGTCTACTACACACTTACAAACGCACATACGTAGCGGTGGTAACAGAGTAACGCCGAGCAGTAATTACACGGTGTTGCGTAGCAGGTTTCGCCATTGTCACTGCCTTCATCGAAATCACGACAGAATGAAGACCACGTGTTTGTTTCGAACGCGTACTTAACGAAGGCATATCGAGCTCGAGCGTATTAATAATTATCGCTTTAATGTCTCCTACTCGCGACGTTCACCGAGCGTGAAAGACCAAGCCGTCTTAAACGGGCTGCGTTGAAAAAAATTAAAACGCAAAAAAGAGGGCGCTGTTTGAATCTCACTCGTTTTTACGCCATTGCTGTATCTTTAGTAATGGCGTAAGAACAGGGTGACCAGATGTTGACGGCCAGAACAGAGACGAAATTAGTTTTAAAGCCTAAAATGCGGGACGTTAAAATAAAGGGACAATCTGAACTTCCTCGTGTTCAGTAATATGCTCTGAAAATGAAACAAATATTTATAAAAGCAAAATATGGTTTAATATATCGTAAAATAATTACATTTAAGCAATAGAATAAATGAGGAACTCAGTTATATTTTGATCATATGTTAAATTTACGAAGCATAATGGCAATTAATAGTTTTTACGTAACGGCTGTTTGTCTCACAAATGAACATCGAGGATAACATTCGAAGTATTCTTAATTAAAAGTGATGTGTTACAAAGTGTAACACACCACTGCAAAATAAATTCACATTAAATCTGTTTATATTGTCTCGGAAAAATGTTTTTCCGAGATAATATAAACCAGATTTAATAGGATAAATTAAAAATTATAAAATCTTTTAAATGAATTAATTTTCTCAAATATACCAGTACCGTTACCTCCATTATGCCATTTTTGAGAATTGTTTATTTAACATGCCACTGTACATAATAGGAAAGTGTCTCTTTTACTTTTACGTAAAAAATTCAGCCGGATTTATTCCTCAAGAAACAATTCTTCCAATACTTCAAAAAATTTAATACGGCATCAATCCCTTAGTATAAACTTATCAGAGAGTTTTTCAATGTGTCAAAAACTTGTTATTGCATCTTAAAAGAGCAAAATCCTTAAAATCACAAAGTTTGGCACTCTAGTAGAACCATATCGCATGAGCGATATCAATGGAAATTGCAGAGCAAATTGTCCCACCACGAAATGCAGATTGTTTGTTCATAGCTTACACAGAATTTTCCTCAAGCTTACCGGACACTCTGCAGGATGGCACATCATGTGCATTCAAAATGTTCACCAAGGCCACTTATAAATGAGTGGTCACTTGTTAGGTACACCTATCCAATAGCAAGTATAAACTTCATAATGGCCTGGATTGTCGTGACATAAACTCAATAAAGTGTCGAAAGTGAGCCACAGAGAAGCTTCCTGTGGTATGCTTTCATGTTGACTCTGTTGCTTTCCACAGTTGTTGCAAATTAAATAGTTGCGGATCACCACTCCGAAGAGCTCTTTCTACCATATTCTTGGCCTCCCAACAACGTTAAACAGTAGGGAACCAGGATTCGTCAGACCAGCAACGTTTATCCAATCCTACACTATTGGAGTTTCTGGGCCAACTGTAACCGTACCTTCTTATTTCTTTTTGACAGGAGTGGAACTTGGTTTGGTTGTCCTTCATTGATGACACCTAATTGTCCACCGGAAACAATCTCTGAATGGGCTGTGTTGATAATGGCATTATAAATAAATAGCAGAATACCTCTCCTTAGGGAGAAGTTATGTTTATTTAAAGTACAGGACCAAGGAAATGGTAGCGACTTGTTTCCCAATATGAGATTGAGGTAAATGAAAGAGTGGTTGCAATTAACAATTAGAGCATCCCTCATTATTTGTTCAAATCTCTCTCTCTCTCTCACTGGATAATGACACCCCTTTTTTGTCCTTAACCAACGTGCCACTTTTATAAGCGCCCCAATAATATGCCATTTCCAAGCTTGTATGCAATATTGCCTTAAAGGTGTGACTTTGCATAAGAGAATAATTACCTTCGTCTCTATTAATGAAGCTGTTGCACATTGGCAGTAGAACTCCCCGAAACCTTAAGTTTACGAGCAGCATGTCTACACTATCAGAGAACTACACTATCAAGTAATATCCAGCCAACAGCGATCCTGTTGTCGGAAACAATTCTTTGATGTTAGAGACCAATAGAGGTTGACAAAACTTTTGTGTATGGTAACCGAAAAGCTACAGTCGCTCAAAAACAACCCACTGCAATGATGGTAACCAAAGAGTCATTTCGGATCATACAATTCGTCGTATTTTGTTACCGCGAAGATGTGTCAAAATATTTACACAATATGAGAAACACCAAAACCCATTTAGAACAAAAACATCGGGCATACGGGAAAATTAATTTAATTAATAATTCGAAATAAAGTTGCTAACACTTAATACTAATAATTAAACAAGCACTTTAAAAGGAAGTACGTTACTAAGTATTTCTAAGCAGTCGTGAGTCTGAAAGATAAATGCTGCAATATGAAAGTCGTAGTCCTACAAACTACCTTCCCAACAACAACAACAACAACAAACAACTGCGTAATAGTAAATGTTAGTGACCCACCATTCAGTTGCAACACAATTAACCACAGGAAATGCGAAACAGGGATGTAATCCCATTACTGCCCTTGAATACTTCCCGGAGTATTGTGGGACACAGGAAGTATTCAGGTGTCAACTTATAAGAACATACTGGTTTGTTTACATTTTTTTCTCTTCATTTAAACTAACAAACGCTGCACGAACTTCATAACCATTAAACAAAATGAGTTCATTAAGAGTAAGCTGTCGAATATAAGAATATAAACGTGTTCTTCTCTTAAATTAAACTCCTACTGCCCACCCACCCACACACACTCAACTGACATAGTTTGAGCGAATAGCATCGTTATGAGGATATTTAGGGCAATGTCCAGGGCCATACCACTCTCTTCTAGAAACAGAAAACACAGACTGCTTCGAGAATAATTAGTAGGTCTGTGTGATTAATGAGAGAGGCGGTATGGTGAGATATGCAGGGTTACAACGTTGCAATTTCAGTGGATTATGATGATGAAAGGCGGAGATAAAGCAATTAAGTAAATACTAAGCGCATTTCGCATGTAGAATACAGGTAGTACAGTTATATGGAGTTGCCTTGTATCACGTACACAATTTGTCGTTTGTTTTGTACACTGATAAAGTGCTGTTGATAGAGAAATTTTTACACGTGCCCTGAGACGAAACAAGAGGCTGGTTGAATTATTGTCATGATACTTCTAAAGCTAAAATAATTCAATACTAGGCAGATCAATTTTGCTTATTCATGATTCATTGAAACACTCTTTTAGGAGAGATATCTCGGTGGTATAGAAGAAAAAATTCCATTTGAAATAACAAAAACGCATTAAATGGAGAAAAAAGGCATTATTTTTTGCGTTAGAATATTTCTCAATTTTATCTTCTCCCAAATTAAACTCCTACCGCCCACCCACAAGCACAACAATTGACCCAGTTTGAGGGAATCGCATCGCTATGAAGATATTTAGGGCAGTGTCCAGAATAATTCTGTGTACCAACAAAATGGATTGTCGGTAGTCAGTACGCTGATAGGCACATCGCAACAAAAAGAAAAAATAAATAAAAACTTCAACACCCTACCCAATGATTCATGCATCGAGAACCTACGCTAAATGGGATAATATAACCACCTAGTGGACACTCCCAGTCTCAAAACAAGAAAAGCCGCAAATAAATAGAAAAGAATAAAAACACAAAATTCCTGTAAAATGGGTCTGGAATCAGTTCCAGGCCGATTTTGCAGCAATTCGCATAAAGTACAGTTAAGATTAACCTTATTGTATCATTCGATGCTCTGCAAATACAGATTCTCAACTTAAATATGGAGTATCTGGTAAAACAACTCAAAAGGCATTTCTCACTCTTTTGCTTTCTATGTTAAGTTATTGTGCTAATTGAGTTGTTAGCCACAGGAACTAATGAAAGTCTCTGCTTCTTTCTGATGTAAAGATATATTAATTCTTCATAACCTACCAAGGAAAGGATGGGATATTTGCACCTCAAACATGCGTTTTTAACACCTTTCATAAGGGCCACAAAATTCTTAAGAATTCGCTGAGGTACATGTTAATTTATTTCAAAAAGGTGATTCTTCAAATTGAGCTGGCTGTGCAGATTCAGCCTTAGGCCAAGTGCAGTTTCCACCTGCCTCGCGCAAATAGATTTCTACTCTTATTAATTTACTTTCACTAAGTTTGAAATCTGTTTAAACAAGTTTCACGAAGCCACGCATTGATATTAACTGTCCCACATGAACCCGTGGTATTACGAAAGTTAAACATAACCAAAGTCCAACCAACCACGTGAAAGCTTCTTGTCGCAAGTTTAACAGAACTAAGAACGGCAACAAGCATGACAATTTCAACAGCTCTGCTTCTTATTGATATTTTTCTAATCACACTAACAAATTAATACCGTAATTATTCATACTACACAGTACACTATATAAAAAAATAGGATCTCACTTATGATGTGCATAATGCAAGCAAAGCTCGACCACTCTTAAGACAACTATTTGCAGAAAAGCGAAGGCAGGTATATTTGTAATCTACCCACCAATCACTCGAACACGGCTTTATGAATAATGACTCATTTGTAGCACTTCTCACGTAGGGACACAATGTCCAGGCATCAGAACATCAACGAATAGTAATTTCCTTGTTGGGATTTTAGAATAATTACTCGAACGACAATTTTTTTTATTGGTTTATCTGCAGGATAATTTAAATCGGTAAAACAATGAAGGTTAAGCCATCTACATAACTATTAATGTTGCTCTAGGTGTTTTAGATCTTCTTGTTTCAATTGTAATTTGACAACTTCCCCAGTTATCAATCACCCGCTGTCGTCAGAAACTAGGGGAGGGTTGAGAAAAGTGTTAATGATCATCTAGACAAGTTTTTGACCGAAGACGAAAGAGTTGGCAGTAACGGCGTCAAGTCCCTACTGGTTTATTACATTAAAGGATGAAGGTAGACAGTGCACAATGCCAGTACTGTGCAGATTAATTGGTGTTTTAAAAGGGAGAGATACTTGTGTACAGAAAACCAAGCAGTAGTGATAGCAAGGAATGGCCATTAGTCAACTATTACAGTTCACAAACCCACGTAACAGTAATTGAATAAATTGCCAAACATTTCAAAGACATACGCTTGGATGAGAATAAAGTAAAATACCTTAAGGAAGCTGTTTTTTTATACATATCTGTCTCTCTCTGTATTTCATAATAACAGTCATCTGACTATACTGACGTATACGTTCTATGCATAATGTTGAACAATGTTACAGTGAAATATACTCATTCGTTTTATGGCGTATCATCAATTAATGTAGGGCTCCTAAGTCCATTCCCTGAAAAACTAACCCATCATTATGCTCTGAACAGTTATAAGGTAGTTCGGTCGTTGGCAGTAAGAAACGGAAATAATCGCTACTTGTGATCCAGACAGTGCAGTTCCCGCCAGACTGTCCTGTTTGGGAATGTGGCGGGAACGTAAGGAGCTCTACTGCACCTCAAGAAACGTGAGAAACATCCACGGCACTAAAAAGATTTTAGAACACTGGCGTGTATCTTATCTGGAAAGACTATAAAGAAAAGGAAACTTTTCTTTATAGTCTACAACAATTATGAATGAGGTAAGTGATGTATCAAACACAAACCTAGCAGGATACGATTAAATACAACTTTAGAAAATGTAACTGATCTAGGTACGGAATTAGTCTTAGCTCAATAAAATTAGAACTGAAAGGTGTACCAGATTGCTGATTTCTGTAAACAGTTAAAGCCTGGGGCGATAGTATGGTGCATGTAAATTATATATATATATACACACTTATTCTTTGGTTGACTTTTCTCTTTTACTGAATAAAAAGCTCCAATTTCCAAGAAAAAGTCAAACACTCCTAGCAGGAGACCGACTAACGTGGCCACAGTATGACTGCAAGCCGATGAAAGTTCCTTTCTCAACTTTTGCCGGCTTAATGAGTCGAACCTGGGCCTGTTGCCCACGCCCGAGTTTACAATAAACAAATTTATTTTGCTTTCTTATAGGTCATTTTACCTCCATTTTCCTAGATAATTTCTGGAAGTTTAACACTCGTAACTAACTTTGTGACGATATTTTGTAATAGAATATTTATTACTCCTTTGTACACCTACTCATTTTCAAAGAAAGTTTGAACGTATTCCCTTATTTTTATAAATGCTTATTAGAAGGATATGCTAATATTATTATTTTTTTGGTGTTTGGTTATCTTCACCATCTGCTGATGAATAGTTCTCTACAGGGTTGACCACATGGCATTGTGTGGTCAACCCTGTAGAGAACTATCAGCAATAGCATTTTTCCCCTTTTAAAAGATTTTTGGCAGATTCGGAGGATGAATTCATTTGTCTAGAGAATTAGATAAATTCGTTTTAAATCATAACACGAGTGACATAGGTGTATACTTTAAATAGCCCAGTAAAAATTAAAAGTACAGAGACTGCAGCAGAATGCAATTTTATGCATATTTATAATGCAACGTCATCTTCCTTCCTTATAAAGTTATTCTATTCTATTTTAGTGAAGTTTCAGTACAATTAGGGTATTGCGTAATGTATTTCAACACCGCTTCTCAACACTCGAACTGTAATGTCGAAATCATAATGCGTGATTATATTTATAAAGTTTCTGAAAAAATATGCACTTTTTTTTTACCTTTTCTTCATACGTGTAAATCCGTATAAAATAGCAAATCTCATTTTTACTAGAAGAACAGTCATCTTGCTAGGATAGTCAGAGTCACTTCAAGAGAAAATATTTATTTCTAAGAGGCTCTGTAGTTTACCACAGAAATAAATATTTATTTCTGTAGATGGTAAACTGTCACTATGCACGTACTCTTCCAAGTTACGCCCACACGAGCAGAACTGCTACATGATTAACAACACTTGGCAAATGAGAGTCAAATTCATTTTCGAAATGAATAAATTATGATGATTTAGTTTCTAGAGCGCCCCCTAACATATAACAGTATTTTTTAATTACCAAAATTTGCTCTTATAATTAAGTCAATAATTATATTTTAAATATTTATGTAATTAAAATAGTATTATATATTACTGTACTTATATAAAGCACTGTACTTATTTAAAATATTACTGTATTTATTTATTACTGTACTTATTTAAAGCACCGAAGATATTATGTATACACGTTACAGATACACACGATATCCAAATTAAATTATATTAACATCGATTAATTTCCACAAAATTTCGGAATATAATCACCAATACTCAGAACGATTTATTTGATAATATATAAGTAAATCCGTACACAATATAACATTTCAAAATCGTTTAATGTCATGTCGGAATTTCAAAGTATTTATTTCTCAGTAAACCGTTGACTTCAATGACGTTTTTCACTTATGTTTTGAACACTGTTCCCGATTTGTACTACCGCATTGCAAACACCTGCTGTCATCAACGTGTAGTATACTGCTACCCCGTAAAAACAGGTTAATTAAATACCGACAATTTTCTGTAATATACTGCGAATCGCATGGTTTAACGAAAATAAAACAAAACTCTCAGTACTTACTTGAGGAGATTCCTTTAAATGCGTTATTGTTCGGAATATCAGGTTTTCTTCTTTTAAATAGAGAAACTAACACAGATCGTACTTGTCAAGGCGCACACATCACCGATATTTAGTCAACTGTTAAACTCCAGACTTCATGGAGATCGCAGTGGTCTTACAAACAACTCACAATCCAGTACGATAGCAACCGGTAATTAAAGTAGTTCATATTATGTATGGGGCCATCGGCGTCTCTGCCCGCACGTGGTCTGCGTCAAGAGCAGCCCGCACACTGCCGCATGGTTGTCGTTTCACTGTGGCCACAGGTGTGTGTGTATATGTGTGTGTAGGGTGCCTGGGTAACTCAAGCGTCGACTGCAGTGAGGCTCCGTCACCAAGAACTGGGCTAGATAATTGCTCGAGAGCAAAAGTAGTTTTTCAGCACAACAGCCACTACACAGCCCCCACGGCCTCACGGCATTCTGCCACGTGATGTTGTCCACGCCCATACAGTTTGATATAGGACAGAGTCCACGTAAGACAAACAACTGTCCCACTGTCGCAGGCAAAAAAGGAAAAAAAAAAAGTCCTTGGGTAGAGGATTTTTTTTTCCCTTCCTTGTTTTGTGTATGTGTCCAAATGATAACTATATGGTACTGATAAGTTTTCCTTCTTTGAGGTCGGTACATTGTCCAAAGTTTTGCATTCTGTACGCTAATCAAAGCGGAAAAATAATTATGGAACAATTAGAAATTTTCTGCATTCACTGTTGTGATAAGTTTTTTTAATTTATTATACTATTACTAATATTTATATTTTTTGTTTTATAGATTCGAAATCTAGTTCTCAGTTCGTATTCTCAGCCGGGACATTCCAAAATGTTTTTGCAAAACATTTAATTTACTTAAATAACTAATGTATATATTTCCGAGTTCATCCCAGGGGACACACGCTCCCTCTTCTCTTAAAGAAACAATCTTTTCCCTGAGGCGCACACCGGAGGTATAACTAAAGGCCTCATCAATCTGAATTGCAGTTAACCGATCTGAGGTGTTAGTAGGGTTTTTCAGCCCGCACAACAAATGCATATCAAACAAGAACACACACTTATTAATAGTGAAATATAGACTAAGTTGTTGATTCGCTTAAAAACCAACAGTTTTTGCTTGGTACCCCTCCTAAAGTCTTCTTGGTGCAAACAAATGTCATGATGTTTGTGATGCGCTCTGGCAAAACTCATTTTCCCCAAAACCTGTCTAAAAGCTTACTTTTAAATGTTAGAAAGTCGTTTTTATCAAAAACTTTGAGTCCCAAAGTTTTAAAACAGTAAAAGTACGCACAGCTTGCATGTACAATACACTAACCTTACACACATGACACATGGTGGAAGAGGACGCTGCACTTGATTCTGGTTACATTTTCGAATAAAAAGGAGGAGTTTTAAAAACCTACAATCGCTAATGAAATTGGAACCCACATTTTGAATTTGCTACAATATTTGAATTCAAAAGTTCTGCCTCATTAAGTTTCTTTTTAAACTCCTTGACTTTACCTGTAATGCAGGTTTACTAACTTGTCTAAGTAATTTCCATAGCTAGAATCCCGAAGAGACCCCACATCTCCATATTAACACAATGGATTGATAAATAAACTTAAGCTTACAGAAAAGTAAAAGTTCTCGGCTTCGCTGATTTTCTCAAAATAGGCGCAGCTAAAACATTGCGAATTACCTTGATATCATCCTATGGTACTAAACTATCACAGAACAAATTTTATGCCTTATAACCTTGCCGTTTAAAACACCAACCCACATTGCATATGTACCAGGCTGTAGCATCTGACTGAACTTAATAGTCACGCTACAAAGAGATATTCCATACTACTTGCAGCGAGAAAATGGCCATTCGAAAATGGAATAAAGTACTTCTTGGATCCACTTGAACTTCCCTGAGGATAACGTACAACCTCCCGAAAAGTATAACGCTCCTTTGCGCTATTAATAGCATGTACTTGTTTTTATAATGCACACCTTCAATTTATTTAAATACTAAAACACAATAAGTATTGTATACTAATTTAACTTTGTATACCACCATACAAAAATCTTAATGAGCTGTATATCCTCGTGCGACCATGAGGACTATACTCGTGGTCACATCAGGTAAATCACGTAAATTAACTTCAAGCGAGTACACCGAACAATGAGCACAGAGAAAGCAGCTAACGATAGTTTGATCCCGGGGGAAAAAATCTCTTTTCTACTGCTCAGCAGTTAAAATAACCAAGTCCACCATTGGTGTGTGCTAAAGAAACCGATATCTCGAAATGATGATAAGCTCAAAAAACACTACAAATCGAAGCGTCTTGAGACGACAGGTATCTTGAGCCATCAGTCCCTGGAGAATCTCAGTTTGGAGCATCCAACGGCCTGAGGGGAAACCTATAAGTACACTGCTCAACAAAATTAAAAGAACACGTAGAAAACGTGGTGTAACTCCTGCAGCTTGTGATGAAGCGGGACAAACTTTGGTATGGCTGTATACTATAGAATAACGATAAAATGAGGAGACAGCGAGAAACTTCGGACAAGTATAAGGGTCATTTATAGGGGCTGTATAAGTATTACCGAAAAACTCACATTACAGAAGTCGATACAGGATGCTCGAAAACATGGTCGTATGATATCGGTACGGCAATTAATCGCTTACAACGGTCAAAGAGGCCTTACAGCGATGAACCATGCTCGATATAAGGGTGTCTATAAAATTTTGAGACCATAAATCCCACTATTCCACCAGCGCGGACTATAGCTAAGCAAATGACTGAGGAGTTCGCTGTCGGCGTACAATGCGACTTCCAAAGGCGTCTCGCGTATGTTCAATCGGATTTAAGTCTGTGATCGTGCTGGCCACGGCAGTCGTTGGGTATCTTCAGTTTCAAGATATTCCTCCACCACTTGAGCTTAATGTGCAGTGGCGTTGTCGTGCATGAAAAGAATATCTGGACTAATCGCATTCCTAAAAAGTCGCACATAGGGTTTGAGGATCTATTCTCGGTACCTCTGCGCAGTCTCGGTACCCCTATCAAAAACATGGAGAGAGAGGTGCGGCCATTGATCATTATTCTGCACCAAAAGAGCACAGAACCTTTCTCTGTTGTTGGAGAGATGGTACCGCATTCCTTGTTGTCTCCATATGAAATAACATCTAGAATCTGTTTATAGGCGAAAATGGGACTCAGAGAACAGAACTGTACCCATTTGTCACGGTTTCAAGTCACATGTTCATGGAACCAGTTTCAACGAGCTCTGCGGTGCTTTGGGGATAATGGGATACAAACCACTGGCTTCCTTGCGTAGAGTTCCCTTGAATTGAGCCTTCTTAAGACAGTCTAGTTGGAAATGTTTTCCCCTGTGGCCACAGCAACTTCAAGTGGCAGTTGATGACAGGATCGAACGGTTCTTCTTGCTGTTAGAGCCAGATAACAGTCTGTTCTGGTTGATGTAGCCATCGGGTGACTTTGACCAACTCTTCCTGTAATGGGACCTCTCTCTCTCGCGAAACTGCTTCCATAAAGGATAGAGTATGCATTGTCTAACGGCCCCAGGGGTTTCCCCAATCTCCGTGTTGTGTACTCTGTTTGTTTGTTTGTTTGTCACAGTACTGCGTGGCTTTGGGTGCCAGAGGTTTCAAAAAGTGTGAGTTGGTGTTGTGTAGGGTCGTGTTATGTTGTTCCTCTGACCATTTGGCGGTTGGGCCCCTGGTGGGACTCCTCGTTGCTCATCCTTAGCCACGTGGAGGCAGGTCAGGCAGTAGAGGGATCGCAATGATACTCTGGCAGGTCCTGCCTCCTAATTTTCGAAGATTTCAGCGGGAAGGACCTACTTATGAAAAAAAAACAAAAAAAAAAAAACGCACATACAGGTAGATGGCGGGGTTTAGACTGAAGGAGGGGAGAGAGGAGAAGACAGAAGGATAGGGACGATAGGGAAGACATCCCCAGGACAAAGGAGAACGTGCTCAGTCAGGCGAAGAAGAGGGGTAGGGAAGGGGGTATAAAGTAGCTTTGATCGCCTTGTGCACTGTAGTCGCATCAGAGGCGAAACCGTGTCTTCGTCGGGTTACAGTCGAATTTGGGTGCTGATCCTGTTCAGGAAGTAAGTTCATTCCAGGTATCGTTCCAGTTGCTGAGCTCGCAACAGGGAGTTTTGAATTAAAGTTTAGGGATTTAGATCGGCCCTGTCCTTTCCAGTGGCCGTGTCTCTTTAGGCTTAATTTCCAATTTTATATTTTCAGGTTTCATGTCTTGAAATCCGTCATCTTGGTAGATTTGTCAGACTTAGATCCACCGGGTATTCCAGCAGTAGGCTTCGCAAAAGAGGTTCCTAGTTTTTACCCTGTGTTGTCATTCTCTGTAACCGTTCAGAAGAGGATTTGTCTTCACTGGTGTGATTTTTCGCACTTGCATGTGCTCGGCTCAGTTCTATCTTGTTATAGGTCATGATGGTGTCCAATCAGAAGTAGTCAGTTCGATGATGTACAAGTTTAGGGCTGGAGTCATTAGTCCTGATGAATGGCAATTAGTGTTCTGAGTTTGGTGAAGGGTTTCTGTGCATAAATTGAGAAGGCCTTGTACCCCTCCTGGTAGTCGAGGATGTGTGACTCGAGATTCCGTGGAAAGTATGTTATTGCTGCTGTAAGAATACAGTGGCGATCTTCGTACTGGGCGCAGTCAAACATGATGTGCTGCCAAGTCTCTACCTCCCCACAGATATAGAGGAGGTCCTCCGAAGTCCCAAAGTAATTTAGTTGAGTATTGAAATTTCCATGGCCGGTAAGCAGATAAGCAGTAAAGAGCCGCGTTGGAATCAGATCGGGGGCTTTGAGTGGCAAGACGACACTGCGTGACACATTAAGCCAACTTGCAACCTCTACTGCGACTCTCCGGCTTCAAGTCGTACAACGTCCTGCCATCTCAAAGAATCATCTAAACAACGATGACTTGCCATCCTGAGTACTGGAGATGTGGCTATCCCATTGAGCAAACCAAAAAACGGGAATGAAGTAATGTGTCGCAACCCGTTTTTATAGGCATGAATAATTTGCGTAATGTGCGATTCTGTAAGGTGGTAGACCGACTTCTATTGGATACTCGGAATTTGCATGCGAGGATGCCTATCAAATATTCACCTTCGGCAACACTGTTCACAATAAAATATTCATGAAAAACCTTTTGATCTGTCAATTTTAACATAAAAAAAATATATGCCCGTGGACTGGCCAATGGAAATTGGTTCTGTGGGGGATGAGTCACTCTAAACGCGCTTCGATTCTCATGTACTCGTTTCGGTATGCAAGATGAGTTGTAATTCTTTGGAGCCTTCCATTCTTTAGAAGAATCCAAAGAATTTTCTTTTTTTTCTCCCATAATGACCAAATAAGCTCAACCTACAAAAAGATCGAGCAAAATAATTACACAGCTTCAGAGTCCTTTTTCTAAGATACTTGAACAAATTATATACTTGAATATGGTCACCGTCCACAGATACCTTGATTCTCAGAAAACACTCGCATTACTAGAGAACACATGTCGAAACATCCTTGCCTTATGCAGTAATAATCCTCATAATGCAAAGGCTAACAAATCTTCAGATTGTTTTAGAATATTTATAAACTGAAGATTTTGATCTAAACTTTTGCAATCATTGTATTCCAAGTGTTTTAAAAATGTGGAAATCCTAAGTCAGCTCATGTGTTATGTAACTTGATTAAACCCATGTTCTTTAACCAGAACAGAACATCAAGGGCATATGGTGCTGGTTCATGAGGTTTCATTTTGGGCCCTCCACTAATGGAGAAAGTTTTTTGTAATAAGAATAGATGTACTAAGCATTTTGGAGAATAAAATTAATCAATTCGAACTCCCGATTAGAACAACTAACGCTGTATAATAGGATGTGGAAATGTGTTGTCACTTGGGAATAAGGGATGATGAGTTTCACTATGGTATGTGCAATATATTTAGGAAGGATAGGGAAAAATAGGAGGGGTGGCGGTGGTGGGTCATGCTTCTCACCAAAAGCAGTCTTAGCGCGACAAAAACTTTTGCAGATTTAGAAGTTACGCGTGCTAGCAGGGATTCTGCGTGGTGTGAGTTAGTTTGAAGAGACAATATAATGAGAAGTCTTAGATAACCCAGCTGATCTTGCAGATGAATTGAACAGGTATTTGGATCGATATTTAAGTCGAAGGACTCTTCATGGTGTGGAGAAATATGATTAAAACTTGGAGGCATGAAATTAGCAACGTTGAAATTTCATGAGATTATTTATTAGAAAAAATTTTGAGCCTAAAGGCGAATACGATTCCTACAGTTAGAGTTAGCGAGTGTATTGGGCCACTAAGGTTAATTATGAGGGCATCACTGGACTCAGGAGAGATTCTCTTTAATTAGAGAAGTGCCAGTGTATCGGCAGTTCATAAAGATGATTCTAAGTGTGAAGTGAGAAACTACCGACCGGTTAGTCGGACTTCAGTGGTAGGGAAAAGAAACAGAACATGCTTTTGAAAAGGAAAAATCATGTTTAAGCAACCTGCTTAGCAATTTCGACAGTCACTCACGAGCTAGATGAATGATATACTTTTAGAAATGTTTACGTGGATTTCAGCAAAGCATCCGACTCGGTCCCACATTACAGGTTACAGTACAAGATGGAAAATGTTAGAATCAGAGGCAAAATCCTTAGATGTATTATGGGATAAATGCAAGGTAGGGAGGGTTGCGATTAATGAATTACTCTTCAGAACGGGCCAACGTAAGAATTGAGGTTCCCGAAGGATTGGTATCGGGACTACTAATGTTTTTGATTTTCTTAAGTGACATCGACGAAGAGATACAGGGTGTGATGCGAAAATTTCCAAACGTGAAAAATTGGTGGAGCAGTTAAATGATCAGCGCCAAGCAGCGTTTCTTCACGCGACTTAGACTTCATTTATGATCAGAAAAGTTGCAGCTGTGTTTAATGCAGCAAAATACAAGGTTACTTGTGGAACAGCAACCCTAAAATAACATACTCTTGGGGAGTTTGAGTTAAAAACAGAAGAAGGAAGGGATTTGGAAGTTACGACGTGTTTGGGCATGAAGTTCTCCGAGCAACTTAAGACAAGCGACAAGGCTCGATAAATCGTGGATTTACTATTTCACCACCTTTCCGTAGAGATAGAAGGGGTAAAATCCTACTGTATAAAATCCTACTGACCACCCTTGGGATATTGTATTGGAGTATGGAAATCGCCACTATAGAAAAACATCGAGCTTTTTGAAAGGGTAAAAAAGGGGCATCCATGGGAGGGAAGACTTCGAGCCTGGCATCGAAGCACCTTAGAGGTTCCCCGGTTGAGCTGTATAAGGCTCTGAAAGTAGATGACGAGGGCGAAATTTTCACTGTTGTGCTTTCAGAACAAGGGGCCATAAATTCATTTTACGAGGAAGGGGTTTAGACGGAAACGCAGGAAGTTTTGTTCTATCCAACAAGTTGTTGATTACTGGAATTAGTTGCCTCCACTAGTGGTTTGAGGTTGGAGAAATTCAAAGTTCGGATGGATAGATAGGTACCCTAGAAGGAAATCAAATAAGGTACAGTAGTTTGTTTTTTAATTATTGTTTTTTGTGGTGCAGCAAAAGCCTCCGGCTTCCTTGCACTATATGGCTAATACCAATCGTTCTCATGGTTGTACCTTGTATTTCTTTCCTTCAACTAATTAACCTCCAAACAAACATGTACTCGTCTACGAAATATTTATCCACATTACCTTTAGTTAATGAAGTTTCAGTGCAGATTTCCGTATTACATTCAGCGGCATTACTCTCATTCAACACGCTTGATCAGTCACCAGTTGAATCCCACAGTCACCTTCCCACAATCGAATTGGTACTGTCTCTTCTAGTTCTAAACCTTTTATGCTCACCGAATAATGCATTCATTTATAACCAAGTTTAGTGCCATTCTCATTAATAGAAAGATCAAGCCCTCGCGCGTTTACACCATGTTTACCGTTTCTTGTAAACACTCACGGGTCGAAGTTCATTAACAGTACTCCACAGTCACTTGCGACTACCAGAATGAACTCCCAATCTGGGTGCATTAGGGAACTGAACTTGCCACCATCTCATAACCGAGTTCCTGTGATCTACCGGGGCACACTGTTCGACCTTAATGTGGACTAGTGAAGTGTGCATCTGTGAATATGAACTTCCGGTCGAGCCACTCGACCGTTGTAGTCACTTCAACGAGAAGACACGTTACGTCTTTGTCGGCTTGTTTTTACTACACTGGCAAGGTCACAAAGCCCTGTTCTTGGGCTCATACTGAACCCGGGGCACAGCATTCAGTTGTGGGATCTCGTTTTATCGTCGAACAAGTAATGATAATGTGTACGTGAAGAAACTGCACAATAATATTATCGAAATATGTATTCAAGATCTTTTGATAACGTGCTCACAATAATATACAGAAATATGTGTTCAAGATCTCCCGATAACCTTCTCTCAATCACAATCATTTCTTCTACCTTGCGAACACAATATCCCACGCAGCAAAAGTGAGGTAATATTGTATGTATATAAGGAACTTGGTGGTGGGAAGTTGAATATTTCTGTAAAATGGACCGTGCATAAAAGAGGAAAAATTAGGTACAGCTGGGTGCTTTTGTTCCTAAAAGTACAGTTTCTAGAATGAACAGACCTTTTTCTATTACTTCTCTCAATCGGAATGCTTTCATTAAAATTTATCGAAGTATTACTAAAAATGGGTCTAATATAGTGTCAATATAGTTTCTGTAATCTACACTGCTCGACAAAATTAACAGAACAAAATGTTTTTAATGAATATTTTATTGTGAACAGTGTCGCTGAAGGCGAATATTTGATAAAATAGCCATCCTGGCATGCAAATTTCGAGTATCCAATTGTAATTGCAAGTTTCGAATAGCCAATTTGTATGCCTATAGAAACAATGACTGCGACCACATCACTTCATTCCCCTTTTTGGCTATATATATATATAATGTAATGGGATAGTCACATGTCCAGTACTCAGAATGACAAGTCATCGTCGTTTAGATGATTCTTTGAGATGGCGGGCCGTTGGACGACTTGAAGCCAGGCAGTCGCAGGCGGAGGTTGCATGTTAGCTCAATGTGTCACGCGGTGTTTCATCTCGCCAGAGACGAGACACTCGGCCTTCTAACTTAGATCATATTGTAGTATGGAAGCAGTTTTAAGAGAACGGAACCATCACAAGAAGAGCTCGTTCGAGGGCTGCATCAACAAGAGCCTCTGGCTCTAACAGCAAGAAGGAACACTACGATGTCCTGTCATCAATTGCCTCTTTAGATTTCAGCAGCCACAGATCAAACCATTGCCAAAAGGGCTGTGTTTAGAGGGCTCAATTCGAGTGGACTCTACGCAAGGAAACCGGTGGTTTGTATCCCATTAACCCCAAACCACCACAGAGCTCGTCGAAACTGGTTCCATTAACATGTGACTTGGAGCCCTGACAAATGGGGTACAGTTCTATTCCCTGACCAGTGCTATTTTAGCCTACAAACAGATTCTAGATGCTATTTCATTTGAAGACAACGGTGAATGTGGTACCATCCCTCCAACATCAGAGAAAGGGACACTTAACGGTGGAGGCGGTGTTTTCGTGTGGGGCGGAATAATGATCAACGGCCGCACCCCTCTTGATTATTTTTGGTAGGTACCGTAACTACGCAGAAGTACCGAGAACAGATCCTCGAACCGTTTGTGCAGGTTTTTAGTGGTGCGATTGGCCCAGATTTTCTTTTCATGCACCACAACGCCACGGCACAAAGAGCTACCGTAATGGATGAATATCTTGAAACTGAGGATGCCCGACGACTGCCGTGGCCAGCACGATCAGCAGGCTTAAATCCGATCGAACATGTGTGGGTTGCCCTAGGGCGTTGCATTGCACGCCGACAGCCAACTCCTCGGTCACTTGGTGATTAATGTCTGCGCTGCTGGAAGAATGGGATTTTTTGCGCTGCTGGAAGAATGGGATTTTTTGCCATATAATCTTATAGACACCCTTATATCGAGCATGTTTCATCGTTGTCATGCCTGTTTATCCGTTGGAGGGGATCATATGCCGTATTGATGTCTTGTGACCATATTTTCGATCATTTTGTATCGACTTCTGTACTGTGACGTTTTTGGTAATTCTTATATAACCTCTTTAAATGTCCCTTATACCTGTCCGAACTTTCTCGCTCTCTCCTCATTTCATCGTTATTCTATGGTACACCACCATACCAAATTTTGTCCCATTTCGTCGCAAGCTGCACGAATTACCACGTTTTCTACGTGTTTTTGTTAATTTTGACGAGCAGTGTCTGGGCATCCTCTATAGCAGTATATTGTCCGAACTTGTCACTCATCTGTTGGACTTCGCATCCTATCAGATGCGAACTAGAGGAACTTAACGAAATTATTAAAGATCTTTACAATCGAGTCTGTACTTAGACTAAGATGAAAAAAAAAGTACGGTTTTTATTGCGAATTATTCCCGGTTTCTAGCTCTCTTAAGCGTAAATCGATTCGTGAATACTTGTAAAGATACAAGAAAAAAAGAAACTGCGTATTAAGGCTACCCGATAATTAGCACACCTACCCAATCGTGTTTTATCTGTAAACTGTGTGGTCTGTTCGTGTGTTTTGATTGACGAAAACCCGAGTTTCCGGGCCGATCAACTCAGTCATGGAGTGAAAAAAAGCCAAAAAAAAAAAAAAAAAAAAAAAAATTTCCTCGAGTCATTGACGGGGTTCAAACCCAGGCCTTTATCACCCGGTGAGGAAAGGAAGATGATTACAAACCTAATATGCGATAAACAACTAGCCAGCCACTTAATTTTTGCTGAAAAAAAAAACCCAAATTTCTGGGATGAAAAATCATACAGCAGCCATCCGAAGCAGACCAATTCCATGATGATAAAAGTTAATAAGTTCCTCACATCTAGAAGCCGATATCCCTAGAACCCCACTGCTTTAAAAAAAGAAACACCAATTGGGTTTGAACGGTAATGTTTGAAATATCCTTACGGTGGACTTTTATTATTTGAGCTCAAGAAGGTGACAAAAACATCTGATTCTTCTCGACTGGAATATGTAGCAAAAATAATCCTACATTCTTGAGGAATAATCTGCATTTCGTTGAATTAAGAGACTTAGTATCAGAGGTGTAGGAACAACCCAGCAACTTGAGAATAAGATTAGACGGATGACAGGCTTCGCAGCCAAGAAAAAAGGTCAGAAATTAAAATGAAAGTTTTAAGATAAAGCTAGCTTTTCTTAAGGCCTATTATAAAAGAGCTACCTACTTATCGCCACCCCACACCAAGACAACCGGAGATGGAATAAGAGTGTTTTAAACTATTTCACTTATGGATGTGAAAAGAATATTCTAAAACGTTGATATACTTTTGGATGGTTATGGGGTCTTCGCATTCGTTTAATCGACTGATGTGAACTCAAACCAAAATGCTACGACGACATCACCAACGTGATTTATATGCGCTGCGTGACCGGTTAAGAAGGGAAAATATATTTCCAAGTACGATGCCTGGATTGTGCCTTATACTCAAACTAAAAGAGGAGAAAGATTTTATTAAATCGAAGTTAGTAACCGTTTCACAAGCCCCGTAACTGAACTCTAAAAATTCTGTTTCAAATTATTCCTGCACCTAAATATATGTTACAGCCATACATGATTTCTGTATTTCCAGATATAATCCAGTTAATGTGCTTGCATTTAATGTGTCACGTCCTGCCATTGTACTTCTATTTTCATAACTTTTAAATGCACTCGGGGGTAGCACAGTTGGTATTATCATCCTCCTCCCCACACTGAGTGGAAAAGACCTGAGTTCGATTCCCGTGAATGAGAGGAGGAATTTTTATGGATCTTTCACAACGTGGCTGAGCTAGTTGATCTCAGGGGAGGGTAGTATGGTTCTCTCCCTGGAAACTCTGGTTTTCCGCCCAGCAAACCGACCATTACCAACCAAATGATATTAACAATCCCAGAAAACGAACTCACTGGTCTATAATTGTCCATCACTTCCTTGACTCCTGTCTTATGGACTGGGAAAACAATGATACTTCTGCAGCCCAAGGGAATTCCAAAACCAAATTATGATAATTTCATACCATCACTATTGGTTAGACCACTCATTTTCTGCCTTTTTCGGTATAATTTGACGTACACCACCCGTTACTGGAAATTCGCACTCTCTTAGCCTCATCAACTTTTCAAAGAGGGGGTTTCAATATCATTAAATCATTTCTTTTACAATATTTCACGCAGCTTCACTCTCTAATACCCCCTTGGCATTAACGTGAGATTTCAATAGTAAAAATAGTTGCAAAATACCTGTTCAATATGCCAAAGATGATATTCTGATGTCATTTCTGCTGAATTTTCGATGATACAACCACATTGACCTTGCAAGGAGCAGATAAATTTTACTTTATACTTTTTTGCGCATATATACCAGTAGAACTCCTTTTCTCCTGTTCTCTGTTCGCCAATGATTCTTTACACTCAGCTTTTTCGCAAGTCTTACCACATCACTAGTCTTATCACGTATCTTCTTATAAACTGCTTGAAAGAATTAACAAAACAAAACGTTTTTCATGAATATTTTATTGTGAACAGTGTCTGCCGAAGGCGAATATTTGATATAATCAGTAGGGATTCTTCATGCATTAAGAATCTGCAGGTAAATGAACCACTAGGTGGCAGTGATCACAGTGTACTGAAGTGGGATTTACTCAAAGAGGAATCTACCATCAAGGGTAAAGGGAAGGGTTTTTGCTTTCGTAAAGGTGACTACGATGGTCTGAGACAGTATTTAAATTCTATTCAGTGAGACCAACTGATGATGTTACCAACAGCAAATGCAAAATGGGAAGCATTCAAAGAACTTATCTTGGAAGCTACTAGGCTTTATATACCAACTAAGAAATATTGTTCAAGGTTTAGGCCTAAATGGATGTCAGATGAACTAATGAGGCATATGGCAGAGAAGAAAAATGCATGCGATACATATAAATTAATGGGTGACATGGAAGCCTATGATAGATATAAGCTGGTCTGTAACCAAGTCGCAAAGGAGGTTAGGCAAGCAAAGGCAGATCATGAGAAACCTTTGGCAAAGGATGCAAAGAAAAACAGCAAAGAGTTCTTTACTTATGTAAACTCTAGAAGGAAGGGGATGAATCAGGTTGGTCCACTGAATATTGATGGGTCAACTGTTGATGATCCTGCTCAGGTAGCTAACAAAGTAAATGAATATTTTGCATCTACATTCACACATAAGGCGTTATGAGGGGAATGCCAGAGGTGTATTAAACTCTGGCACTGAGCTAAATGATGTTGTAATAACTGAGAGGAAAGTGGGTGAGAAATTGTTGAAGATAAACATAAGAAAGGCACCTGGGTGGATGGGATCTATTAAATTATATTAAAGGAGGCAACAAAGAAAGTAAGCAAACGCTTAGCCATAATTATGAAAGCTTCCTTGGACTCAGGGGAGTCCAAGGAAACTTTCATATGGACTGGAGATGTGCAAATGTGACCCCAATTCACAAAGGAGGTTCAAAGCGCGACACAAGTAATTATAGACCTGTGAGTTTAACTTCTGTTCCAGTAAAATTAATGGAGGCACTGGTTAAAGAAGCACTGCAGGATCATCTAGACAAGACTTCAGTTATAGCTCGGACACAGCGTGTGTTTGTTAAGGGGAAGTCTTGTCTGACTAATTTTATTGGATATTATGATGTAGTCACAAAGGAAAACTGGATGCAAAGAATAATTTTGATATCATATATTTGGATCTTAGAAAGGCTTTTGATACTGTTGCACATGGAAGACTGCTGCACAAATTGGAGCAGTGTAGCATTAAGGGCAAGTTACTGCAATGGATAAAGGGATGGTTGAGTGGGAGAAGACAGCGAGTGGTAATCAATGGACACTGCTCTTTGTGGACTAATGGTATTAGTGGAGTCCCTCAGTTCAGTGTTGGGTCCATTGTTGTTTTCTGTATTTATAAATAATATTGATGATGGTATATCAAGCTTAATGTCCAAGTTTGCAAACGATACGAAGGTTCGCAGAGTTGTTGATGACAGTATGCTACTGCAACAGGATCTGGAAAAGTTGAGCAGATGGGCTGAGAGGTGGCAAATGAAGTTTAACATTTACAAATGTAAAGTACTACATACAGGAAGCAGTAACCCCAGAGTAACGTATCAACTCTGTGGTACCACACTGACAATGGTAGAGAATGAAAAGGACCTGGGGGTAATTGTGCAGGCAGATATGAAGTTTTCTGAGCAGTGCAGACGGTCTCCAAGAGTAAATCATGATGTCTTGTCAATGATATACAGGAACTTTTCTAACAGGGATAAGGAGGTGATTATCCCCTTGTGTAAGGCAATGGTCAGGCCACACCTAGAGTACTGTATACAGGTCTAGAGGCCTCATTTTAAGAAGGATGTAGAGCTGTTGGAACGAATACAGAGAAGGGCAACAAGATTAGTGAATGGAACAAAGGGGTGCTCTTACGAAGAAAGGCTTAAGTTTTGCAAATTACAGTGTCTGGAGACTAGGCACCTGCGAGGTGATCTGATTGAGGTGTATAAAGTCTTGAATGGTTTGAGTATGCTCAATGCGGATGGGACTCTTCCTCTTGCTCAGAATAATTCGCTGAGAGGGCATAAATTCAAATTGAGGAGGAAAGACAGTTGTAGGATAGATGTGCGGAAGTTTGCCTTTAGCCAGTGGGTAGTTGATTGGTGGAACAGGCTTCTATCTTTTTTTTGTGGAAGTTGATAGCCTAAATAAATTTAAGGCTGAGCTGGACAGGTATTTGGAACGAATGGAGGGGTGAAATGGGAGGGGTTTGTTTTTTTTTTTTTGGTTTTTTTTTTTGGCTGATTCTGCATAAGCTTGCTTTCTTCCATCGTGTATCCTGGCATGGAATTTCTGATTATCCAAGAGATATCGATCTACCACCTTAAAGAGCCGAGATTATGCAAATTATACATGCCTGTAAAACACGGGTTGCGACTACATCACTTCATTCCCTTTGGGACTGCCATTTACTCAGTACTCAGGATGACATGTCATCGTTATTAGATGATCCATTGGGATGGCGAGCCATCGCAAAGAATGGTTGGAACAAGGCTGATGGGATTCTTCCTCTTGCTCAGATGATGCACTTGAGGGGGAACAAATTCAAATTGAGGAAAGATAGTTACAGAATAGATATGCGGAAATTTGCCTTCAGCCAGCGAGTGGTTGATTGCTGGAACAAACTTTCATCTGCTGTTCGACGTGTTGATAGCTTAAAAATAAATTCAAGGAAGAAGTAGACAAACTTTTCGAGGGAACGGATAGGTGGAATGGGAAGTGTGTTGTTATTAATTGGGTTTTAGGAACATCAGCATCTAAGCGCCATATTACTCCGTGTATATTGTCTGTAAAGTTTGCTGAACGATAAACTCCAGATTCTGAGCGAAAAAACCATGATACCCTCGTCTGAGACAGACTAACTCAACCATGTTGTGAAAAAGGCCCATAAAGGTATGTGTGTGTGTTGCTGTATCAGCTTACTTACTTGCATAATATGCCACTATTAATGCTAAGAGGGAACCAAACGATGTTTTGTCATCAACTGTCTCTTGAGGTTGCTGCGACTGCAGGGGAAAACATTTCCAACCGGACTATGTTAAGAAGGCCAATTCGAATTGACTTTACGCAATGAAACCAAGGATTTGTATTCCATGGGTTAACCCCAAGCCACCGCAAAGCTCGTCGAAACTGGTGTCATGAACATGTGAAACCCTGACAAACGGAGTTCAGTTCTGTTCTCTGATGAGCCCCTTTTAGCCTATAAACAGATTGTAGACGCTACTTCATCTGGAGACAACGACGAATGTTGTACCATCCATCCAACATCAGAGAAAGGGATATTTAAGATGGAGGCGGTGTCCTCGAGTGGGGCGGAATAATGATCAACGGCCGCACATCATTTCATAGGGGTGTCGTAACTGCGCAGACAAATCGAGAACAGATAACCTATGTGGGCTTTTTAGGGGTACGGTTGGCCCAGGTTTTCTTTTCATGCATGACAATGCCACTGCACATAGAGCTCTAGTGATGGAGGAATATCTTGAAACTGAAGATAGTGGCATAGTATTTAGGGTTTCTGGACGGAGACCAAATAAAAGGGGGGGAGAGTGGGGAAGATTGTACAAGTAGTGGAGTAAAAGAAGGCAAAAGAAGGAGGATGAGGAAAAAAGGCATCCACCAGCGGAAAGATGAGCTGGGAAGGAAGAAGTAGGAATCACACCTGGTCTGGGAGCCCATCGAAGCCTTTGTTTCTTGAGGTCGGAGACACTAGGTAGAAATAGCCTTTGGTGGAATCATCCCACCGGATTTGCCAGAAGAAAAAAAGTTTCTGCCAAGTACGCCGGAGTTCTTGTTTCGGATCTGCATCGACAATAGTTTTTATTCCCAGGAATTCAGTTTCTTTGTTCTTTCTGATGGCTTGGGAAAGCCCTATGAGGGCCGCTCAAGGGGGATACAAACTGTTAATACTTTTAGTGATGCTGTTGATGTCGTTCTACGAGCCCGAGTCATTTTTAATAACATCAGCCGTTGTATCTGCAGAATAACGTTCCTCGTGCTGATGATGGACAAACGATGGAACCATACGGCAGCGCCGTATGTTACGAACGGTACAAATAAAGCCAAATAAAGAAGGTGGAGTGCAGGTCCCTTAAGACCCCAATCTTTGCGGGTGAAGCGAGCAATCATATTGATATAATTTTTGGACTTCTCTTTCATGGACTTTAGATGTGGAATGAAAGTTCTACGATCATCTAGGGTAACACCTAAATATTTGAATGAACGTTGATTCTTGAGTGCATGTCCTTTATAACGAATGGTTGGTGGTCTGTTGATGTCAAGACCGCCTTTGAGAAGTAGGGTTCTGCTTTTATCTGTAGAGATTTCCAGCTTATTCTCTTCAGCCCAAAGGGCATTCAAGACTGTGTTGGCTCTGGTCTCAATAGCTGCACGAGTAGAGCCCTCAAAAATGATACCAGGTCATCTGTATATGAGAGCTGTGTGGTGTGGGGGAAGTCCTGCATGAGCCATTCATCCAGAATCATATTCCAAACAGCTGGCCCCAGAACAGAACAGAGCCCTGCAGGCAGCCTCTGGTGAGTTGGCGGGTGATACTATGAAATTTTGTTTTCATGGTAACTTTTCTGTTAGAGAAATAATCTGTAAGACATTTGAAGATGTTCAGGGAGCAGCCAGATATTCTGGCTCGCCGCAGGATCCCTGGTCACCATATGGTGTCAAAAATTCTCTTAAAATCTATAAAAAGCGCCAGTACGTAACGGGCATCAGAATTATCTGCTAACTGAGTGGTTTTTAGCAGTGAATCAATAGTTGAGCACGTCTGCTTGAAGTCAAATTGAAGTGTGGAGGCGAATCGTTTGGTTTCATAGACAGACTGAAGACGCACTCTCAAACACTTTTCCTAATATTGGCAATAGAGCAATTGGGTGGTATTCTTTGGCTGTACCAGTGGGACGATTTGGATCTTTCGGTAAAAGCCTGAAGTTGGAGCGTTTCCAATGTAGGAAAGGAGCCTTCATTAAGACACGTGTTGAATGGTTGTACTAGAACATCAGTGCAACAGGCCAAAGGTGTTTGACGGACTTCCCCTCGATGAGGTCCAGTCCGGGAGCGTTTCCATTTTATTTATGGTTGAAACTGCAGATATCCGACTGCCGTGGCCAGCACGATCAGCAGATTTAAATCCGATCGAACATGTGCGCGACGACTGCCAACTCCTTGGTGAGCTAAGGTCTGCATGGGGGAAGGATGGGATTCGTTGCCACAGAATCTTATAGACCCTTATATCGAGCATGATTCACAGCTGTTGGGCCTCTTTAGCCTTTGGAGGAGATCATATGGCGTATTGATGTCATGTGACCATATTTTTGAATATCTTGTATCGACTTCTGTAATGTGACCTTTTTAGGAATTCTTATATTGAGCACCTTTCCAACGTGCAGGAAAAATAATAAATGTCCTTTTTGCCTGTCCGAAGCTTCTCGCTGTCTCCTCATTTCATCATTATCCTGTGGTACACCAATATACCAAATTTTGTCCAGTTTCATCGCAAGCTGCACGAGGTTACCTTCTCTGCTTTAAAGATAAATAAACTGATATTCTCTCTGATTTTTCAAAAATTGCTCTCTCCTTTATGTACGAATAATAAGAAGAAATTTCTGAACCAAAGGAACTTTAAAGATACTAAGGCAAGACCTAGTAGATTTAATTAAGCTTCTTTTAATAAGTATATACCCTTTTGATCACGACAATAACATCTATTACCAAAGATTGAAAACCTGCTATTCAATTTATTTCGAGGCAAAAATCTCGTTATTGAAGCCACTACACGAAAGTGGTATCTAATTTTCCTAGCAGTTCGCAGCTTTGAAAAGGGTTAGGTTTAAAATTATAAAATAAGAGAGCAGTCTTTGTATAGGCGAAAGCTTCAGGTCTTTAAACATCAGTCGATCTATATGGTGATTAGTTAATTATCTCAGCACTAACTGACTGACATATACTTCCTATTCTGTGTACAGATCACCGTCCTGTATTGCTTAACTCCACTGAAGTTTATGCATGCAAAAAATTAAACGTATACGTTGATTTTAAACGCATCTACTCTCACGATTAACCCATTCAACTTGTCAGTTTTCTAAATTATGTCTATAAGGTTTAACTCAGAAGAGGGGTTGGAAAAGGAGCTGTTTATATGTTAATGGTCTTCAGAACGAAACACCTGTCTCATATTCATCTTGTGTAAGGTTGTTGTCTTGTAATTAGAATAACTCAATATTTTTTCCATACGTTTGGGACAATGTAACTCTTCAGTTAGTCTGCGGCAATGGATAGAAAGAAAGGTATACTCGCCTTTTGTCGAAGTTTTTGCAAAGAGTAATGGACTCGCCGTTCAGTTTTTAGCGCAGCTCCAGAAAATTCACACACAATCATTTCACGCTTCGTGACACAAGGGTAATCAATCAAACTGAGCAGTAGAAGAAAGGTGAGGCTGACGTTCCTCCTACTTCGCATTTATAAGAGGAGGAAGTCATTTCGAATGCAAACAGTGCCGCATCACTTCCACAGGAGGGAAATAAAGAACGGATCGGAAGGCTAACGATGAATGAGATAAAGGGGGTGGATACGAACGGTGTTCGCCGCAGTATCAAACTGGACCAAAAGCTTCTATTCACAAGCTTTTCTAATTAATGAATAGCAACGTATCGGTGGCCACAAACAGTGAACTAGAGAGATGACCCATCTAATACACCACACGTGTTCTAGAAGAGTCACGTCTCTCATAAACAAAGAAAAAGATATTCGTTAGGAATCTACAAAAATAAACTAACCTTTTTGTACAAATAACCGATTTGAAGTATCTATTCTATAGCTATAATAAATTATATTAGCGTGCTGCTTCCATGTTCTTTGTAAGGGAGGAAAGGTTCTCGGAATGAGTCGCCCTTACCCCTTAAATACGTTTCGTACAAGGTGTTAGGTGCGTTTGATGTGAACTTAACACATACAAGCATACCCCGTCTGGGTAAATACTCTGAATTGTTCAATATTTGCATTACAGGCGAATGTTCGAAAACCCCGTAAATCAGGGATTTCAACCTTTTCGCTCAGAGTATTAAGAATTAGACTTACCTTCACGAGCTGGAAGGTTGAGCTAGTGAGACACCTGTTTTAACCTCAAGACCCAACTGAAACGTTTTTAATCAGCTAAGATCATTATTAAATGCTCGAAGTTGACTGGCAAAAAATAAGTCATGAAATAATACAGATATAATTACGCAGCGTTATCAGGCATTCTTGGACTTAAAGGACAAAATTAAAACTCCTTTGAGAAAAATAGGTTCGTCGTTGTAGACCCTAAACTTATGAAAGATACACTCACAGTTTTAATCCCATACATTGCGTGTTTATGTTCGATATTCACGTGGAAGAAATCAATCAGTCTTTGAGCACAAAGCGTATGAAGTGGAATCCTCAAATGGAACTCCTGCCAATGGGTAGGAGTAGTAATATTTCTCATCGTCATACAGATTGACTTGAAGCCTTCTTGACCATACGCATGGAATGATGGAGGGAGAATACAACTCATCGAAAAAAGCCAGTACTTATCAGATCTGATGGTCTTGAAAGCTATGAGTGCAACTGACTCCAGATAACTGTTCCATAACTGCTGGAACGGGTGAAGAGAAGGGCAACTAGATTGGTGAATGGAACGAAGGGGCTCTTACCGAGAAATGCTTCAATTCTTCTGCGTATGGAGACTAAGGTGCCTGCGGGGAGATCCGAGGAATTTAAGACCTTGAATGGATTGAAAACTAGATTGTAAAGTGAAAAAAGATCTGATACTGGTTATTAATTTAAGCACAATGAATGAACTCATTTCTCTATTCTACTTAAATATCTTTCATTCATTTGTGGTTCAAATTTCCCTACTTTCGTAAGTGATACCGGTTGTGTGCATGCATAAATACGTCATTGAATGCTGAACGGTTGTCGGCCATGACCGACAGTGGCTAGAATGACAGCACCTCTCGTAAATCACGATTCACGCTAATAAATGTGCAGAGATTTGCTCATGTCGATTTGCGCTACCTCTCAGAGAACTGCTGCAAGCGGTGGTTCGTGAAGTAAAACTATTCATGACCTGGAAGAAGCTGATGACTAGAACTAATCGCGAACACCAAACCGAGCGATATTTGGTGCAGAAATAGGGAAAAGTGGATTTTAAATGTTACATCTCGTCCCTATCAACAAACCAACGAATTAAATAACCTAAAACAGAACAGTAAGTACTCTATCAACGGTCAAATGAAGCTGAGAATACGATTTTTTGAATGTTTTATTTGCCGAGCGAACTTAATACTTTAAAATGGTTTTTTTGAAATAATATTTCAGTAATACATTAAAACTCAACGATGTCCAAACCAAAATAATCGAACTGATTATCCATGTCCTTATTCCCACTGATTATCACGTTCCTATTTGTGGAGAGACAAAAATCATCTTCGTTGATTAATAACCTCAGCATCAACAAGTAATATGGAAAGGTCATCTTTTTATGTGTAATTTTATGTAAGTTGCAAAGGTAATGTGATGTTAGGCTAAAATATTTAATGATGTTACAAAAGATGTTTCTATTTTCATGGTCATTTCAAAACCAGAAATGAATCTTTGGTTGTTTTTTCTGGAAGTGACCAAGTAAAAGCACATAGTGTCGCTGTCCTTTTCAAAAAGGCATGTTCAAGGTCTTCTTGGATTCAATCCTATTAATAGTAGAATGATGGCGGTTATACTTCAGAGCCTATCAGTAAATCTCACAGTTTTAGTTGCATATGCACCAACGTCAATCGCCACAAAATATGAAAATGACCTGGTCCCAAAAAAGGGATATTTTGATACTCATGGGTGATTTCAATGCAAATGTACGCAAGGCAGTTTCTTCTAGTCTGGAATGCGGAAGATTTGGTCTTGGCAATAGAAATGAAGGAGAAAGATTAATTGAATTTTGTCATCTGAACAGTCTTGTCATACGTAATACCTGCTTTCAGCAACACCCGAAAAGACTCTACACACTGAAATCTCCTGACCATCAAACAAGGAATCAAATTGATTACATCCTCATTCAGCAAAGATGGGGTTCCAGTGTTATCACAGCAAAGACACTTCCTGATGCAGATTGTGGTAGTTATCATCAGCTACTTTACATCATTCTCAAGCTGAAGCTGAAAAAGATCATGAATACGGTTTTCCCTAGACGACTGGATGTAGAAAATATTCTCAACGATTGTATAATTGAAGCAAGCAATCATTTTCAAGCTCTTTTAGAAATAGATGAAGAAATGCTGCCTGAGGAAATGTGGGAAAATACTAAAAGAATTATTATGGATACAGCAAATAGATACATTAGAGAAAGGAAAAAGTTTAGGAAGCCATGGATTACAGAAGCCACTTTTAAACTTATTGAATAGAGAACTACAAAATCTTAGGGTGTACATGGAAACAAAGGGTATCATAAAATGAGTGAAGTCATCAAGCGCAGTTTAAGCCAGGACTAACGGGAATACATCAATCCAAAGTGTAAACAAATTGAATACCACAAGAAACGAAACAACACTAAGAAGGTGTATGATGTTATTAAGTCCTTAAGACAAAAGTTCATTCCAAAACTTAATGTAATTAAGGGCTCCAAGGGTGAAATTCTAACGGAGGAGAGTACAATTAAAGGAAGGTGGAAAGAATACTGTGAGCAACTCTTCATAGCACCTGTTGATACAAAAATACAGAGAACTGACGTGTGCAAGTCACCTGGAATTGATGAATTCCAGCGGAATTGATTAAAGCTATAAGTGTTAAGGGCGCCGAGTTTTTTCATAAAATAATTGTAAAAATTTGGGAAACGGGACAGTGGCATCAGACTGGAAGAAATCAATCTTCATTCCGTTACCAAAAAAAGGAGATCTGAAAATTTGTTCAAATTACAGGACTATTAGTCTAATTACTCATGCTAGCCAAATTCTTCTTAAAATTATACTAAACAGAATTTCACGGAAACTTGAAGAGGAAATTCCAGAAGAGCAAGTTTTCAGAAAGGGCAGAGGAACCTTAATTCTACGACTGATTGTTAAAAATGCAAAGAATTCAATGTTCCAGTTGTTTTGTGTTTTATAGATTATTCAAAAGATTTGATTGTGTTCAACATGAGAAACGATGACTAATATGGGATTCCCAATCCACATAATTCAGCTTATTATTCCAGCTACTATACCTGGAACAGGAAGGAACTGTAAGAACCAACGTGGGAAACACCGACTTTTCCAAAATTGTTAAAAGTGTCAGGCAGGACTGCATTTTGTCAACTCATTTTTTAATCGTTATGCCGAAGATATCATGCGTGAAGCTTTGGAAGATTTAGAGACTGGCGTTAAAGTTGGAAGACTGAAGGAAAACAACCTTCGTTATTCAGATGATACTACTCTAATTTGCAATTGCAAGGATCATCTTAAAGAAACTCTGAGAGTATGTGAAGCAAGTGAGAAAAAGGATTGTTTCTGAATGTGAGTAAAACTATCATGATTGGTGATACTTTCTGTTCCAGTAAAGTGGAGGTTAATGGGCAAGATATCGAAAAAGTTGACGATTTAATTATTTAGGGTAAAGAATAAATAAAAATGGGGACTGCTCAAATGATGTAAAGAGACTACAGGCAATTTCTAAAACGTTGGTCGCTGATCTGACAAAATTATGGAGAGATCAAGATCTGCCCCTAAAGACCAAACTGAGAATCGTTGATCCGTTAATTAATTTTTCCAGTTGCCACTTATGGATGTGAAGGATAGAATCAAAAAAGAGTTGACAGGAAGAAAAGTTGAGGCATTTGAAATTGGTGTTACAGGAGAATACTGCGTATTTCTTACTTCGATCGAAGAACAAATGATTGGGTAGTGAATAAAATTGGCAGGCCTAAAATTCTTCTTCATAGCATCAAGAGTAGAAAACTCAAATTTTTTGAACGCAGAAAAGAGAGAAAACACTCTGTTGAAGAATATAATGGAAGGAAATATCGAGGGGAAGAAGAGTAGAGGAAGATCTGCAACTAGGTGGAAGGGTAGGATCAGTGAACTTCTGGCCACAACAGTTTGCGTTGCCGCTCGTAGAGCACAAGATCGATGTAGTTGGAAGAGTTTGTTAGTGTCCACAACAGCTCCTCGGGGAGCTACGTAACTAGAAGACGAAGGGGCAAACTCAACTAATCCCAAAGTACCAAGAATGATTTTATAGCGAGTTAAAAAAACTGTCAAAATTCTTACATTATCTTGCAATAGTAATGATACGAAACCTTAATGATTCAAATTCATAAAAAAATTCTCAAATTCTAATAACACTCTATATTCCTGAATTATTCAGATCGTTTTTTAAACCCAGTACTTCTCTCCATAACTTCAAACCCATATTTAAATACCGGCACATATAGCCCATGTAGATTTCCCACTACTAATGATATTTGATCATTGGGATCAAGTAGGATAAATTAAGGGACATTTCGGAAGGATTTACCAATGAATTTGCTAGAAAACTGGATGGGTTTCCTTTTCTGGTAGAAATGTAGAGATAGACTAGAT
This sequence comes from Mastigoproctus giganteus, assembly GCF_048544385.1. NCBI lineage: Eukaryota > Metazoa > Arthropoda > Arachnida > Uropygi > Thelyphonidae > Mastigoproctus > Mastigoproctus giganteus. The sequence goes on along the minus strand of NC_143588.1, from coordinate 17,467,630 downwards.
TTCCCCATTCTCGAATTCATATTGTTTAAGTCAAAGGCTTTTCCAGATTACCATAAACACGTCTCCCATTTTTAAGAAAGCTAATCCAGCTTTTTTTGAAAATTACGGACCTATATGCCCCACAAATTCAATGGCAAAAATGGAGTATATGGGATATTGGAGTTAAACTTGTGAATTTTTTGAAGTCAACCTCTCTCTCTCAGAACCGATGCATCGATTAGTAAATGATAGATGAACTACTTCTGATACTTTACGTATTTGTAACAAAAAGATTATTTAAAAAAGATCTTTCCTTAGATCCTTTTTTCAGACCAATCTTGGAATATGTTTTGCTTTGTGATCTCTAAAGTATTTTACAGATTAAACTATCTTTCTTATTTAGATACAGATAGGATTATACTTTTCCGTCTGGTAAGAAGCTACGCATCTTATTGTTAATGGTTCTTGGAAAATTTAATCCTGAAGAGTGTAATTTAACATGAGAGAATTACATGGTATTATGTAGTACCCTGTGTATATAGTGAGTTAAATTTCTAATCACCTATTTATTACAAACATCTAATTACTGTAATAGGTTGGCTGGTTGTTGTGGAGTTTTAGGCACATCAGGAACTTAGGCAATATTGCACCGTAGATTATTCTGTGATCGATTTGCTGTTTTCTGGATGAAAAACCCCTGTTTCTGGGAGGAAAACATGATACCCTCTCCTGAGACAGACTAACCACGTTACGAAAAAGATCCATAAAAATTCCTCGCGTCATTAACAAGATTCAAACCCGTGTCTTTTCCACCCGTGTGGAAGAAAAACGGTGGTAATTAGCCTAATATTGCTATGAATTCCTGGTGTTTGTCGTTTTGTGGTTAAAATAAAATAAAAACTAAAGAATACCGTCCCGAAATGGATTAACCAGAACTAACCGAGATTTCCCCTAAATCAGGTACCGGAAATTTTATTCGCATTTAGTGGCATTGAGGGCAGGACTACAATAATCGATATGATCATTCCTACAATCAGTGGGATGATTATACCATTCTTCAACAGCTGGACTGCACAGAACGAGGGCTGGACAGAAGTCCTCGCTGTGTGCTACAGGTAACTGGACGATAGTGTCTGAGAAGGATCCATGCTGCCATTGAGGCAAAAGGATGGACCTGCATCTTATTAATTTTTTCATTAAAACTCGCTTTTTTTTTCAAATTTGATGGATCTGAATACTTTTGACAGGGTAGGACAGTGTAGATTTTTAATGACAATGCTCGCGATCCACTGCTTTTTACCCCTCCACAAAGTTTTTGTTTATTAGGAAGTAATAAACGGCACAGATAAAGGATTTCTTATCTTTTAATTCGATTTAGCATTAGAATTATATAAATCAAAAATGCAAGACACTTCTTAAAATAAGTCTTGTATTTGGGAACGACAAAAAATGATTTCAAGATATTAAGAACCCCTGCTCTACAATGTGCAAGAAAGTCGGGCTATATTGATGAAACGCGTAAAATTTTTTTAACATTTCCTGACGCATTTTAAAATATAAGAATGAAAAAAAACGATATCCACCAATCTTTCAAATAAGAAATGTTTCAGACAGTCTCAGATGAAATATAAGCTTACGTGACTGGAGAATAATTATAAACAACAACACAGATGGAGGTACAAGGTTGTTGAATTCAACTTTCTTGAGTAAAATAAATGGAGTGCCAAATTACAAGGTCAAGAAACCGTAAATGATGTCACTTTCCTCCAGTTCATATACGACGTAAGAAAGTAAAGCGAGAACACCAATACTGATAGCGAAACTCCTCAAGAAGAGCCCGGATAAATCGTCATTTATCCATCAAATTTCTTAGCAGGACTTAATTACCTAGTCGTAACTCCAAATACTGTACTGAAATCCTCCAAGGCATGGAGAAAATAAACAACCCCACCGACTCAAATTATACTCAGCGCAAATGGCTAGTGTCTCAGTAATCATTTAATAATAGGCTTAAGAAAAAGATGAACTTACAGTCGAGTCCATATGGGAGGGGAAAAAAAAAAAGAACAAATGAGCAAAAGTTCTAAGAAAGAAAGAAGCCTGAAAATGAAATCACCTTTACTGTGTCCAAGCCAGCAATCTTATAGCGTGTTTAGCGCCTACAAAGATTTCGCGTCTGAAACGATTTCAGCTCTTTTTGTAGTGGGTTTTGTTAGAAAATTAATGACATAATTATCGAGACCGGCGCTTTTTTTTTTACTAGACATGCCTTCTTATGACAAATGCGAAAGGAGCATAACGAAGAAGTAAATAAGAAAAATGTTCAGACTTAGAGGAAATGATGCCCACAGATAGCAACCCCTGTATTTACTTGTAATAAAAATATTACTTCCATTTTTCTTCTTGTAATTTGCTTTTAGAAGTGACAACCTACTGTTGTCAAAGTCATGGGCATATATTATTAGAGAAGGTGGAGCAGCGAAATGCCCAATTTCTCCATACATTAATGGATATTTACAAATAAAAACGCCCGTTGTTAAAGCCAACGTGGAAAAAAATATTATTTTCCCATCCCTTGCCCTAATTGCAGGATGTATAATGATAAAAGATGAGGTGGAATTAAACAAAAATACTAATTAGCGAGGAACGAGTTCGGAAACCGTTGCTGGTTTAGCCAGTACCGAAGACATCATTATTTTCCAGTTGCTTCTAACATCAATACCGGTGGCATTTTATATGAGAAACTTAACCTTCATTCCGTTATATCGATTATGGCTAATTTTAGGGAAACAGGATTTCTCGAAGTCTCAGTCCCAAGACAACGAGTCATTTAAAGAAAATTAATTGTGTTTTTTCAGCATCGTAAGATAATGAAAGGCTCGCACTGTGATGATTTACATAAGAAAATATGCTTAATGATTTTACAGAAAATTTTCGACATCTTTCGAGTCATTAAATGGAAATAATGCGGGGGGAATATTTGTATTTAGCAGTCATCATCATTACCTGAAACCCCATCTGTTTTTTTAATGAGCGCGATGAATAATGACCATTTTGTTTTGTACTTGACCAAATTTTCTTAAAAATGGCGTCACACAAGGTCAAATAGTATAAAGTGGTTCAAAAACCAATCATAGCCAGCCTTGCATTTCATCCCTTCATTGCTGGTTTCAGAAAGACATTGAAATCACAGGATTGCGAATGTATTTGTATCACTCAATATGTTAGCCCTGTCTGACTAGGTGGTGGAGTGATACGCTGAAGTGATAAAGTATTTTGGGCAGCTATATCAAAGCAGACAAAAGTCCCTTAAAACACAAATTTATCCATCACAGACGAATAATAAAAATATTCTCTGATTTTCAAATAACACCACTAAAGATTCTAATGGACAGCTAATGTTAAACGCTGCTCGAGAGAAGTTTGCATACCTCTGCTGCAGAAAATAATTGGGAATATACCAACGTCTTAATTCATTCAAGATAGGAATCTTCCAATAGATATATCTCACGATTATCGTCCCCTATTAAAGCTGCTTATTTTTTAAATATATATGGACTCAACATACCATATCTTCCCGTATATCGTAATAACTCCTGCCTCAATTGACTATAATTTATATAATCAGAATCAATTTCAGAGGGACTGAAAGGGAGAAGTGACGAATGTGTTCCGTTAAATAAATTGCGAAATAGTTCGTGACGTTCAGAACGGGGAAGAAAAAGTAGAAAAATATAAGAGGAAAATTAAAAGATCTTTGTACAAAAAAAATCTCTTAAGTATTTTCAGTTTTCGATTTAACTTGAACCGTTCGGAGAAATTCTTTTGTCTTTTGCAATGGTTCAAATTCTATTGACTGAAGAGATCTAGAGGAACAAAGGTCTTTGCTTAACTTTCTTGGTCTTTGAGACGTTTGATTAACGAGTCGTATATTGATGGTGGAAGCAATGAACACTTGAATACGTGGTTACCACTGATATTTTAACAGCGAGTATTTCATAGGGTTAAATGAGACGATTGACTTTATACAACATAGTGATGTAACGTTAGGGCCTCGGGGATATCCCTCCAGTTCTTTCCTCTGCTCCATCAGCAACCAGCGGGAGAAAATCTACAAGGTTCAAGGTGATAAATAAGACAAGGAGTCTGAAAATATGAACATCTGTTATTCCCACGAAAAGAAAATGCACAAGAGCGAATTGTGATTCATCTTCAGGAATAAAGCTCAGCTACTGAAAGAGTTTATAATGAATTAAATCTTGATTAACTGTGCAGTGTTAATTCTTCTATGTTTTTTTGAATACTACGTCCTATTTTTCTGCAATTGTTTGTTTTTAAGGTTAAGGCTGGCAGAAACACAACATATGGAGTCCGGTTCTATGCCAAATAATAAGCAGAACTATTGATGAGGAGTACTATTAGCTTAGAGAAAGATACCTCAGGCCAAAATATCCATTGATAAATGCCAACACAAATACATGAAAGTTGTATCGAGGTCCTGGACGTGTAAGGTAGTCTCAGCACCAAGAATAGACAAGTTTGGGTTTGACTTTTACTTTCAAGGTTATCCAATAAACATATGGCCGAAGCGCTTTGAATCGTCGGCAAACGTTGATGGAGTCATCTCTATCCTAAAGAAACAGATGAAGGAATGCTGTAAATTTACTTAATATTTCATTCTTATCTTTTTTGAATTAATAAAACAGATTGTTTCTTTTAAACAGATTATTATTTGTAAAACAAATTATTGTTTCTAGTACCTGTACCGTACTTAGCAGAAATAAAAGAAGTTTATTATTAGATTAATTGATCATATTATTGTATTTTTATCAGAAAGATGCGCAATTCCTTTATGGTAACTTAACGATCTTCAATATCATTTGGTAGATATTGAAACTGTTGATTCTTAGAAGGACCTGGTACATCTGATAGTCATTTCCCCATACATATTTGACATATTTTTGAATCCTTGCCAAAGGCGATCAAATTTTTTAGCCTTATTGAAAGATAATGCATCATTTAAGTTCTTAAAAATTTAATCTGTCATTGAACTCTACAAACAATCGTTTGTTAATTCCTTGAAACTATCCAGGTGCGTTGCATCAAGTTCTTTTACTCCAGAAAAGACTTTATTGAGGGTATTGCACTTATTATATACAAAATCCTTAATTCAAGAATATCTCTATTTTGTTTTATTTTAAAATCTATTTGATTCCAAATAGGATTCCATTTCATTAACAGCGAATCAAACAAGGAGGCTCAATCTTTGAGATACGAAGAAATAGGTATACAGAGATATGCATAATTCGCAGTCTTAGTAAGGACCAAGCTCAGTGATCAATCCTGTCCTCCCCCTTAAGCCCTCGCCTGAACACAGACTTTTAACAACGGGGCGACGTATCACGAGAAATACCAAAGGGCTATATGTTATGCTAAATTGGGCTTTTTTTGACACCATAATCTCTTGTTATTACTTGCGTGGGTGAATCTGAAAGATCACGTGTAAATCGATAATTTTTCCCCCTTCAATGGCCTTTGTACTTAGCAATCGCCAACCAGTTCTGTGGACCACATTGATTTATATGGACACCACGGCTTCAACGGGGAAGGCAACTGTTTTAAATCAAAGTCCACGTTCGCATAAACTATGTTCGACCCGAGGCATTATGCTGTGATGCAGCAAGCGGAATACAGAAACTGATGAATACAAAAAGGAGAGAACCAGAAGTAGCTGTTCAACTTAAATGAAAATAATAATTACAATTATTTACAGATACGTCGTGAAATTGTGAAAATGGTATATTTTTCAGTTTACACTTAGGGAAAGCGACATAAGGTCAGTGAAGTTATAAGGAACAGAGTTACTCGGAAATGTCATCAGTAATTTCGGTTCCAGACTTCGCCACCAGTTGCTGCAACCAAAATTCACTTTAGCTTCTTTCTACCTAAGCCTACTGGCTTATGAGACATTAAAGGGAAGCGAAAACCAGCCATTCAGAGATTTAAGGGCCATTGGATGCATGTAGCGGTGTGTGTGTATAGATATATAATCAAGACAGGATAAGAGAATATTATCTGATAATCCTGTGCCGTTATGAATGCCAACTAACTTTTCGCCTTTCTGAAAGCTACTTCAGATCGTAGACAATCTATTTCGAATGCCCCAAACTCACAATGCGTGTCCAATGTTCGTGCAGGTACTGTTAATTCTCGCGTACAACAAGAGAACAACTAGCCCTTTATGTCTTTATATATGTCCCCTTATATAAATAACAATTTGCCAGCCATATTTATTATAGTATTTATCTATGCACTTATCACAACGAAGAATGTAATGTTAGGTATCCCGGATGTCGTGGGAAGTGGAAAATCGCCGGCGTGTATTAACAACCCCTCAATGACGCCCTCAAGTCGTCCCGTGAATGACTTAAATAATAATCCGCAATATTTTAAACGTGTCACCGTAACTGTTATTATCAACGAAGCGGCGTTGTGTTTCTCACCAGTCAAACTCACCCCTACTTGGAACTCCAATTTCGCAGTTAAGAAACGAATTCACTATCGGACACACTGAAAGAAAGAATACAAAAAAAAAAAAAAGGTCTTAAATAATAATCAGTAATATTTTAAACATGCCATCTTAACTGTTATTAGCAGAGAGAGAGCTACAGCAATCCCACTGGTTTAAAAGACAGCTCTTTCCCGCCTTTCTCTGAGCCACCAATTACCGGCGGCTTCTGACAAACAAAGGAGTACCTAGGATGCACGTGGGCTGGCCCCACCTGGCCGAGAATCACAAGCTGAGTGACAGGCAAGAGTAAAACACGATGGTCGATCTGAAACCCTGTGATTACTGCATTACCTCCATTATAATAATCGGGGTTCGCATGCCCTCAAGAAAGGGACGCATTTACAAATTCTTGGCCGCAGACCGGGCCAGTAAAAGGTCTTTTTGCATTTCTACCACTTGAGAAAAGCCTCGCAGCTGTTAAGGAATGATATGCATGGCAAGGCCATTAACTGAAGAGGCCAGGGTCAGTGGTGGGGATGTTACCCTAGGGAATGTAATTACACGTACCGGGACAAAGCATTTAAAGAAAAATACACCTTTAAGAACGAGAGTTAAGAGTGGATGCTGCTCGTTCGACAAGAACAACCTCCGTCACTCTTGAAAGTTGTTATTAAGCATTTGCAAGAGACTGAACGTTCGTGTTAAGATTGATTGTAATATGCAAGTGCACAACTACATTCGCCGCGGAACCACTCAAATACCAGTAGTTTAAATTGATGCCTATGGCTGCGAACCATTAGGCAAAGACGCCCCCCAAGTACCGAGAAACGCGTTTCTCTGATGGACGTGGAACAGCAATGTGAACAAATATATTGGACTATTTCTTTGTGATCTTCAAAGCCACACCTCCGACAAGTACAATACGTATAAGAATGCTAATTACTGCATGCAACGACAGGTCGAGTCTTCCGGATAGCTTGCACGTATTGAACTGTACAACGCTTAGACAACCCCAATTGTAAACATGTCATGTTAACACGAAACATGCATTAAGAGACAGATAGATGAACAAGGCAAACAGTTGGTTGCTTTGATTTCGAAAGGTTTTGTCTTTTCAGTTTTTTTTTCTTTTGTTCTTTTATATAGAGGATGTGTGTGTGTAGAGGGGTTGATAATTTATTTGGGTTATGAATAAGGAAATACGTCTTCAAATTCAAGATTAATTCAACTTGATTTATAAACAAGTTTCATCTACCATACATTATTAAACCGTTCTTAAATGTGGTTTATTCACGATATTTGCATCGAGTTTGTCATTTATAAGGATAAATCATTTGAAAAGTCTCTAGCAGATTCCAGTTTATGATATTAACCAGAATTGGGTTTTAATTTTTAAATACGAAATTAACTCAATTATGAGTCTGCGCAAATGACTTACTCAATTATAAATAAGGCTGTTACAAATTTGTTTTAACAATAAAATGAGTAGTGTAATGGATAACGATCTTTGTTTTGATTTCTGTTATTTAGACATACGAGATCAAATCTCCACTTATACCCTTTTTTTTTCTTTTTTCTTTTTAATTCTCTAACCATTCTTAGTCTTTTGATTGAAAAATTAAATGAAATGATTGAATACAAGTAAAAATATTTATTATCAAATTAAACCTAAAAAATCTTTAAATCTACAAAAAAATAAATAAATAAATGCAGGATTAAGTTACTTGTAATCTATTATTTAAGCTTTGAAAGTAAAAAATACCTTGAAATTACGATTTTGGCACCTTTCCCAGAGGCGTAGGGAATTAATAGAAACGTCAAGAATAGGGGTAGAGTGGTCGTTGATGCTTTGAGAGTGCAGTCTTATGTCTGACGTCACGAATTAAGATTACAATTACGTCTTCACAATTGCGCTGAGAAACCAGGAAATCTGAAGACTGCTCGGAAAGTGTCCACGTCTTCCTGACATCAGCAGTGATTACCGAAATCCCACGTTCCCCATTACCAGCTGCTCGGGGATCATCAGTCTTAAAAGTAGTAATTAAAGTTGTCAGATCAGCTCCTTATGCTGATGGTAACTTCCGTTCATTTCTGATGTCTCAACTTCATCGTTGACCTAATTTTCCACTGCTTGTCCTCGTCAGTTTCCTTCTCTTGTCATCTCCAGCATGAAAATCGCCGCCATGGATTTTTTTTTTCTTATAACACGGAGATTTTTTTTGTAAGTGAATTGGCGCAGTCCCTCCATACTGGAGGGGTCACGCAGCAATCGAAGAAAAATAGCTTGACAAATGTGTTCTAACACCTATAATAATTCATTTTCTCTCCGAGTATGACCCTCTCGTGCTTTCAGCCTTTCCTTCACGCGCACACACCTGTCATTCTGAGTACACACATAAGAAACTTAGTTGAGGAGGAGAGGGGGATGTTTTTCGGTGAAATAATTCCGGTTTCCATCAGGGTTGCCCGCAATAAACGTGATGTTAAGAGGAATGTGTCCAGAAACATGGCACGTGATTATTGCTCAGACAGTGGCTGGTTCGGACCATTATCTCTGACATCTAGCTGGTTAACATTATCTATAGCAATCATCGATTCGGCTTGAAACGTGTTGCTATAATTCACTGAACGGTAACACTCGAGGGGTGCTTATCTAGCCCGATCATTGCGAGGATATTGAAGGCATAAATACCATTTAATTCATCGCAGTAGACTATACGTGTTTATGAGACCGAAGATTACTCCAAACTTTACTTCCAGTCCATCGATTAAACAATGCAACCACAAATTCATTTGCAGAGTACATTGGGATCGATCAATTAAACCATTATTTTAACTCATCGGATAATATTCTTCGTTCAGTAAAAGCTAAAACTTATCAGAACGCACATCGAACAAAACCGCTTAATTTTCCGGCACGTGACAAGACGACAACGATTGTATAAATGCTTAGCGAAGTTGGCAGGCACTGCCGCGCCTTTCTTCGGTATGACCTCAAAAAGTTAAAACCGCTGTCGGACCACCCGTAATCAGTAGAATGCAAGTTCACTCAACTTTCCTCCTCCATTTTTCTCTCCCCCTGCCCTACACTTCCTTAACGGCAAATAATACACAGTTTATGCGCAGTCATCTTTTTTTTCCATCTCAACAGGAATCCGGACGGCCCACATCCTTTTCCCCACTTTACAAGAGGGATGTTAATTCGCTCGAGGACGACTACTAATTCCTACGAACGGTCACCGAGAAAGAAAGTAGGGGGTCCCTTTATGGCACTTCTAACCACTTATTAACTTTCTTACTTCGTCGAAGACAATGCGAGTCGACACCAGTTCTGTTATTTTATTCACGAAGTTCCCCCTGTTAATATTTCTGTGTTGATCGTATAACGGAGGAAGTCGTTAAATTGGGGGAATAAATTTATAACTGTCTCTTTTTGCCGATTAATATATTCGGGTTTTTACTTGACAAAATTCTTGTACGTTTTAAATGGAGTTCAATATACAGAATTTATGACTCCTTTTGCATGAAAAGCAAAATATTTCTTTTAATAAATGTTTCTAAGTATTCTCCTGGTCGTTTTATGTTTTCAGCTCAGTTGTTTGCCCATTGAAAAGAGAATATCTTACAGACGAAGCAGATTACAATAAATACAGATTATTATTGACAAAATATATTTTTTATGTGTTTCTCAGCGTGTATCGAAGAACCAGAAGGTAGTGTAAGTTTCGTAATGGACAGAAAACACTTTCATAATTACGGATGGGTCACGAACTTTCATTAATACCGTACAGAAATAGCGGCAACCATTAATCAATGGAATTGATTAACTACACAGCACCAAGTACAATAAATCAAGTTTACAATCATTACGGTGGACAGAAGTAACACGTTCAATGCTCAAGTCAGTCTAGCCACAGAATGGTCCGGCAACGCAGAAAAGGGCTGAAATCAAACACTACTCTCCGTTGTGGTGTACCTTCGTGAGGGGTAGGGGAAAACATTTCTCGCTGCTTGTGAAACATAACTGTTCGTAATCCCTGCTACCTACCGCGCCAAGTGACACGCACTGTAACTCCATCTGTTGATCATTCCTTGCATTACAAATGGTATATTTATTCTCCGGAGTCCTTTTAGAAAGGGGTGGTAACCAGGGCTCTATCTGGACTTATCGTTAGGCAAAGTGCAACATAAAATAGAGTATGAAATCGTAGACTTTCTAATTTTGACTTAGCCCGAAATCCCTCATTAGCAGGTTGAATGAAAGGATCTCTTACTCGCAAACATCCATCCACGAAAACTGACTCCAGTTAGGTCACATAGAATAGACGAAAATTGCGTTTATTGTACTAGGGCTGTTTGCAAAGTAAGGCAACAGACGTTTAATGTGTTTCTTTTACTCTTAATAATTTGTCGAAATAATGCTTTAGTTCCCCTTTTAATTAGTTTAGCCATCCCCTTCAGAAAATCCTACTAAAAAAACAAAGCATGGGATTTTTTTGCGCCATAGGCAGGCTAAATCCGTGATTGTGGTGGGCTGGTTTCCTGCTATCCATCCACTTCCTGGGCGAATCGCATTCCTGACATTGTTAATAACAAATACCACTGCTACTCCATATATTGGCTTAAATAGCCCCCAAGCGAGAACAATGTACTCCCCTCCCTTCCATCAATATCTGTTTAACATATTTCGTTAATTACTTTAATCCTGATCGCAGTTCACAAAGTACGAATTGTCTCAGCGCGTATTCTCCCATTGACTGGCGAGAGCCACATTACTGCCCTCTTCTTAACAAGAACAGCGTTGAGATATTGGAGCTTCCTGTCCCTTTCGAATATTTCTCAGGATTGCTGAAGTGCACGAACAAAATTCATCAGGTGGCAGAATCTGACCTGCTCCTGAGTATTACTCATCGCTGGTAGTGTGTGGCTTGTGAATTTACACTTTCAAGGTCAAATATGTAATTGGCAAACTGCATTGGAGTAATGTTACAATAGCTTTGCTCTGGTTGGTGTCAGTGGCCATTATGGAATCACAGCGTATGACGATAGTTTTCGTTAATTATTTATTTATTATTATTTTTTAAAAACATTGAAAGCATTAATATTAACAACTGTACTGAAATTTAATCAAAATATCCTCCAAGAGATTTTATCACTGCTTTACAGATATGGCATTCAGGCGACTAATTTTATAATATATCTTGACCAACACTGTTCCAAGCGATTTGCAAGGTTCTCCATAAAGTTTGGGAAGCAGTATGGTATTAAGGGCAAGCTGCTACAATGGATAAAAGGATGGTTGAGTGGGAGAAGACAGAGAGTGGTTATCAGTGGACATTGCTCTTCATGGACTAATGTTATTAGTGGAGTCCCCCCAGGGTTCGGTGTTGGGCCCATTGCTGTTTTTGGTATTTATCAATGATATTGATGAAGGTTTGAACATGGTCTAGATCAGTGCTTCTCAAACTATCTGTGGTGGTCTGCGGACCAGCACCGGTCCGCAGATCACACTTTGAGTAGCACTGGTCTAGATGATACCATAAAAGTTCTATGGGATTTAATTCAGGTGATTGCGATAATCACACCATAATTTGCAATATTCCTCCCCCTCTCCTGTTTTTTAGTTGCTAGAAAGTCCTTCGGGTCATTGTTTTGTTGTAACATAAAATTTCTTCCACAAGGTCGAAGTCCAGAGAATATTGCATTATGTTCAAGACTGTGTTTTTAGCCTTCTTTTCTTAAAATTCCTTCAAATCTGACGATGCCACACACTCCAGAAAAACAGAAGCAACTCCAGATCATGATGGAACCACACTGTGCTTGACTGTAGGCACTAAACAAAGTGGAGCCATTTTTCCTTCAAGTTGATCGCCTCACATAAACCCTACGTTTGGATCCAAAAATTTCAGTTTTGGAGTCATCCGTCCAAGTACGTTTTTCCACTTTTCTGTTGTCCAATGTTTATGGCTCCTAGCCCAAACCAACCGTTTCGTTCGACTTCCTGTTTTAATAAAGATTTTCGGACCTCTACACGACCATGAAGTCCTGCTTGTTTAAGACAAAGTTTTACAGTGGATATAGATGCTGGACTTTCTCTGTCCCAATTGAACTCGGCTCGGGTTTCAGGTGAAGTCATTAAAAAAAAAAAAAAAAAACTTCGAAAACTAAGTGAGGTTTAACGTATACAGTTCATAACCAAAAATTCTGTTCTAGACGGAAGTGACATCACAGGAGTTCCGTTGAACTGAAAATTTTGTTTCCGTGTGTGTAGGAGTAAAGATATGATTACTGCTTATTGTCCTATAAAAATATTCCATCGGAAGAATTTTAATTTCAACTTTAACTGTCAGTCTGAGGTTGAAGACTGACAGTCACAATACGAATATTAATTTTTTTTTGTGTGTGCTTAGGAGGAGTGGATTGTTTACAATCAGTGATGCAGAAAGAGAAAAATAATTAAGAAACACATCTACAGTATATACCATTTGTAATATAATATAATAGCATTAAGCTTCTAATGATACGTCATTATGTACTAACTGTTTTAATCACCAGCCATCAGAGGTCAGTGGTGCATGGCGAGTATTGAAATTAAGCAGTTTATACATTAAGCCAATTGTTTTCTTACACGCATTTATACTCAGATTTTTATAGAGTTTGGTCTGAAGCAGCCGACTGGTTAAAATGGGAGTACAATAATACATGCGTTCTAGTTGAACGTAGTCCTAGCCAATAAAGATGTCACCCATCTTTATTGGCCTCCAAATTCACCTGACTTGAATCCAATTGAATACCTCTAGGCTGTTTTGGATTGGGAAGTAACGCGTATGGACACGCAACTCATCTATTCCGACACTGTGGAAAGCCTTACATGCAGTATGGCTGCAGATCCCTAAGAACGTCTGCACACATCTAGTGGAGTCAATGCCTAGGCGAATAGCGGTTGTTATATCCGTGCGAACAGTGGCCATAAACGGTATCAAGTAGGTGGTCACAATTCAGTGATAACTGAGTGTATATTATCTCTATAAATTTTCCGAGTTCTTTGATCGATTGCCCTCGTGGGCAGCACAGTTGGTAGAATCGCCGTCCTCCCCACACCGAATGGAAAACACCTGTCGATGACGTGAGGAATTTTAATAGGCCTTTTTCACAACGGGCTGAGTTAGTCGGTCTCAGGTTAGGGTAGTATGGATTTTTTCTCCCGGAAACTCGGGGTTTTCATCCAGCAAACAGAAAATCGACCACAGAACAAGGGCAATTTACAGACAGTATACACGGAGCAATATGGCATAGTCCCTTATGCTCCTAAAACTCCACTACAATAACTGCGATCGATTTTACTGTTTGCTGGACAAAAAAAAACGGAGTTTCCGGAAATAAAAAAACATGTTATCCTCTCCTGAGACCAACTAACTCATACATGATGCGAAAAAGATCCATAAAAATTCCTCGCGTCATTTACAAGGTTGGGACTCAGGTTTTTTCCACCCATTGTGATGAGCAGGGTGATTATAACAACTGTACTACCAACGAGTACCCGCGTGTTCTAAAGGTTGACTTGTCCGTTTCTGAAGACGAAAAAAAAGCTAGTTTTCTGGTGAAAATCTTACCGCCGCTGCCTAACTACCCTACACTGGACAGACTACAGATAAGAATGAAAGCAATATTAAAATAGTTCAAGAAGCCAAAATCTTCCCAAAATAGATTATTATTTTTTATGAATTAAGTTAACATTGTGGTTTACGTACTTCTACAGGTCTTTTAGTTCTGGGCGATAAGCAACAGCTTATCCGCTTATGTTTTAATCCTCCACTCGATAATGAAGATTAACAAAACATCTTACTTCAAGAAGCACCTTATTTCTGAGGAAGTCTCGTATTTTGTATAATAATATTTTATTAAGATCCGTTTGTGACTACCTTCATATACGAGAAATCCTGAAATAAAGACAGCCATGTCTTTTTTCAGAATTTCTCTACCAGAGACCACTTGGAAGAGCCTTAACATTGTAAGGAATTAATGACAGTTGTATAGATTCAGTTATTGAAATTAATTCGTCTAGACAGAAATCAGTATTCCCCCCAACCCTCCCTCAACGACTACCAAACAATCAAGGTTTAGCCTTCGATATTAAAAGTTCTCTATTAACAGATATTATCCACTTCGAGGCAACTTAAAAAAAAAAAAAAAAACGAAGAATTAGTGGTTAAGAAAGATTATCATCTGGTATCATTATCTTAAGGTGATGCACGGGGAAAAGAACGCCAAGGAAAAAGGCGCCCTTCAACGGCAGACGACTAAGTCAGACAAACGCACGACCTTCAGCACAAGACGCATGATTACTCTCCTCTCCAGAGGCCCTCGCACTTCCCAACAGTCGGGTCAAAGGGCAAGTGCAGTCAAACCTTCTGATTTGCTTTATAGCCCAGATGTCTGTGCGAATATCAGCGAAAACGGCTGCGAGGAAGGGTCAAGACGGTGGTTGAGATGTAAATCCTTAACTCCGCGTACTCTACTCGACGGAAAACTCGACATTCAGTTAATGCGGAAGATGGCGACGCTATTTGAAATGCCGACCTCCTACCAAAGGAGGAAACTGGTCATCTTTCGTGTCACTGAATAGTTAAGATGCGTTCAAGTTCTGAATTATTTCATTAATGCGGTTTTGGCTGTTTTTTTTTTTTTTTTTGTCAGTGCAAAGACCAGAATCATTTTACCAATTAATGAGAAGACAAGAGCATAATATTCGAGTAGTATTAGACAATATTACTCGAATATTATGCGCCTAATAATAATATAATTACTATTAGCAATAATACCCAATACGCAGTATTTCGATGTTTAGTTAATTTACAACAGAGACTGTGCATGCGCACTGTTGTCTGCTAGGAACACTGGGTAATACGTTTATGCTAGACCTGAAAGCGCTTGCGCGTAGTATTTAGATTATAAGGCTTCATAGGAAGGTTTGGAAGTAGGCTTAGGGTACTGATATCCAAACAGATATCTCGGTGCTGTCAATTTTTTTTGTTTTTTCTGTTATTTATCTAGTAATATAATTTTGTTATACCGATAGATTATGTGATTTAGTGATATAAAAATAAATTTAGTGAATCCTCGCGGGTAGAACACTCGGGGACAGAGAGAGTAACTTTCGCGGGTTACGCTCTGTTCCCCCAACACAACCAGGTGGAAAAGGCGTGGTGTTCGAATTCCATCAATGACGCGAGCAATGTTTATGGGTTTTTCTCCCCCATGTGGATGGTTTAGCCGGTCCCAGGAGAGATGGATGGTTTTATCTTCCAGCAACAGTGAGTTCTCAGATAAACTGGGGGTGATGGAGTTTAGAACGTGGTTCGCTTTTCTTTTCAATAATTCGCTTAAGGCGCATTATTAAAAAGAAAAACACCTTATTCCTGCAGGCTGGAATAAGGTGTTTAAACAACAAGGCGCGCTCTTTTTTTTTAATTTTTTTTTAATTTAAAGTACGTAGTACAATACCGAGTCAACGCGTGATGTGAATTGTCTCCATAATATGAGATCGATGCATTAAATAGCGAATCCAGTTTGTTCAGTGCTACTTCGATACTAAATGCATGCAAATAATGATTTAATATAACTAAACGTACTTTTCCACAAGCGATTCGATAGATTTCCATCAAAAGGCCTACATATTGTTCTTGATATCTCAGCTCTTAAGTTTTTGTACTGTAACAGAATGAAGAATATTTTTAAAAATCAAACTGGGAATATTTTTACATTAAACATTTCATTTATGAAATATTTGAAAAGCAGACATAATACGTGATGAAACATATCAACTGGATCACAGTATCTGGTTCTTATGACCAAAGTATCCATGCGCCAAATATACCCAACGTCATATTATTGCACATTTTGTCCAATGCCATTGACCAATGCCATCAATCATGTTCCGACTTTCCTAACCTCTAACTTTACTATTTTACAAAATAAATTCCATGGCGAAAAACGTTGTTGCTGACAGTATTTTAACATACATAAAAATCTGAAAAACAATCTAGTTTTTCATCCAGGTACACTACTTTTAGTATTTTTATTAAAAGAGTGATTATTCAAAATGCTACTTCGTTCTTGCATCCAAGTGACACCCATCTGGTTCTGCACAGGTTTCTTCCATCAGGTGACAAGAAAGTACGCTGGACAGGGTGGTAAACACGGCTCAGATAGGATCTCAACTTATTAACCTTTACATCAGGGGTTAATGAAGCTGGGTGTTACGAAAGCAGTATAGACCTGATAACCCTGACCTTTCGTCACCGTTAGTGATAGGTTTAAATCGTTTCCAGTTCGATTCCGTTATTGAGATATCTTCCAAGCTTTTCATATGTCAACTGGAGTTAACTGTATACAAATGCCAGAACTAATTAAACACCAAAACAGGTTTTCTCATTTCAGACCTGCCTTTCGCATGGTGCCATCAGTTAAAATAAATTACTAAAACCTTTCGAGAAGGCATTTGAAACGCGTGTTTAGGAATGCTTTACTGTGATTGCCCACAAAATAAATCATTACTATCTGATCTTCTTGTTTAGCAATCATAACCATCAAATTAATGGGTTGTCTTTCCCTTGAAAACGCGAATTTTTCAAATCTAGACCTGGTTTTAATTATTGTATATGAAAGAAGACTGGCGTATGTGTTGACAAATGCAAATGATATTTTAAAATGACAGGCGTCATTTTTCTTCTCCTAAGAGGAGTAGAATGTCCTTGTAACTGCATCTGCTAACTGTCTGTTATAAGCCCCGCGAAGAAACACGCATCAATTAACCGAAGAAAAGAGCACCAAAGTTACCATCCCACACGCAAAACCTGAAACCTGTTTATCTAAGCTCACTGCTTGTTGCATCTCGAATTTTAGCTCACTGAAGATTTCATAAAGCTGATTTTGAACTGTAATTGACTTCACATTAGTCATTTAACATTTCTAGCTCTATGAAATCGCTCTCATCTGGCTGTATCTTGTATTCTAACCAGTTAATAATAAAAAAATGACTTGGAAATTAATGTTATTAAGATGGGGAATTCATCACTGCCATCTAGCGCCAAATTACCCGAGGTTAAGTAGTCCTAGTTTCTACAAGCGAATTCAAAATTATAACTAATTAATAGCTGATATTAAAACTGACAAACCAAGGCCAGTGGTGGCTAACTACTGGTGCATTGGGTCCTTTTTCACCCCCCAAAACATATGGAGACAAACCGACTTAGTGACAAAAACTGATCAAACCCTAATATTAGTCCTGACGAAACTATCAACAAAAAGTTCTATGAATCCTAGGCGGAAAAAAGAAATTAAACTGGACCACACGACTTTGAGAATTAACAAATTCCTGTGCGTAACTTATTAAACAACTTATTTCTTTGCAATTTCAAAAAATCAAAAATTTCAACATTCTTCGTATGGTACGCTGTGATAACCAATCATTTATAAATCATCAATTTGAAATGCGGGGCCTAGATTGTATAATCCAATCGATATGAGGCAGAATATACATTTTATAAGTCAGGAAAACGAGATGTCTGATGCGAAAATAAATAGATTTGGAGTCAATATGGTTATCCAGCTAAACATTCAATGTGGATCATATTCTGTATATCTGAATAGAATGAACTTCGCTTTCAGAACTACCATCTTTATCATACTTTTGTACAACAAAGTGTAGGACAATGTTTAATTTCCTTATAAGTAAATGAAAGTTTGCAGGTACGTGGGAGAGAAAGCCCAAGTTTCCAGGAGAAAAAACTCTCAAACAGGATAACTTATAGTTTTCGATTGGGAGA
Source organism: Mastigoproctus giganteus (assembly GCF_048544385.1). Lineage (NCBI taxonomy): Eukaryota > Metazoa > Arthropoda > Arachnida > Uropygi > Thelyphonidae > Mastigoproctus > Mastigoproctus giganteus. Next base: position 17,449,312 of record NC_143588.1, on the reverse strand, counting down.
AAATAAATTTGTGTACGGTTTTTGTGGTCTGTTGTGGAAATCGGCTCTGCTAATTCCAACAAGTTTAGGGGAAGAGGATTTAGTGTACTTTAGGTCTAATTTCAGATTCATTCCTATATGACAGGTTAACAATACCCACCTACTGAGTTTAGGCCTCATGGTGGCCACGGGAACGTCTGTCTGGCATTCTCCCTACTCCAAAAGAGATAAGTGACCACCCTTGCGTGATTTATGCAAATATGGCCACTGCCATTTGTCCCGAAATATATCTCATGGATTTTGATGAGTTGAAACCAAATTTGGAGCCAGATATTACCCAACATCCACAGATTTAGAGAGGATGAGCTTATTGGAATTTATGAAATTTTAAGAAGTATTACAACAAACGATGTTAAAATATAGCAATTTTTTCTTGCTTTTTCTTTTTTAACGATCAGAAGCCTCTCTGATCGATGTTCACAACGGTCTACCAGCATATTGGGCTCCCTTTTTCCACCTTTATTGGTTGGCTGAAGGGGGAGAACCCTTGGAAATATTTGCATCAGTCGTCAATTCCTTCAAGTTATTTAATCTCAGTACTCACAGATCACATATTTGCGAAGATGCAACTGAATATTTCCAAGGGTTGCCCCTATACGCTTCGTTCTGTGATTGTTTCTTAACTTTTGGAAAGTAGTGTATTTTACTAAAAGGGTAAAGAAAGAACCAAGTCACTACGCTATGGCTCGACGGTGTCTTACAAATAAATAGCACTTCCGTTATGAAAATTACAATTGTCATTTATCTGAAATGCGTTACCATCTGTCGAATTATTTAACTTCAACAAAAAGAAATTAATATTTCCAATGAACATGTAAAAAAAAAGAAGCAAAATCATCAACGTGTAATGTAAAATTTGCATATAAATCTGTGAATCTTCGTGTTTATATTCCAACGTGTTTCTAATTCTATAACTCACTTGAAAATGTTAACAGCTCTCAATATTTAAATCTATCAGACTCTAACCTTACAATCTTTGTTAGGAAGGCGTCATTAACAATACCACATTAAAGTTCCAACCTGTAATTCATTGCTGAGCGAGATTTGTTTCTTTTTTTGCATTCCCTTGATCAATATTCGGCATTGAGGTGTCATATACAACACGTAGGCTTCCTTTATGATGTTTTTTCTTCTTCTTTTTTTCTTCTTTTTTTCTACTTTGTCATTTTCGTCAAAAGAGATGCACCATAGTTGGACCGTTGTCGGTTAGGTCACAAAGATTATTGATTTGGAATGTGCTTCAACTACGAATGCACTGTGCCTTAGAGATCACGAAACGCGGATAGAAAAGACAGCAATTTGAGCACGTGCTCTTCTTCTCCCCCCCTCTCTCTCTCTCTCTCTCTCTCTCTGCCCTTGATGTGGACCGATGGATGTATGTTGTGCTATGTCAACAAGAGAACATTTCCCGCCAGCTTTTTCCGTTGGTTGAACAGAACACCGAAACAGCCATTGTGAGGAATAAGAGGGGACCCGAGGCAATAACGTACTCCTCTGCAGTTACAAATGACAAGTCTGATCTGTTGAAGAACGCAGTTACAGGGGCAGTGACGCTTCTCTTAGAAGAGACAGGGTTCTGAAGATTTGTCATTTTCTTTCGCAACCAAGGGCGAAAGAGAAATGAGCGAATGACACCCACCTGCTTCGTACAGAGCTCATTACTAAACAGGATTTCGTTCTAACAAACGATGAGTCCAAACAAAGCGTGACAACCACGCCAGTGAAGTCCATGCATGACTATGGACAGTCTTCATCAGCCACCTGTTAATGACTGAAGCGGATCATGGAGTAATGAAATACTCTCAATATGAATTTATAATAAAATAAAAGATGCTCAATATTACTGAGCTACAGGCCGATTTTTTTAATTGTTATTTTTCCACAATGTAGATTTTGTTTTCTAAGAATATACCCGTGAGGTGTGAACTAGGAATACCTTCTAAGAACACCGCAGTGGGTGAAATTCGTCCTCACGTTTCATTCAGGAACAAACTGATAGCTCAATCTACAGAACAAAGAACTCAATTAGAGTGGGAAAAATAACTGCAGTCATCATTATCAACATGCTATGAAATCCTGTGGCTTTTGATATGATGTAGCTTTGCTTCTGATAGCGAGCATTCCTATCATTCAAGGCAGACAGCAATTACATGGAAATGCGCGTGACACTTTCTTAAGACGTAATGTCACCACGCCCATAACGAGGTTGGCTGTTGACCTGCTTCAAGACTATATGATAAGGAGAAAGAGATCAGACAATAACTATTTGCTGTAAGCAAAAGCTGGGATATTTTGATGTTCGTTTTTGGAATGGGGAAAGACTCCACTGCTTTTGGAACTGTTTCTTTCACCCTCATTAAGTTTTTATGTTATTTCTAATTACAATTTTAAGTTGAAAGCCTGTGGATTCAGAAAGCTGAACAGTTTTACTGTATGAGTACAGATACGGTACCTTTTTTCACGGAATAACGACATTGACAGCTATCTGCAGGAAGCAACAGCAGTAACTAGCCACGCAACGTGTTGTAGTTTAAGAACGATCGATATGTTACATAATCACTTGCACTGTGTATGCGTAAACCACGATAACGCAAAAATAGCAATAACTTAAATCGGAGACTGATTAATTTCAATAAATGACGTTTTTCTAAGTATTAGTATACGCCTAATTTGGAAATATAAGGTATTTGAAAATATTGTATGATTTTTAGGTGTGCCTAAGAAAAGTTAAGGCAGGTCTGTTGAATATTTCAAGGTGCTCTCGTGGATAATCTTGCGAAATGCAAAGCACACCCAACAGACTCTCACGTCTATCTTTATATTATATATATATAATATAAATCGCGTGCCTTACTACCACCCCCGTTGTGTGCCTCCTAGGTAAGGTGTGGAGACAATAATCAATCCTTTTGTCTCGTGACAGACAGAGAAATGGTGCGATAAAGTTTGCTTTAATAGACTTGTCACCATCCTTCAGTTGTAAGGGCTTGGCACGCACCTTCATTACATCCTGAATTCGTTGATAATGGAACAAATGAAGAACCCTGTCAGGAGAATAAGGACACGCTCAATCTCCTTACTACAAGCAAAAAGAAACAATAAAGAAAGATAGAGAGAATGTTAATGGAGTTAGGTAAGGGATTGAGATGATATTCCAATTCTGTAGGAAGTTGAAGAGACATTCTCATACATCTTCTTCACGCAGAATAATCAGAAATTCCATCCGCTTCTTTTTTCTTTTTCTCAAAATAACAAACTTTAAAAAGGAACAGGGTTTTCCTGAGATGTACAAATGTTTAATGTACAAATATCAATATGGCGATTTTGTTAAATTTTAATCAGATTTGTTTGTATTTTTTGAAGAATAAGTTATTAATTGTAGGTTTTGTGCTTTCGCTTGAAAAACGTAGGATGGGAAGAGCCAGAGAGCAATTAAGGCTTCTTGAGGAGATGTAATTTCTTAATAACAAGTTAAAGAATTATTGGAATATAATATACTTGACATTCTCAGATCTAATACACGCAAGATAGCAAGCATTAGAGTAATTCACGGGGAACAGCCGTTATCCAATACTAATATATATACACTGTTCGGTCAAAACATTATGATCACCCTCTTCCATGTTTTGGCAATCGACTGCAGGTGGCACACGTCGCGATACGAACCGTTAAATGTGATACTGCAGGCTCGCGGCATGCAGCCCGAGGTACTTGATTGACATGAGCAAGGGTCGTGATCTGACGGATTTCGAAAAAAGGAAGATTGTCTGGCACCGTTGAACAATGGCAGGTATAACGAAAAATGCGAATCCTGTGGACTGTAGTTGAGATGTTCCTACAGTGGGCGGAAAACGGTGGAGCAGCTGACCATGGACTTTAACGAAGGGATAACCAGCAGTGTTTCCAAGACTACGATCCAACGAACTCTCTCCTTATGAGCCGCCGTAGTAGGCGCCCGGTCATGGTACTTACGGCGACCCATCGCCAACGATGCCTAAAGTTTGCATCTGGACCATTGCCGAAAATATGCATTTTCCGACGAATTTTGTTTCCTGTTATGCTCTGTGGACGGTAGATCGAGGATACGCGACAATCTGCGGAGAGGAATCACTCTGATGTCCTAGTCCAACAGAAACAGGCTGGTGGCGACAGTGTTTTGGTATGGGAATGTTTCCTTGGGAATCGTTTGCAGCCTCCATGTCCCTACACCACTCTCTGAATGCTAAAAACTACCGATACATTGTGGCTGTCAGGTACACCCCTTCATGGCGATTGTCTTCCCGAATAGCAAAGGTGTGTTCCAGCAGGATAATGCTCCCTGCCATGTTGCCGATATTTTTCGAGAGTGCTTCGCAGAACATTTCAATGACTTCCAGTGACTTTGGCCACCGAATTGGCCGGATTCGAATCTCATGGAATATCTTTGGGATTACGTGATCGACAAATCTGGCGTTTGGACTCTCCACCACGGACTGTCACAGATCTATGAGACATAATCCTGGCGACATGGTACAATACACCTCCTGCAATAGAGTTCATGACCCGCTGCGTTGGGGCGGTGCTGGAGGAAGTCATATCTACTGTTAGGTAAGTGGTCATAATGTTTTGACTGGATAGTAACCTTTTTGAAGTACGTTTTCGACTATCGAAATAAAACCCATTTCATAATTATTGGTGTTCTTATTATTCTGACTATATATAGTACATTCTCTCTGATTCCAATATTCCAAACCGAAGTTTACGTTATGCAAATGAGTATAAGTATACAGTATAATAAAATCGTAAAAAAAATAAGTTTTTTACATAATGGCCTTCATTTCTTGTATGCAACACCTTAACATGATCACCTCGTTAATGTACCAGAATATAAACAGCACTTCCCTTAAATAGATTTCAACACACAGAAGTTTAGATAAACTGATAATAGCGGTACAGATGAGCCATATCAGGCTTACAAAGTAACAGGAAATTATACATAAGCAGCAGAAAGGTTAAGAAAGATCCCTGAAAGCTGGGTCACTTATATTTGAAGTCATGATATTTGAATATCTGTAAAATGCATGCGTTCTCTGGTCGGTTTGTTTAACAAATTACCGTTACTGCTATCAGTTAAAGAATCATTAAGCAAGAAAATTAATATTGAAATCACTTTGCATGCCTTCAACATCGTCTGTAATTTTATATTTTGCATTGATAGAAAGAACCGAAAGATTATCTCTTACAGTTGTTGAATTTTTGACCTATGTCTCATTGAACATCTACGAACCTCCTCTATTCATCCTTAAGAGATTTTAACTTAATCTTTAATACAGCCATTACCCCAGCTAACTTCTTAAACAACAAGCGAGTCCTCAGATCACCACCTTTGGCGTTACTACATCAGACCATCTCTGCCAATTCTTACTTGCAGAATATATTCACATCTGACTGGATGGGGCCCCTCTACAGTTATGCTGGACCCGCTTTATAACACTGTTTATAACTTATATCATTACTTATTTATCTATAATCATTTAAATCTAATAATAAAATATTACTTATAGTATTATATTATAAATATTTATAATAATATTCATAAGTAATCACGCATCGTATAATACTATTTGCATCAAATTATAATACTATTTATGATTCTTCAGGTGTTGAATAAATGTTTATCGAACTGCCAGGAAAACTACAGAAAAGGCTTTGGTCAAAATTCATGGTGATGATAGAAGTAGAATTTGATTTAATATTTAAACTGTTCATCGCTTAAAAATAAACAATTTTATTATTTTTAGAATGCGATTCATAAGAATCAAATGATATAGCCTTAATACAGATTTTAAAAGCAGTAAGGCCATGGTTCTCAACAGGGTGCAAAGCTGCAAAGACAAGACGAGAACACCTCAATATAACAGACCAAGTGACGAGTGTGGTCATGAACAGTCACCAAGTCAGTCTACAAGCAAATCAGCTCCAGATAAGAACCAAACATTATCAAAGTGAATAATTAAAATTTGGTTGTGGTGATTGAGCAGAATCAAATCCCTCTCTGTTTAATAAGTAATTGTATGAAACCTTCCCTGTTGATGAGGTATTTTGAAAGAAATCGAGACTTGAATGGCAAGTCCATTGCTTATTTCGAAGAGAAAAAGATGTATTACATAAAAAGACCTCATTTATGAAATCTGTATTTGTGGGTCGTAAGCCAGAATTATTAGTATCCTTACTGAAAGTGAGCTATCGCATTGCTTGTCAAGGAGTCGCTCACACTATTGGCGAATATTTGATAATGCCATGCGCTATTGACCTGTGCGAGACAATATTCGGATCCATCCAACGAATTATCAAAAGTAGAACAGGTGCCGCTCTCTGATGACACTGTAAAAAGAAGAATTTTACTTTGCTCAGCTAATCTTCTCAATGAACTCAATGGTAGATGTAAGTTGTAGCCTTATTTTACTTTACAACTCGATGAGAGCATTGATGCCAGGCTGATATTTTTGAAAAAATTTACAGCTTTTTTTGTGTTCATGAACTGGACTGGAAGAATTATATTGGCGTCTGTACTGACGGTGCCAAGGCTATGGAGGGTCCTATTTCACTTATTGTTAGGAGAATGAAAGTATTAGCATATCCTTCTTGTTCAAGTAGTCACTGTGTACTCCACAGGGAAAATTTAGCTATGAAAAACATTCTTGCAAAACTGAAAGATATTTTTAAGGACACTAATAATGTGAAATCTAGTGGCTTAAATGCAAGGCTTTTCTGGCAGATTTGCAATGAAATGGACAGCGACTACGGCTGCTTACTTTTTTACGCAGAAGCACATTGGCTGAGTCAAGGCAAAGTGCTGATGATGAAAGCTAACCCTTTCTTGAAAGGTCCTATCCACAAAAGAAGAAGAACTGACTGATATCTGTTGTGGCCCGCCACTCCAAGAAAGGGTTTTTGGTGTTCCACTTATTTGTTCTGGGCTAGTTTGTTAGACTCTTTCCTTAATATAGCAGACAAATCAGTAAATAAATCATTTCGTAAACTTTTACCATTTGTGACGACGTATTTATGTGAATGCGAGTTTGCCAAATATTGTGAGAAGAGTTCGAGGATTTCAACCTTGAACCTTGAATATATTTTCTCTGCGTGCCATTTTTTTTATGACTTAATCAAGTTTACTAACATAAAATTGCTCCCTTTGAATTTACATATGAGTGTTTTGAATGGTGTTTCTCTTTATTTCCTTGGCTAGAAATGATATCATTGATTTGGTGATAACTGGATTGAGACGGCGTTTTGAATCCTTTTGCAAAATCTGTAACTTATTTGGAATTCTATGGACCTTTCAGGATTTAACAGATAAATAAATAAAAGCCTCAGCTCAAAAATTGCAACAGAAATATGAAAAGGATATTTCACACGAAATATGCAATGAACTGGTTTTTATGAAGAAAATTTACAGAACAAATTTTAGTTCAGAACGAACACCAGATAATTTTGTACAGAACATATTGGAAGCTAATCTAATTGAGTTGTTTCCAAATTTGTCTGTAGAACTTAGAATATTTTAAGTTGCTTATTTTGCTTCGCGGAAAGCAGTTTTAGAGTCATAAAAAGAATTAAGAATTTTAAGAGATCTACAATTTCTGAAGAAAGGTTAAATGGGTAATGGGTTATCAATTCTTCACATAAATTCTAACAGATTTTTCAAATGTAGTAAAGGAATTTGCAAAATATAAAGCTCGAAAAGCATTTATAAAATCATTTTAATTACTTTCAAATTTCAATTCGGGTAATGCTATTTAGGTTATCAAATTATTTGTTTTATTGATTTTATTCATATATATTTATGGCTTCCGGAGTTGTTGGGGGCCCCACATTTATGATTGGCCCGAGCTCCATCTCACCTCTCTCAAGCCTGTGTATGTTGTACGTTCATTGGATGAAAATATTACTGCTGGTACACCGATGGAGACATATTGCAATACAGAACAGAACATTTCCCAGTTATGGATGCAATAGTTGAATATGAACATAAAGAACTTCATTCCTATGGAAGACAGAAAGCGGAGATTTGTCTGAAATTTAATGTTTCCGTCTCTGTTCCACCCAGGAAAGTTGTGTGGTACCATCATGAACTACTGAAAAAAGAAACCACGTGACAACACAGAATCTATTTTTTCTCATGAATATAAAGAAAACGCCATACCAAACTGATAAAAGTTCACCGAATTTAAGGAAGTTAAAACTCGATTTAAAGAGGAAGTTATTTTCTGCTACCACTGGCGGTGCTCCACCAGTGACAAGGGAAAAATTGTTGGATTTTTAAGCTACTTCAAAACGAACTTTGAAGACCTACTTTAGCATTCCTCACACAGTAACATGCATCAAGGAAACCGTCCGCGGCAAGTGAGGTTATGACCACAGATGCGCAAAAATAAAATATTCCATCGATTCTTAATCTTTCCTGATTTACGGGCCCCTTCCTTCCCCGTTACTCTAATCCACGCTATATGGAATCCATGTCAAACTGAATTTTTCTGCAACGTGTAGCTTTCAGTTAGAGAAGTTTTAACTGGCTTTAAATGAGAGAAGTGCAGTTTGATATAACGTTGCAACCGTTCGTTCATTAAAAAATAAACAATTTTATTATTTCATTTAATGCTGTAAGAATTAAAAATTAAATGTATGGCGTGCCCCCTCTGAGGTCAGGTACAATATATTGGTCTATTATTAATTAATATTTATTTTTTGGGGCGATCAGAAGAATAAAAACTACAGCCTTAATTAAAAGGGATCGAAAACCACTGAAATTATTGAAACGATTTATAGATTGCGACTAAGAAAATAAAATATGAAAAATTGAATCTCCTAAAACGATTCTAGACAGGAAAAAATTGAAATCGTTTTTATCATTTGTTAAAATCTGTCTTGTATTGAAATCGTTTTCTGTTATGGTTATAAAGAAGGCACGCGCACCAGCTGTTAAACAAGAATGCATTGAACTATTGTGCAATGGATAAATATACGAGTATAAGTAGATTTGATATAAATAATCCTAAAGTTTAATACGGAAAGAGAACGCAAAGAGAGCGCACTCAGCGAGATACATAAGCAATTGCATTTCTGCGTGTTTAGGTATTTGAGTGCTGAAACACTGTTGAACAGTCCTTGAGTTCCATTAAACAGAAAAAAAAGAGGATGAAATGTAATCCAGTAGCCAAAATTGGACTAATCCTTATCTAGCAACCTGCAATTTCCAGCTTAGACTTCTTTACAACAGTGAAGGCAGGAACATTTTAAAGCGCCTAAGATGGCAATTATGTTACTATTTAAACTATAAAAGTGGAAGTTTAAACATTAATCGATTGCGCACTCATTTGTTAAAAGTAGCTAAAGTCAGCTACAATACTGAAACTGTAATTCCTTTTTTCAATACTTTTTTTTAATACAATTGCTGGCATTCTTTCACGAGCAAACGTGCACTCAGCGCCAAAGTGGCAAGTGGTAGAAATTGGAAACAATTATTACACTACAATTACGAAAAGGTAAACTGGCAAAGCTGAAGTAAAGCATAAGGTGAGCAAACCTAAATTAATTTAGCAATTAATTTAGCAGATCAGCTTCTTTGAACTGCTAAATGTGCGCTGCACTTACTAACCAAAATATAGATTCAACATAACGATAAAAATCTGATAAAGATAATACAAACCATTTCAGTAGAATTTGCATTTAACGTATTACATGTATACACAAAAAGAGTGAAATATTTTTGTTATGAAGGGCTTTTAATACAGTTCATAAGTCAGTATTTCAAAACTCCACAAAAATGTCATAAATATTAATGGTAGGGGAATGAATATATATATTAATTGAAAGTATTCCCTAGTAAACAGAAACTTATCGGTCTGATTAGGTCACATATACAGCTATAATCGATAATTGCTACGTAGGCCTCGTAATATTATGCATCTGTGCAGTTACACTGTACGATTTGGTACATTATTTGTTTTTAGAAATTGGATATGATTCGTGTCTGTTTTTTTGGGCCATCCATTTATGAATACTGCTTCATACCGTATTTTAATGTAAGTGGTCCTTATCGTTTACTGAATGAATTTTCTACAACCCGGTTGGTGTCGAAATAAAAATTAGAAAATCAATATCCATTAGGTAAGTGTGGCATTGAGCCGGGCAACGTTCTTTGGATTTTGCAGTATTTGAAAGAGTGAGTATTTTAGTTTTTTATGCGCTTGAGCAACTAAGGCCATGATACGAAACGTCTGATCTTCGGAGTGCACCCCTTCTGGGTGAGTAACTGGTTGGCACGATTTATCACACATTGCTTTGGGGAATGCTGTGGAGACTGCTGCCTATCGCTCGAGCCCAGTTTGTTCGGCATTATTTATTTCTATGTTTCCTGATAAGCTACTTTATTCATTAAAAGAATGTGTCTTAAAACGAAAATACTCGGTTTAAGAAGTCTACTATATAGCCTCCTTTGCTTTCAGACTATGAAGGGGCAAAACCTCGTGTTTAAATAAACGAATAATAATAATAATCTCCCAGTTTCGAAACTCGAGACTGATTGCAGAAAAATGGCCATTATTAAAATAGTGACCATTTTTCTCCCATAGAAAGTTTCTGAAAGCACTTTCATCAATTTCCCAGCTCTCAACTATAAGAAAGGGGACTTGAAATCAAAAAGTTAATATTTGATGAACAGTTAATCAGTTAGGAAAACGCAAGAGTAGTTGGCCCCAGAAATGTATCTCAGAACTTCTTAGAAAAGAAAAAAGATCGAAATTTTTTAAACCAGTACTAAAAACGTGCTATCTAGATTTCAAAAGTTGGATGAAATATGAGCTTAAATGGTCACTTGTTACATTTCCATTTGGACTGCTTCTTTAAGTATTGTGAACGTGAATTACTTTGTGATGGTGGGGTTCATATTCAAACGATCATTAGCAAATAGATAATTAGCGATTTCAGACAGTTCAGGAATACACGAAGCATTAGTAGGCTAAGCCTCCTAAAGCTCCTGTTTTAGTAGGCTAAGCCTCCCAGAAGACGCCGCTGTAGATAAATCTACCAATTATCTATCACTTTTTATAAAAATGGATGAATTTTTTTTTTTTTTTTTTTTGTTATCGCATCGGCTTCTGTGGCCATAATTCACCTCCCAAGGTTTTTCCACTACTCTAATCCAAGCCCGAGGCGGGATTCGAACCCGCAACCTTTGAGGTGGCAAGCAGGCCCTTTATCCACTCGGCTAGCGCGGTCGGCTGGATGAAATGGGCTCGTATTCTTAAAATTGAACAAAGGACCAAAACATCTGAGGCTTGGTGCAAAATCTGTGCTAAGATTTATGCATTTGAAACCTTTATTTAAAAAGTTTAAAATGTAGACTATAAATTATTTAAGGGCAAAGGCCTCATACTATGAGGTAGAATGACTAACATGTAGGTTAGTGCAAAAGCATCATTTTAACTTAGCCATCTACCAAAGTAATTAAATTAATTAATTAAATTGGCATTGTTTTGGTTATATCTCATATTGTGAAATGATGAAATGATATAAAATGATGCTTTTGCACTAACCTACATGTTAATCATTCTACCTCGTAGCATGAGGCCTTTGTCCTTAAATAATTTATAGTCTATACTGCACGCCATCAGGCATCTCTCATATTGTGAAGTTATACTTCATAACTGGGTTATCACTATTGCAACACCAGGGTACCTACCCACCCACCGAAGAGAAGCCAACAAGCTTTGAAACGGTGCCGTCTGTGGGGCCTGATGGCCACTGAATTTCCAAGAATAGATAACAACAAACTTCTGGCGCCTCCGTAGCCAGGTGGGTGGGAGGAGTAGTGCGTAACACACGATTCTTGATTTAGACCGGGGTTCGAGCCCATGACCACCAAATACGGAGGATGCGGAAGGTCAGGGAATGACCACCGCATATCCCCAGCCCGGATAAAGGGGTGAGGGTTGGCGTCAGTAAGGGCATCCGGCCGTAAAAATTGCATGCCAAAACAATAAAAAAACGCTGACCCCATATATAATAGGAAAAAGCGAGGACAAAAAAAAAAAACGGTAATAACAATCTTCTCTACTTGGGAGGCGTTGCTTATTCGAGGAATTTATGAGCTTTTGAGTAAAAATAAATAAAATAAATTTTCTGTTTATACTCCGGGACGACCAAACGGTCAGAGGAGTTTACAAGATAGACATAATACTGTACAAGAAACAGCACCGTATTCAGCAGTCACGGGCTTGAACCCCGGTCACTCAAGGCACGTGTACTTATGCACTCGCGCGCCTGACCACTAGGCTACGGCGGCCTTCTTAGTGTGAGTTGAAGGAGTAACTGTCCCTTTCTTCCTTCTACAGGCCGCCGTAGCCTAGTGGTCAGGCGCGCGGGTGCATAAGTACACGTGCCTTGAGTGACCGGGGTTCAAGCCCGTGACTGCTGAATACGGTGCTGTTTCTTGTATTCTCTCTATCTTGTGAACTCCTCTGACCGTTTGGTCGTCCCGGAGTATAAACAGAAAAAATGTATTTTCTTCCTCTAATATGTTAATATATGTTAATATGTTAACCAAAACGATGCCAATTTAATTTACTTAATTAATTTAACTACTTTGGTAGATGGCTACGTTAAAATGATGCTTTTGCACTAACCTACATGAAAGTTTAAAATGTTAGATTTATCTTCAAATTACCATATTTGGAGATTCAAAAATGCTCTTTCCCAAATTGAATAGCTTCTTGTTAACTGTAAACATGCGTGGAAATGGAAGGATGAGCAATGCTTCACACATTGCTCATCCTTCACATTGCTCATCATTCATCGAACAGAAGAAATAAAGATGGTGCTTCACTACAGTTTGTCTTAATAGTGCATGCTGCTCTGAATTTTCGTCTCCTCCTCAGTGACAGAAAAAAGTGGGCCTATCTGTTGCAATAAAGGGTGATCACATGATCTGCGGATAAAAATCCCCTACAGCAGTTTAAAGTGAGGATTGACCTGAATAGGTAGTATCATACACGAGATTGCCGTCTTTTCAGGTCGATTTTTTGTACAACAATAGCACGAGCTCTAAGAAAAAGATCAACGATCGAATATTCTCTTACGCACTGCAATGTCTGGATTAGTATAATGTGAGTGGCATAATTAGGATATAGTAGCAGTAGTAGTAGTAATGGCAAAGATGCAAGAAAGCAAGCTTATATAATATCAGCCAAAAAAAAAAAAAAAAGCCAAAAAAAGAGGGCACAGTACACCCAGCTGTACCCTCCAAGAATTTGTCTAGTTCTTCCTTGATGAATTTATTTAACCCATCCACTTCCACAACAACAACAACAGATGGAAGCCTGTTCCAACAATCAACCACGCGCTGGCTGAAGGAAAACTTCCTCGCATTTTTCCTGCAACCTTGCTTCTTCAACTTGAATTTATGCCCCATCATGTGTGCAGTCTCAGCAAGTGGAAGAATACCATTAACATTCAGCATACTCAATCCATTAAAAGTTTTGAACACCTCAATCGGATCTCCCCGCCGGTGCCTGGTCTCGAGACACTGCGATTTGCAGAACTGAAGGTGCCGCCTAACCATGGCCTTATATAAAGGATAATCATCTCCTTATCCCTGCTAGCAAAATTTCTGTATATCATTGACAAATCTCCATGAGCTGTCCTGGCAGCATGTTTTCACTGCTCAGAGAATTTCATGTCTGATTGCACAATTATCTCCAGGTCTTTTTATTCTCCACTACCCTGAGTGTAAGTTACTCTGGGGTTTACTGACACTCATGTGGTACCTTGATTTTGTCGATGTTAAACTTCAACTGCCATTTCTCAGCCCATCAACTCAATTTTACTAGATCTTGTTACAGTAGCTCACCCTAATAACTGTCGTTAACCACTCTGTCAATATTTGTATTATCTGCAAACTTAGACATTAAATCTGATATACCTTCCTTAATATCATTGACAAATATTGAAAACAAGAATGGACTCAGCAATGAACCCTGAAGAACTCCACATTAGTCAACGCAGAGCAATGCCCTTTGATAACCACTCTGTTTTCTTCCATTTAACTATCCCTTTATCCATAGTAGTAACTTGCCTTTAATACCATCTCTCCAGTTTGAATGATTGCATGCCTGTCCAAATGGCCCTGCATTACTTCTTTGACCACTGTTTCAATTATTTTCCCGGCAACATATGTTAAGCTATCAGGTCTATAATTACTCGTGTCGCCTTTTGATTCCCCTTTCTGAATTGGGGATATGTTCGCACTTCTCCAGTCCATAGGGACCTCCCGTGATTTCCCATCGGCACCAAATGAAGTTAGGGAATGCTCTAGTAACTGAATTTATGATTTTTTTTTTTTTTAAATATGACTATGACTTTTGTTATTTCAATTATTATTATTGTAACAGTGCGCACTTCAATACAAAATCTAAAAGTCTAGATGATAATTTCATAATTATTTCATTTTATAATTTAATTAATGTTATGATTAATTAATTATTTATTTAATAATTTGATTACATTAATTTGTTTATTATTCTTTAATTCTATAACTGGAATACAGGATTGTGTACTTTATTTTCCAAATTCTTTATGTTGAAAGCATTTAAGAAGATAAATTTCCCCTCAAATTCTTTCCCGAATTTGAGGGGAAAGAATAGAAAAAGAGTGAAAAATTTGTGAATTCTGTAATGGTCATGTGGGGATAGAACTTAAATGTCGTCTTGGCGTTTGGGGGTACTCTGAAAGAAGGCCATACTGAACTGCACTTATTTGCAAAATACCTTGATATGTTCTGCAAGTTTTAAAATTTGCAAAGGGCTGTGTTTTATATTACTTTCGTCACCACACTGAGTGGCCACTTTATTAGGTACACAGAGCGATCCCCAATTTATTGCTACATGATGAAAGCTTAATGATGCCTCTGAGCACTGCTTTAGTCCCTCTCTTTAGAAAATCCTTGGACCGCCCCTAGGTACACAACAAGAAGGTGGGCAGATATAGGGATGCTGTATATGTGCTGTTCAGTACGAGAATGAAAAAGAGGAAGATTTTGAACGTGGCAAGGCCTCTTCAAATGGGTGACAAGGGTTTAAACTACTACACTGTCAGAAAGTGTGTTTAAGAAGTTCATCTCAACTGTTTAACCAGCTCCACAGGTTTCTAAAGGAATACCTGTAACACCTGACAGGAAAAAAAAAGACAGAGAAACTGTTAAAGAAGAGCATCGCCCCGTGCCATCTTATCCCAGGAAGCTAAAGAAGAGAGAAACACCTTTCCTGCACGGCATAAGACAGCGCACACAACGCTTCTGTGAGACCGCAGTGAGGTGTTTTGCAGACTGCTTTTAGGGTTGCTAAATAAAACCTAATAGCCAAGGAGTAATCCATTATGGACATTCGTTTTGGACAGTTGTGCAGCGTTGGCAAGACCGAAAATTCCTCGGCACGTCATTTTCTAGTATTTTACTCTTGGCAATCTAACAGGCAGGCACATAGACGGTTATTTCGTATCTCGTGTTTTTATGGGAATTACCTACACGGAGTTCATCACGTTCATTCAACGCGTTCGTGCACGCACCCGACTAGGGACTTCACGAGACAGCGATACGCAAGCTGGTCCCTGTCGTTATATGGAGAAGTACAGAAAATCATCTTTTACTTTTGTATGACTAGTTTATGCGTTTTAAGGACTTTACTGTTTTTCCAGAATTGCCCGAGGAACAGAGATAGTCAGCGGAAAAGGAGGAGGAGGTTCAACGGTGAACTGCCGATGACGGCCATTATTGCCAAGTATACTCTGACTTAGAAACGCTTGAATGAACGCAGGAAATAGCAGCTTTCTGTTATTGCACCCCCCCCCCCCAACTACCGACCGCCAGTAGTCAGCGAGCGAACAGCAAACGCTAGAATATCAATAACGAAAGATTTCCCATGTCAGACACACTCATAACGCGCTGAACTTTGGCAGCTGGCTGGCAAGTGAAAAAAATGACAGGCTCTCAAGAATCCAACATTATTCTTTCTGCCTGATTCGCGTCGGAATTGATACCGTGCGTAGGAATGAGAAAAGTTGTATGACCAAAATATTCATGAAGCCCCCCCCCCTCCTCTGTATTCTTCACCGACACGCTAAGTTTGTGTACACCAACTGATTTTCTCGGTGATGTACTATAAACACATACCAAGTTCGTTCGTGTCATGTACTTGGTATGTTAAGTAGCGCATCTATCGACTTCGGGGCCGATTGGAGGAACAGCACCGTGGAGCCCATCACGTACGCGCGAGGCTTTAGTTCGGAATGTTTTGCGCGAGTTTCGGAACAGTCCTGCTACAAAAGGAAAGTGAAACACCACCATTACTATGTATTACCTCGTATTTATTCCGTCTTCTTAACCAGTCTTGGCATTACGTAACCTTCTTAAGTATGCCGCTGTCGCAGTCGCTGAGGCGACACACTACTTAAGATGCAGTTTCAACGCATTTAATCTCTGCCGCGTGAGGAAAATGTCAACATCTCTCACGCACTGTCTTAGTCGTATTTGTCCAGAAGAAGCCCTTGATCTACGTCTATTTGCACGTATTCTGTTTACGCATGTATGCAGCTGTTCTTTCGCCTTCCATTCCACTCACGTGGCTGATAAGGGACAGAGGAAGTCCATCACGTCTTAGGAATTGACTCTCAAAGACTCCAAACAAGGCACGGCATCGGTAATACAGAATATCAGGAATGGGTATCGCAAATCGTCTGTCATCGTTGGTTGGTCTCGCTTTTTAGCAGGGGCCCACAAAAGGAACGCAACCACGATGTATTGTACAAATGTAAATACCTGTCGTAAAGCGCCCGGATTCTTTTTTTGGCCACTTGTTTCAGACAAAATTTGTTTTTATTCAAGATTACAGATTTGCTTTACCATACGAATGGCAGATCGCATTGTTCTTGTCAACTTAGAATATCCCAAATCCAAATACAGAAACTATTCCTATTTCCTTCAGAAAGTTTGCCATCGAAAATTGACCATGTTGGTTTTTTTTTATATCTATAGGTTTTCTTTAAACTTTTATTTTTTTATCATGTCCCCGTGAATCGATTCATTTGGTCTGCTTCTAAAATTTGAGAGAAAAGTGTTTGGTCATATTTAAAGGAATCGAAGTAGGAAGAATCTTGTTAATAAATCAATAACATCAAGATAATAACATCAATAACATCTCATTGGTTTTAAAACACAAAGGTAATTATTCCTATTCAAAGAAAAAAAATATCGCCCAAATTCCATATCTAAGATCTCTGAAAGTATTATTCAAGCTCTTCTTGGATACTTCACTTCCTGTACTTCTGAAGTATGGCAAGCACGCCCACAAAATCATAAAACTACCGGTTCTGGATTTCATAGTATACATTCTACACTTACTGGCCAAAAATTTAGAAATATTTTACAATTGGTGTCAACAGATAATAAAAAGTACCTTATGCAAATGTTACTTGTCACATGGTATGATCGCGAGTGCCTTAATATCAAATAAATACTGTACGCTTTTCTGAGGCTCTTCAGTCAATCAGCTCATGGAAAAGACAAGTTACCTTTCCGATTTTCAGAAAGGTACTATTGCTGTTTAGCAGGAGCCATAAGCTACTATCTCAAGAGTATAACCGTGAGTGTAAGATGGAAGGAGAATGTAGCTCTAAAAGGAAGAAATTCGGCAGAAAGTCGACATTCCAAGAACCAGACCAAAGGAATTAATAAGCGAATTATGCGTCAATATAGAAGTTCCAGTGTGCAGAAAATGATTGGAAAATTCAATTTAGGCAAAGAAAGACCCGTTTCCAAAGGAACTATGCAGTGGAGTCGAAGAATCTGGTATTTGGTCGTATGATTGTACTTTTTTTCTGTAAAAAATTAAAAAATATATATATTCGACTGGAGTGGTGTCATCAACGCAAGAACTATCCTGTGAAACATATAGTCTGAGGAGTCTCGATTTACACTTTCTTACATCAATGATAGGATGAAAGTGTGACGTGAAACTCGTGAAGCCATGCACCCACCTGCTTTTTGCTCACCACACAAGCAGCTGGAGATGGTATCATGGCCTGGGATATGTTCTGTTGGTACGGTTGTAGTTGTTGTTGGGTTTTAGGAGCATCAGCAGCTAAGGCCATATTGCTCCATGTATATTGTATATAAATTACATGTGTTCTGAGGTCGATTGTCTGTTTTTCCGGACGAAAAACTCGAGTTTTCGGGAGAAAAACCTTGCTACCCTTGCCTAAGATCGACTAACTCAGCCACGTTGTGGAAAATGTCCATAAAAATTTCCCCTGTCGTCGACGGGACTCGAACTCAGGTCTTTTCCACCCGGTGTGGGGAGGACGGCGATCCTATCAACTGTGCTACCCACAAGGACTGTTGATACAGACAGGATCAGCTCGTACCGTTAGAAGGTGGTGTTACCTCCGATGAACAACTTTCTGTCTTACAAGACAGACTGTAACCCGCAGTGCTTCATTTTTACCCGGACTTCGATGGATTCTTTCAGGACTACAACTCAACTATCTCTCCCGCAAAACTGTATTTGAATAGTCTGAGGAACATTGCAAACATATTCCCTGCCTAATTCTCCACATTTGAATCCAATTGAGAATGGCTAGGATATGTCGGAAAGAGCGTTTCGGCTTCGTATTTCTCTGTTGACAATACAGCAGCTGACAAATATCTCGATGAAGAAATGGCCGAATCTGGAGATAAACACCTTCGTACACCTAGTGGAACCTATGCCACGACATGTACGTGCTGAAATTTGGGGGAAAGGTGGCCTCCCCCATTGAATAAGGTTTCTAATATTTTGGCTAGTAAGTGCAGATTTCATAGTGTACATCAGAAACTATTTAGTTCGATAGCAAAAACTTCATGGAATCATTTGTCAGAAAAAAAAATTTCAACGTGAGAAGAATAAATTTGCAAATACACATATATAAATCACTAAAATAACAGAAAACAGTTATGCAAAATATATTTCCTCACATCGTCTCACCCCTTGTGGGTAGGTGTATTAAATTTGGCTACTAAATAAAATATACCCTATGTTAATCAAGTAAAATCATTAAATTCTGATAAGTAATGTATTCACTTACATTGTAAACAACACCAAAACATTAGATTTAAATCGCATAGGGTTGTAAATTCTTCTCTTCTATTGCACTTACCTCTACTCTTTCCAAAGCAAATGAGAAATCCATCAATTGCAACTCTTAAACTGTCTCGAAACCTTCCATCTGATCAATGGTCGCCAATATGGAATCCATCAGTGTCGATTCGCTGGTGATATATTGACTTATTTTACCATCTTTGAACAAACTCGATAGAAAGGTTATGTGAAACTCGGTCAGTTGCTCTTGACATTTCTAAGTCTTTTGATTGCGTTTACCATAAAGGTCTTCTAAATAAGCTTCATCTTATGGTTTGCCTTCTTCGTTTGCAACTGGGTATCCAGTTTTCTTTCCGATCGCTCACTGCAAGTGATAATAGACATCTCTGTCTTTTAATGTCTCAATCAATGCTAGTGTCCCAAAAGTTAATTTCCTTCTCCCACTCTTTTCCTCTTGTATATTAATGGTCTCCTTCCACTGACTGAAAACCCCATCCACATGTTTCCAATGAAAGCACACTATTCTCCCCTTCTGCCCTTACACTGCACAAACATTTTCAACTCAAATATTCTGCCAATCTCCAGGTGATTCTTCAATGGGTGACGAAAACTTAGTACGAAGGAAACTCAATTTCTAGAAAAGATCACATATCTTTAATGGAGATCACCCTGACTTCTAATCTCTCTAGACATAAGCTCATTGCAAATATTGCCTCCTCTGTTTAAAAAAAATTGGGGTTTTCCCTCTTTCGACACTGTCCTTCTGACTGGCATCCCTAATTCTCCCACTCTCTTTCAAACCTGTCCGAACTCGTGCTGCAACCAGTTCACGAGCTTGAATGAATATTGACGCCAAACTCAGAACAAACGTTTCCTCATTTGCCCTTTACATTTCCATTCTTCGGAGTAACCTTCCTTCGCGTGTATTTCCTGAAAACTTCAACCAAACCACAGAAATTCACGTTTAATATCAACAAGTATCCTCTGTCTCTCCAGCCCTTTTACTAAAGTCCTATAGGCTCTTATACCTTTCGTGTTTGGGATTGTTGCTTCCTGATTATTGGTTACATTAAAAAAATCTAGAAACACCCGTTTATATTCATCTTACAAATTACGCCATCCCCATTCAGATCATAAACGGTAATTACATTTACAATTTTACAAATTGCACTTTGCTTTTAATAAGAAACCGCAGCTGTTAATTACTTCAATGGCCACTTAAGATGTCATAATTATTCACTCCACGATTCTTTCCCTTTCATAAGTAGCACCTGTGCAGATGTACGCCTAATTATTTTGTTAGACACGTTCTGTTTTCGATTTCTTTTGGCTTAAAATATCTTTACCTTTTCTTAAAATGTCTATTTTATCTTTCCTAACATTGAGCCGATTTTCCTTTGCAATTTTAACGTTCATAACTCAACCAGCCGACTTCCATTTAAGAATTCCACCAACTCAGCCAGGAGTGATACTGGCTTAACAATCAGTAATTAC
This sequence comes from Mastigoproctus giganteus, assembly GCF_048544385.1. NCBI lineage: Eukaryota > Metazoa > Arthropoda > Arachnida > Uropygi > Thelyphonidae > Mastigoproctus > Mastigoproctus giganteus. The sequence continues at coordinate 17,428,610 of NC_143588.1, read as the reverse complement.
TTTAATCAAATTATTCCTTTACCTACAACAATACAAGATGGTTAATGACTACTACCATCTAGATATCTTAGGCCACAACATCACTCATTTTTAGGAGCGAATAAATTCTTTATTTCACCATAAACTGTTGTCCGCTATTTAACCTTTATTTTTTAAAGCAACGTGGCAAGGTTGCTTTGGAGAACAATGCCTGCCTGACCAGATGGTTCTACTGCATTTTTATAAGAAGGAAAAGTTGATCTACTAGCACACTTCTGATTCCCGTGTAAATAATCTTTTGAAATCTCATCCAAAGGATGAGATTTCAAAATACGGTCTTTTTAAGTATGGTCTTCTAAACAGCTGCTCGTTGTGTACAAATCTCAAATCCACCATGGAATATTGTTCCCACATCTGGGGTGGTGCACCCAAAACCTCTCTCAAGTTCCTAGACTAATTCAAACGAGGGCAGACTAACTGATGACGCGTTTTTCTTTCTTCTGCATGCCTTTTTATAGATACTTTCATGGACTCACTTCTTTTCAACTGGTATCTAATCCCCCATTCTCTTTCAAATTTATCCAATTACGCATCGCAACTGCTCAGCATCCATTCACTGTCCAACTTCAAGTTCACAAAAGTCTTCACTTCTATTTTCTGAAACAATCCTTCCTTCACACGTATTTATCGAAAATTTACAATCTGCAAAAATTCAAGTCTAATGTCAACAAGTATCTTCTGGCTACTCAATCTTCAACGCATGCACTGTACCAAGTTCTGTTATTTTTAATAATTGATGCAGTGACAAAACCATCCGCGTCCTACGAAAAAGAAGTTAATTCAGAAAAATGAAAATAACTTTTTAAAACTGATTTTCAAAAACTAATCTTAAAGTTTTGACTAGAAAAAGTGGGTACTATCTTAATTAATAATTCAGACGTATCAAAGATGAAATTTATAATCTAATTCTAACATATTCTTCAAATAGCATACAAATAAAAGAATGATCATTGCCTGATGCTACTGTAAATATTTCAAACGAATAAATCAATAATTTAAGGTCTTATTTTATTGAAAATTATCGCATACAAAAGTACAGTATATTCTATATAGTTAAACGTATATTCTATATAGTTAGTGATAGGACAGGTCTCTGACGTAAACAGAACCCAAGTTATCCAAATGAGCATCATTCAAAACTATTTTTTCAATTTTTCCCATTAAATACAAGTTTTTGTTGGTACTTCCATTCAATTCATCAGTTTAGGTTCCCCAACAGAGAACCTTTTTCGGCTGTTTTCAACAACGTCCTCTCCACATCACTATTCTGGTATTTTACAAGATCGATAAGGATTTCAGAAATCCTCACCTGACCTGATATAACAATTGTGTGACGAAATGGTGGGCGTCGTGGATCTAGACACAATTCCCTTCGGTGAAAACTGAATTTAAGAAAATATTCGCCTGCAATTTATCTATTCAAATATTTTATAATCACCATCTTAAGTCTCAGTCCGTTGCGTTTAAGCTGTCTCAAGCTTAAATGCAATCCATTTTTATAATTTCAAGTTGTCGACAATTAGTTGATCAAACTTGAAGGCAAAAAATGCGAATCATGCAAAAAAAAAAGCTTGCAGCAGAAAACTGAGGTATTTCTAGCCTCAGAATGTGACAAAAAAATCTCTTACGATAATCCCCAGCCTCAGATCGTATCTAATAAGTTATTATTTTCATTCCGTGAAGAAGAGTCTGTTTTCTGTCAGATTTAAGAAATTTCCCATTGGCACTCAATAAAAGAATCCTAACATGACAAGTGGAACGCATAAAACACCGTCTTGTGCGCCACATCCATTTATTTTTCTTCCCTTCCTAACGTACAAAAAAAAGAAATCTAAAATATACAGTGAAGGGGCACCGTACCGTGGTGAAGTGATGTTACCAGGGCCAGCCAGTTCCTAGATACACGCCGGTAATATGAGATGGGCTACGAAAAATTCTCCGGCATGGCTCAGAAAGGCTGTCCTCTTGAGGCGAGTCCCTTTCTAGCGACGGTCCGCAGCCGCTGACCACTATAAATCTAACTGAGTGTAAACAGTGCACTTTCGGTTGCTACGGCAACGGACTTCTGCAACGCCAACTCGGCCAGCTACGGATGGAAATGTGGTGCCCAAAACGCACGCACACAGATACAAAAGAGTGGTCACAACGTGGCGACGTTAGATTTTCGCGCTGGTCTTGTTGAGTTTCTCACTGACTAAGAGTGCCAATGGAGAATACAAGGCATCTTTTGAAAAATAACCGAAGAAATGCGGCGTTTTAAATATTTGTAAAGAATTTTCACCACTGGGAATGATATATTGTAAAAAATACGAGAATAAAGGTATCGGTCAGTATAATGGATTCAATAAAGCCACAGCTTTATACACGCAATGAAGTAGGCTATTTTAAAAGCACAACTTCAATTATCCCGTATCCATATATTTCCTAGGATCTAATATTTCCACTAATATAAACCGCTGTAACCATCCTGACCCTTAAAAAACGCTATAAATCCGTTTAGAAAGTAGATCTGGGCTTCATTGGTTGTGCACTGAATATTAGATCCGTCATTTAACTGTAAGGTACATCAACGATCTGGTATTCAAGCAGGGTCTGTAATGTTTTATCTTCAAAAGTTAAATAAATTTTCTGTTTATACTCTGGGAGGGAGACATAGGATCAGAGGAGTTTACAAGATCATATAAACGCATCACTTGGCAGTTCCGTGAGTTTTAACCACGGTTAATTCAAATGCATGTGCTACTCTACCTCCACGTTTGACTACTCAGATTGATCAGACCTAGTGAGAGACAGAAAAGAAATGTCAAACGATAATTAATATCATTTACCATTTCGATAGTACTCGGACAGTTAGGATCATATAAGGGACTTCTTCAAGGTCTCAGTTTGTAGATAGAAACAAGCTCTATGCAGTCATCAATGCGCCTCAACTGATTTACCAATCATAATTAAATGTGCTCGTGAGAGACCTAAATTTAACAAATTAGAAACTTATGCAGGATAGCACATTTGAAGCCACATAAACAAATTTTTAAAAAGGAGCAAGGAACTTTTAAAATAGTTACTGCCAATTTCCAATATTTGAGCAACTTATTTTTAAAGGCGCCTAGCCCTTAAAAATAAGGTTCATTATGTTTTTTAAAGATACGTTTCCTGCATTCGCTTTTGGATTTTTGTTATTAGATGTTGCTGCTGTCAGTCATAAACATGGCAGACATTTTCATCAAGAAGTATCTGATATGAAAAAAGCGCTACCAAGGAAGGTGGAATCCAAATGTGTCGGCCGACTATGGTTGGACGTTGATGAAGTTCCAGATGTGTTATTAAAAGATTGAACAAAAAGTTTACTATTTTTTTTAATGCAACCGCAAACACGAGTGGTATTAGGACCCAGTGGCGTATCCAGGTATTCTCGTAAGGGGATGGGGGAATGGCGACTAGGTCCAGGCATCATCGTAATGTGGGGGGGGGCGTACCTACCAGACTTTTCAGTTTGTTTTTTTTTAGAACGCTTCCTGCCTTCGTTTTCTTTAATTTCAAAATTTTCGTTAAGAAGGATCATAAAACCTGCCAATTCACCCCCTGAATACGCCCCAATTAGAACCTATGGTACCGTGCATGGGCTGAAGGTTGAGAAGGTGAAAGAAGATACTTGTTAGTATTATACTTGAACCTGTGTAGATTGCAATTTTCAGAAAATACGTATGAAGGAAGGTTTGAGGAAGAAGAACAGCCGGTTCTGTGAGTTTGAAATTGAACAGTAAAAGGCTGTTGACTGGTTGTGGCACATGTGCAGACTGCTTTGGAAGAGAGATCGGGAATTATAGAAGCCAATTCAGAAGAACAGTGCCCATGGAGGTATCTATAAAAAAGGCATGCGGTAAAAACAAAACGTCTATGAGACAGAGAGTGGAGAGACTGTTAGAAATGAATCATTGATTAACCACCTTCTTTTGAATGGAATTTAGAAGCTTGAGAGAGGTTTTGTGGGCACTGCCCCAGATGTAAGAACAATATTCCATGGTAGGGCGGATTTGCGATTTGTACTGAGTGAACAGCTGTTTGGAAGAAAATGAACGCAGAGAGCGAAAGACAAAACCCAATTTTTAGATGCAGAGGAACTAATATTTGAATGCGCTTATGCCAAGAGAGATTAGAAATCGTGGTAATCTCGAATAGAGATATAATCTTGCCTAGAAATCTGTGTGTCATCGAAGATAAGCATATTAGCAGAAGAATCCTTTTTGCGAGATATAAGACAGGACTGAGTTTTAGAAAGATTGAAATAAACTAAGTTATCTTTGCTACACTGGAGAATTATCTGGAGATCAGCATTTAAGGAATTGGTAGCGGATATTCGAGAATTTCAAGCTGTCTGTGCAGGGCAAGGTTTCTCAAAATGGAAGGTGGAATGCACTGTTCTGTTATCATGAAAACTATGGATAAGATTTCTGGTCAATAGAAGAAGGTCATTAATATACAAGAGGAAAAGAGTGGGAGAAAGATCTGAACCTTGGGGAACACCAGCATTAGTGGAGAAGTTAGAAGACAGAGCCATCAACCATAACCTGTAGTGAGTGGTCATTTTAGCCTCCATAAGAACCACTACCTGAGCCGAAGCTCATCCGTGGAATTACTCTTCATGGGATTATGCTTATTATTTTAGAGTTCACTATTAATAAATAATTTAAACGCAACGTAACGCAAAATAAAGTAAATTAACTCACAAAATATTATAGGCCACTTAGCCTCCCGTCAGAAGGATGGACATTGCTTTTCACCGCCAATCCTAATGAGGAGAGTTTCCATCCCTTCCACGTGGAGGCTGGCCACTACTATCCAGCAATCGGTATCTCCTTTTAAAAACCGCTTCAACATATTTGTTAAAATATGCGAACATACGCCTATCTTCAAACAGGACATCCAGACCATCTCTTTCCAATCCGCCCACATTATTATCTAACTCATTTCTAAAATCTATATAGTTTTGACATTCCAAAATAACATGTTCAGATGTCTCAAAGGTTCCACATGAACATAGACCGCTATCTCGAAGTCCCAACTGATGCAGTCGTGATGCCAGCCCATGGCCTGTTACCAAAAATGTGGCGTTCAGCCCAAATTGTAACCAGTTTTTATTCCTATTATTAACCATGTCTACTCTTGGTAGAAACATATAGGTTGGCCTTCCCTTTATACTATTCTGCCATTGTTCCTGCCACTGAGTATAGATCAACTCTAGCATTCTCTTCTTTTCTTGCTTTATCTCTGCTCGTTGATATAACCTTTCCTCAGGGCATGATTGTATTCCTAACAATGTACTTCTTATATTTCTTTTCGTATAATAAGCCAACCCATGCAACAGAACCATATATTGGACTGGAATTTTCCCAGATAGCACCTGCAAGGCTTCAGAGGAGACTGTTCGACATGCTCTCGTTATGCTTAGCAACGCAAATCGTTGCGCCTGTATTAAGTACTTTATCATGGCCTTATTTTCTATCTTATGTACCCAAGCTCCCGAGGCATAGGTGACTATGGGGACAAATACGCAATCATATAGCAAATTTATTGAGCGACCCTTTATCCCCCAGTCATTCCTAATGACCCTCTTGAGCTTGGCATACAGGGTAATAATTTTCTGCTTTATATATTTAACATGTTCTATAAATCCCATTCGCTCTTGAATTATCACTCCCAAGTACTTTGTTTCTCTTACATATCGAACAGTCCATCCCTGAAGCCTCACTGTGGGAGATCGATTCATGCTCAGTTTCCCCTTTAAGAGCATCTGAACAGTTTTGCTTTTTGAAACTTCCAACTTATTTTTGTTAGCCCAAATAGTCAATCGCTCTAGGGCATCTCTAGCCCGATTTTCAAGTTCTGATCGGGCATTTCCCTGGATGACCAGGACAAGATCATCCGCATACGCTATTTTTACAATTTTTTCTTCACTAAACTTCAAATATTCATCCAAAACCATATTCCATGCAAAGGGACCGATCACCGAACCCTGCGGACAACCCCGATACACATTCTTTCTAATTTCTCCATATCTATTCCTAACTACAATCTCTCTTTCATTAAAATAACTCTTAAAACATCTATACAACTTTTCTGAACATCTTGTTTTACATATACGACTTATGATACCCTCCCACCACAGTCTATCGAAAGCTCCTTTAAAATCTATAAAGATTCCGAGGGCATACCTTCCATCGCACCTCTCCACAGTCTGGACTAACTTGTAAATAGCGTCCTCAGTAGAATTATCCTTTTTAAAACCATACTGGTTTTCTGAGGACATATTATTCTCTTTATAACTAATCATTAAACGGTTAATCAATAACCTTTCATATGTCTTCGCCAAGACTGATAAGAGCGCGATAGGACGATATCCTCCAATCTCATTCATTAACCTATCAGTACTTTTAACCAACAATTTAATCTCAGCTCTCTTCCAACTGGACGGGAAGGTACCTTCAGTCAAACACTTATTAAACATTTCTAAATAAACATTCGGCATCACATTAAATGCTTTTTTCATGACAATAACTTCAATTTTGTCAAGGCCCGGTGACCTGCCATCCTTTGCACGGCCTATGGCTTCAGCAATTTCATCCGTAGTAAATATACTTTCTTCTACATCAGACCGATAATTATTGTTTTCATCAAGCATTTGCATCTGATCCCGCCCCAGTCCTCCAGTATCGACTGGAAAGAGACCATCAAGAATCCTATCTATAGAATCCTCCCATGTCACTATATTTCCATTATCAACTGGTGTAATCATAATATCCTGTGTGTCCCTTTTGTTAGTAATAAGTTTAAAAATTGAACTCCATGGATCCTTAGATCCCCACTCCCTGACATACCTTCTCCAACTTTCCCTTTTTGATTTATTCAATGACCTGACGTAATCAGAACGGGCCTGCTTAAAGACCTCTTTATAAACATTACACAAATAATCATCTCCAGTTCTTCTTACTCTCTGAAAGTCCCTTCTTTTCCTAAACATGTTCTTTCTCTTTTCCGCCAACTCAGCTGACCACCAGAACACTGGTCTGCTCGCTTTAAACCGTTTCTTCATTATCTTCTTACACACACCAACAGTTATGGAAGACACTTCACTTACACACTCTTCTGCATTTTTATTTGTCCAATCTAGATTGTTCATTTTCAATACATACTCTTGCTCAAAGTTAGACCACACTATATCTTTCACTCTAAACCTACCAGTGTCTATAAACAATCTATTCTGACCACCATAACCTATTTCAAAGGAGATGGTGTTATGATCACTACTGGTATTATTTCTAACATTCCAGTTCCTTATCTGCCTTATTATACATTGAGTTGCAATAGTCGCATCAATGTAGGACTGACCATGCACCGACCAATAAGTAGGAATATGTCCCATTACATTTACAACTCCCATATCAGAGGCAGCGAGGAAATCTTCTAGAATCATCCCCCTATCATCAGTTCCCTCGCTACCCCACAATGGAGAGTTTGCATTCAAATCTGCCGACACCACTACCCCACAGGAGCCCAATACACTATATACTCGCTCTAAATAATCTACAGCTTCATCAATATTCCCACTTGGTGAACAATACAAGGATACCAGATAACATCTACCAAACACACCTATTACTTCACAGCATACAATATCCTTTTCACAAAGACTCACTACTTTAGTAACAATCAAATCTGGATTCCTTATTACAATAGCAACTGTTGAACCTTCTCCCATTTGTACAACTCTATATGACTTTGGATATCCAATAACCTGATCTCTTAATGCATAGGGCTCCTGCAGAAGAGCAACATCAACACCACGCTCCTCCATATGCTTATTTACTTCTAGAGCAACAGCCTTCGCTTTTTGAGCGTTCAATTGAATAATTTTTAGCCCTTTATCCATAATTTATCTTTTTCTTAAAAATCTCCAAAGCTTTTATATATTCTTGACAACTCCTACTCGCCGCCGCATGACCAGCCTCCACACCACGCTTGACACAATTGCAACATTTAGGATCTTCATTTCTTTTATCACAATCCTTAAACAAATGTGCTCCAGCACAGTGACCACACACCACCTCCCTTTTACAATATTTAGCAATATGGCCAAAATTTAAACATCTATAGCACTGTGTTACAGTAAATATTTCTTTAAATTTACATGAGGTCCACCTTAAGAACAACCGTTGTTTACAACTCATTATCTTCCATAACTCTGGCTCCACTTGCACAATCCAGTTATTCATTTTAGTCACCTTATTCTTGTTAATATTAAGCACTTCCACACTTTCTTTAACTTTATTTTGAGTAAGACCATGTTCTTTAAAATTCTTCGTCCACAACTGCTCTACAAATTCTTCCTGAACTAAATCATCCTCAACATCATATACCACAATTTTAGGATTTATCGATCTTGGAACCTCATATTTCAACCCTATTTCTCTTATCTTTGCACAGGTTTTAATCTTCATCAGGTCTTCATTAGAGTCAGTTTCGAGTATAACACCCCTGTCCCGCACTGTCCTTATGCTACGTACCTTTAAACTAGCCAACATAGGTCGAACTTCCTTTAACACTTCATCTTTCACTTGTTCACTCGTCTTAAACCGTTCAGTGTTTGCTTTTATTATCAAAACTTTTGGAGCACCCTTCTCTTCCACAGATTTCTTTACTACATCAGAATATCCTACTCCTCCTTTTCTTTCACCTCTTCGTAACCTATCCCTTAATACCAAATTTTCCGTTTGCACCTCGTGTGCTTTCCGATCTAACACATCCCATAACTCCATTATTCTCCTAAGTGAAGCAGTCGGGATTTTACTTATAGGGTCCCACAAAAAATCATTCAACTTCTTCCTTGTCTCATATATACTCTCGAAACCTTTTAATTCAATTTTATCCTGTTCTACATCATCTTTTCTTTTCTTTCTCTTTTTCCTCTTACCTTTCTGACTCAAATTACTATCAGAAATATTATCAGTATGTACTTCTGATTGTCTCTTCCTTAACTTTCTTTTCTTTGACTCTATGGACACATTAGAAGAACCTGGCAATGAAGTTGATCTTGCAGCAACAGGTGGCCCCATTATGGTCTTATCTGTACAAATTTCTATTTCAGTCAGTTCTTGAGCTTGCGAGAGTACTCCTCGTGCAATCTCTTCCATTTCATCTTCTGTCACGTCAGTCGTAGCTCTCAGTAACTCCTCCTCAGAGATCAATTCTTCGGAGGACGACGACATTATAACACTAAAAAGTCCTATTTACACTTAAAAACTGTACACCAAAACAGGCGAACAGTTAACTATTTACATATGTACAAACTGTATGTCAGGAAGCTAGGAGCTATGATCCAAAAAGCCAAAATGGAATATTAAAAACGCTCTGTACTCCAGAAAACGTTAAAAACAACACTACCCAAGTTTAACGAGTAGTGCTCCCAGAGGCCTTTCCAATTATGCCGGACTTTAAAATTTAGCACAACGGTGCAAACAATAAAACAAGTCCAAAGGGCACGGAAATGCTATGCCAGCAACTATAAAAGGGCACAGAAATGCTCCTTGCAACTCAGGAGAGGAAAAATACACCCTCTCCTGATTTAATGGAATTTATACGAGAGCCTCGTCCCTTCCTCCTTTGCTCACTTTAGCTAGGTAAGGGGATTCACCCCCTACCTACCCACCCCGGACCACGAGGAGGTATGAGCAGCAATGGAACGTTCAGTTCAAGTATAAGGAAATAGTCGCAAGACTTTTGTGATTCACACAAAGTGGCACTTGCTAATCAAATAGAATCCTTATACCCCAACATTGCCTCCGGGGCATAGTGAGTGGTCAGAAAGAAAAATAATTATAAAAGCAGTTGGCAAACCGTAAGATGGAAGCTTATTTAGAAGACCTTTATGCCAAACATGATCAAAAGCCTTTGAAATGCCAAGAGCAGCTGCTTGAATTTCGCCAAACTTTTCCATTTTGTCTATAGGTGGATAATATAAGCCAGAATATCACCAGTGGATCGTCACTGACCGAATCTATACTGACGCTCGTTGATCAGATGGAAGGTTTCTGGATAGTTTAAGAGTTCATTACTTTAGAAAGAGAAGTAACTGCAATGGGACAATAATTGAATGGAAGGGAATTGTCATGTTTTATTACAATAAAATGTACTCGTATATAAATCTTTCATTTCCGTTAACTTGAAAATGGCGGTCATGCAAAATTTAAGCTCAAATTTTAATTTATTATACATTATCAGAACCTTCTCCATTATATGTTTGTTCACGATATTGACCTGGACTTTTGCATCGACAAAGATAAATCAGATATCATTCAAAATACCAGGTAGAAAAAAATTCCTTTTTTCTATGACGTTATTAGTTAAGAATTCTTAATATGGATGATCTAAATTCGTCATATTCCATTTCACAGCTGGAATTTCGAACTTTGGGACACCAATAACATGGGGTTAGTATTTGAGATCGTAGGGTTATCCCAATTGCGGAGTTTAAATATCTGCTATAGTTACTATAGCAAGGAAAAAACAATAGTTGAACTGCTTAGGACATGAGGTTTAGTTTATATGGGCCATAAGGAATCAAGTGTATTTATTGTGTGTGTAAACATATATTGTGCGCGTATAATCTATGATTGATATGCCTAGTTTGATAAGAAACTAATCTTTTCCTCCATTGGAAACGTAAGTTCCGGTTTAAACTCAACCCTCGTCCGAGGCTGACTAAGTCAGCTATCAGAAGTGTCCATAAAATTTTTCCTTTCTAGATGGGATTCAAACCCAAACAAAAACACAATAATAAAATAATAATTACGCTTTGATGCGCTATGTATTATGTTTAAATTGCATTGAAAATAATCGAAAATAATTGAAAATTGCAGCGAAAATAATTGAAGGTCCCTGTTAGCGAACCCTGCTGTTGCATCCTCTGAGAATAACTAATCTAGAAATATGTGAAAAATTCCTAAAACAAAATTCTTCTTGCTATCGAACCTGGATTTATACAAATAACATCCATTTTACTGTTAATTTGAATTGTTTTGATTTTATCTTAAAAAAAGAAAGATTCATTTGGTTTTGTGTCTAGGGATAAACTCATTACAACTTGAAGAACCGTTTGGAGGAAGGGCTCTAGCGTTCTTTAGAACTGTTCGTCGTTCAAAACGACTGTTGTCGAAACCAAATAAATTGGCTGTACTACCCATGTGCCTCTGTACATACAGTACATTTAATATACACTGAAAGGACAGAATTTACGGGATACCTGGGCAACGCAACGCTGTCACCCCTCTCGCTAGTGGACGAACCCACCGGATGGCAGGTATACAGGTACACTGCATCACTGTATTCACGTAGACGTTAATTCAATGTCAGTATGGATAAACGTTCTGAGTTAACCGACTTGGAAAGAGGTGATAGTGGGTGCCCGACACATGGGTCACTCTATCGCGGAGGTGGTGCAGAAATTGCCCTTTCCCCGTTCGACAGTATCAAGACTGTATCCGGAATACGCCATTTCCGGAATAACATATCATTGTGGACAGCGCTGTGGGCGGAGAAAGGTGGTAGATGAACGGGGCCGTCTGTCTCGCATTGTTTCAGCCAACAGGAGAGCGACAGTGGCACAAATTACCGCCGACTTCAACGAGGGAGGTGCCAGAAACGTCTCCACCAAGACCTTCAGGCGATCATTAGCCGCAATAGGTTATGGAAGCCGCCGACCCACCACGACACAGGACTCTACGGCGAACAACGGCACTGGGCCATGGATGATTGGAGACGGGTCTCCTGGTCCGACGAGTCCCGTTTCCAGTTATTTCGAGCGAACGGGAGGGTGCGTATCCGGCGGAAACCGCACGAAGCTATGCACCCGTCATGTCAACAAAGAACTGTTCAGGCAAGTGGACGGTCGGTAATGGTCTGGGGCGTGTTCAGCTAGCACACGTTGGGACCTCTGGTACGTCTAGACGCATCTGAACTGTCCAGGTTACGTGTCCATCCTTGCAGACCATCTGCATCCATTCATGATCATCGTGCACCTACAAGGCAATGGACTCTTCAAGCAGGACAATGTGCCCTCCCACTGGGCCGTGGTGACTAGAACATGGTTCGAAGAGCATTCCGCAGATTTTACTACTGGAATGGCCTCCCCGTTCACCGCACATGACCCCTGTGGAGCATCGTTGGGATGCTGTGGAAAGGTCCGTTCGAGCTTTGGTTTCCCCCACCCAGGAATGCGAAGGAATTATGGACAGCGGTGCAGCGAGCATGGATGGAAATACCTGTGAAACGCTTTCGTGAACTAGTGGACTCAATGCCTCGCCATGTGACTGCCCTTATCCGAGCGAAAGGTGGGCCTACCCTTTACTAGATAGGTATCCCATGATTTCTGTCCACTCAGTGTATTTATGTATATTGCTTTATTTTATATCATTTAAAATATGTTATAACAAAGCAGATTTAACTCACGGCTAATCCGAAGACTGAACTTGCTTTCGTTTAGCAATATCAGTGCAATGTTTCATTCTCTTTTTAAGAAGAGATTGCACCACTTTTCATAAAAAGAGAAAAGTTGCTACTCTTATCTATCCAGCTAAGTATGACAGTGGACATAACCTTTAGGGTTTACAAGGGCTTGAACACTGCAAAGTAACGCAACAGAATTTTGGGGATAGAAACCGTGCTCTCCCAACAGCGAAACTTCACATAAATATGTAACGTTTCTTTCTTTCTTGTTTAATTATTTCAAGATGTCAATTCCTACACCATTAAAAATAATTTAAAATCTAAACTTATAGGCAAACTTAAGGAAGTTTTCCCCTTTAACACAACATATATGTATACAATTGAAGACAAACAATATAAAAATATTCACGTTCTCTTTCAAGAGATGTACATAAAATTCACATAAAAGCTTACATCATATAAATTTCACATTCCTTCCAGAAAGAGAGTTTCCTTTTCGGGCTTATGAACCTTCTGATCACGTTCTTCGGTGTATCATAAAGTGTCTTCTAAAGCTATGGATATTGGATATAGCTCCTAGAGATAAAATACGTAATCGCAGTAATAGTGCATGCCATCCACTGACAAAACATCAAGAGACGACAATTCAAGAGAAGGCAAGGAAAAAACGCCTATACGCCATCTTGCACCGGCTAATCTTCCTTCGTGGGTTTGGTTAGCTCTAGATTTACTAATCATACTTTAAGGCGTCATTTGGACTAGACCAACACTTTGATATTTTGATTTAGCTTCAGTTCTCTGAATTTGTAACTTGGAACTGCACTTCGATTCAGAAGATGGATCCCTGATTTTTTGAATAAGAGTTTGTTTATTCCTTAATGTCGATAAGAAGTGTGCTGGTTAAAGTAGCATTTCAGTGGCTTGGATCTAGTTGCATCAAGAGGGTGGAGAGCATGAGTCATGGAAGCAGCACACGTTCAATTATAAAGGCTCAGACAAATATCTGCTTCATGAAGACTCATAGGAACAGGACCATTAACGATATGAATTGCTTTGTCGCGTGTTCTGTAGTTTTATTGAAATTATTCAACCAGTCGATGAACATCTTTTCGTTAACCCTAGCCATATTCTTTCATAAAAACTTCTGCACAATTGCAAAAGAAATATACAAATGGCATAGGATCCTGTTGCGTTGAAATATGCGGTAACTGTCACGTTTTCTTCACTTTAGAGAAACATCACAACTTACCTTTCTATGATACAATGTTTGGAGGTGTATTCTTTATTAGAAGACCAGTTTCATCTTGGTTGTAAACCCATTCGGATCTGTTATTTAATTCGCATTCGTCATTAGTTTCTGAAATTCATTAAAAACTTTTGAATCTTCTTTGAAGATGCTTTTGGCGCTTGCTGAATGACTGAGAGAGTTATTGGAGTTTCATCACTCGGCTAAACCAATTTTCTCCTGCCACCTGATAATTGTTCTTAAATTTATTAATAAGACCATTGTAAATTGCCTGACGACAGGTATATTTAGGGGCTGGGCCAAGCCTAAACCTCTTTGCGATAAATAGATCTTCCAAAGCTTGTTCTATGCTTTGACTCCAAGGTTGGCTTTATAACTTCGTTATATACCATGAAAGTTCTCTGCAGAGCAAGAAATTTTGAAAGTCTCAGCTGCCCGATCTAAATCCACATACCTACTTAACTTTACCAATTGCTTCACATATGTCAACCCCATACCAAGCCTTATGAGAAGCGTTTCAAATATAATTTCGTACCATCTGTAAATAAAACACCATATTAGGTCATTGAAATTATAATTTAAATTTGAAGTACAGTACAAATAAACATAACATTGAATGATCGTAATCACCCCAAAATTATGATCAAATCGTCCGAGTTCAACTGTTTCTAAAAGTTTTGTTTTACTCACAACAGATAAAATAAACAAACAACTTTAGTAGAATTAAATTCTTTAATTGTCTAATAGATAATAAAATTTAAGAAATGAACCAAACTTTCTTAAATAATAAGGCATAATACTGATTTGGCAGGCGTTTTGCAAGACCACAAAGTTTTCTTCTTTAACTTGTATGTTCCAGAGATAACTTCGTATGATTCAATCTACATAGTAAGCCTGAGGTTGTATAACAAAACCATCGCATGAGTAAAACAGTAAAGCTAAATTTTATTTTGGGCTATTCTTAAAAATTACTTATTCGCCTCAGTCTACCATACCAATCCTACAACGGATATTATTAGTGGCCTGGAAATATTAGAGATGTTTTTGAGGGCTTAGAGATGTCTTTATTATCGATCCGTAAAGGGAACCTTTAAGGATCGCCAATAAAGAGATTAAACTGTTCTTAAACTGTTCTGTGAACAACTGATTGCTAATTTTTTTATGGTATATAATTACTGAAATTACGATAATTATGGACGATATTAATGAAGATCAAGAACAAGAGCTTCACACGATTTTTCTGCAGGGGTCTTCCAAGGAAGTGTGTTACCTGAATTCCTCTCTAATGCCTATGTTGATACTACTAATACAAAATAGGAAGGATATAATTTGCTATGCAGATGATCTGAAGCTTCTAACTCTGATCATACCACCAGATGACTTTCACGCCATCACTGAGATACTGGAGAGCATTGCAACTTGTCTCAAGCAGTTTGCCCTCAAAACACAGCCACTGAAATCTGGGTTGGGTTTCAGAGAGAATGGTATTCTCCGTCTGAAACAAACCTAACCAATCTATTATCCAATAGGTTTTATGGTGATGAGATGTCATGTACTTCCAAAAATACTGACCATGGTCTTAGTAAAAGATTTTCGCATGCATTGGCCTGCTAAGAAACACCTACCACATGTCAGACATGGAAACAACTAAGAAATATATCTAATCTATGTTATAATTCGTAGTCTTTTATAGAGTTCAGATTTGGATGTTCCAAAACACCTAAAACTATTAAACTACTATTTTCTAATAAATTCTAGCTTCTTCGTTGGATCTCATCGAGCCACCGGCCTCCCCACTGCAGCACACAACCGCCTTGGTAAGTTTACAGGGATCACTTGGTTATCCACAGTAGTGCATGAAAAGGGACTCCTGTGCGCCCTAAAATTATTATTGACCAAAACATCTGGGATATGGGTGTGTACAGTATTTCTCCATCCTGTTTTTTAAATCCCTAGTCACTGGCTGTGGTGAATCTATTGCAAGAAAATGTAACAGCTCCTGCAATAAAGATTATGTGTGGCCCACTTCCCCAAAGGGCTCAAGCTAGTTGATGAATTTATGGAAAATGGAGACGCTTGCCAAATCCCAAAACCCGAACTTATAGAACATTCCTGGGATGCTTCGAGAAAGCGAATAGTGTATGTAAAATAGTACTCCCCCCCCCCCCCTAGATGAACTAAAATCTATCCTCAAAGAGGAACGAGATGCAACACCGCCTAAGTAACACCTTGCTGGTAAAACGAGGACTCAGTGTGAGTTGAATATAAGTAGATGAGATCACATGCCTCTGTTAAATGTAACGTTGCGGTTAGTTTTCATCCCCTTTACTTTTGTTAATGTTATTAAGTAATTTTAATTCCTTTAGATCTAAGGTTTTAGCTCAAATATGAAGATTTTAAAAGATTTGATGATCTAAGAGTTGTGGAAGGGATGGCAGAAAATAATTTGTAGAGTAGGGTGAAACAGATAGTGGATAGCATGACTGCACTCATAGCATGGTGGGTCAAGTAAAATGTAATGAACAACTAGCTGAAAAGTAGTGCACTTCATTTATGCGAAAATATCATTTTAAATAATTTTAAACTGCTCTTCTTCAAACTTAGAAAGATAAAAATAATAATTGCAAGAAAAGCATGCAGTCTATTCGCAGAAGTTGAAAGGGACTGTTCATAGCCATATCGACTGACAGTTACATATGGTAACATAAAGATCGTTAAGTACTTCAGAGTTCTACAGAGATAGGCTAATTTATTTAAGCAATATTATATTTCAGTTAGAAAACATTTAAGGTTTTTCTTATGACTGATGCATCGGAGTTTTAAGATAAAAACGCTCTTAGTAGTATAAAAAATATATAAAACAAGTAGTTCTTTCGCAAACCAATATGTAGGGACGTTCAATTATGGTGGATAAGGAACTACACGTGTTCTCAATTTGCTCTTCGGTAGGAGTAACCACAAGAATAATTTAGGTATTGACTCGTGAAACTTAAGTACGAACCATAAAGGTAGCCTGTTCAGCGGTTCCATAAATTATACCGAAAGGTCTTGTGAAAACAGAACATTTCAATGATGACATGCAGCATACGGTAAGAGAGACTCATTCCATTTATAGTCCTAGAAAACTTTATAACATCTGACTATCGACTTCAGATATATATGATATACTTAAGGTAATGCTCTCTTTTTTTTTTATTTCATTGACTGTTGATTTGTTTACAGATGAACGCTATATGCCTCAAATGGTTCCGATATTTGATTTCAAGATCGCTTTCCAGATCCAACAGAGCTCTGCACGTTGATATCTTCATACATACCGTAATGCTGATCGTACTACATAATAGTGCACCCAAAATATTGACATTTATCTGGTAGAACAGACTGACATAATGAATTCTGACTTCGTGCATAAGATGGTTGGTTGCTATGGATCGTTTCTTCTACAATATTGGAATTTTTCGCTTTTCATTCTACTCTTATCTGTTTATGTATTGAAATAATTTTCTCATCATTGCTATGCAACGTAACAAGCGAATAAATGTTTACGATGAGGTTAAGCCATATGTAACAAAGTGTACGAACACAGTTTTATAACTCCAGTTTCCTCTAAATTAACATAACTCCATGTCGGCCATTCTTAGAGGTTTTAAAAATCAGATTAGCATTAGTAGAGACATATGATGCAAGAAAGCAAGCTTATACAGCATCAGTGAAAAAAAAAAAAAAAAAAAGAAAAGAAACCCTTCCCATTTCACCTATCCATTTACTTCAAATGTTTGTCTAGTTCTGCCTTGAATTTATTTAAGCTGTCAACTTCTACAACGACAGAAGTTTATTCCGGCAATCAATCACCCGCTGGCTAAAGGCAAATTTCCGAAAATCTATTCTACAACGTCTTTCCTCAATTTGAATTAATGTTCCCTCAGGCGATTAATCTGCGCAAGAGGAAGAATCCCATCAGCATTAAGCTTGATCAAACCATTCAAGGCTTTATACACCTCAATCAGATCACCTCGCAGGTGCCTAGTCTCCGGACACCGCAATTTGCAGAGCTTAAGCCTTTCTTCGTAAGAGCAACCCTTTGTTCCATTCACCAATCTCGTTGCCCTTCTCTCTACTCGTTCCAGCAGCTCTACAGCCTTCCTAAAATGAGACCTCCAGACCTGTATGCAGTTCTCAAGGTCCTGACCATTGCCTTATACAATGGAATAATCACCTTATCCCTGCTAGCAAAATTCCAGTACACCACAGACAAAACCCAATGTGCTGAGCTGGCAGCTGTCTGTACTGCTCAAAGAACTTGATATCTCGCTGCACAATTACCCCTAGGCCTTTTTCATTTTCCACTACCCTGAGTGTAGTACCACACAGTTGGTAAGTTAATTTGAGGTTACTGCTACCCATATGCAGTACTTTGCATTAGTAAATAATAAACCTCAATTGTCATTTCTCAGCCCAACTAACTCATTTTTGTAGATTTTGTTGCAGTAGCATACCATCATTACTGTCATTAACCACTCTGCCAACCTTTGTATTATCTGCAAACTTAGACGTTACGCCTGATATACCTTCATCAATATCATCAATAAATACAGAAAACAACGATGGGCCCAGCACTGAACCCTAAAGAACATCACTGATAACATTAGTCCCATGATGAGCAGTATCCATTAATAACAAAGCTCTGTCTTCCTCACCGAACCTTCCCTTTATTTATAGCAGTAACTTCCCCCTAATGCCACACTGCTCCAGTTTGTACAGCAGTTATTAGCATTAGCATTATCCTAACTTGCATAAGGATTTTCACTTCGACTGGTTCTGTCGAAGATTCGTACTACATCAGATTCACATGGCACTAAATGTGATCTCTTATCGTGTACAAGTGTTCACAGGCAGATTTACATGAATGTGCAGGATGAAAAACTCCTTCCACCAAAGATTGCCAAAAATTCCTTAATTTCACTCGTCTACTGGGATTCGAACCCAACAAATGAGAGAAGCGAATCCACTCTACTGTAACAAAATGTAGTGAATTAATGAACAGTCAGTCTGAAAACACTCAATATCCTTCGTATTGCTATAATTACACGAATAATTACACGAATAATTATGTATACTGTTCCTGTAGAAAAATTTACAGAAATATAAAAATAAGTTTCAATTAATTTAAGTCATAAAATAAAATAATTAATTGTATAATTATACAGTAATTTAAAATTACGTTCTACCAGAAATTATATTTTGAACTTAAAGAAGAAAAGGTGGATAGACTGGATTTTTTCATGTACTGTGCTTTATATTTGAAAAAAGAAAAAAAAAAGAAAAATTTGTTTATTTTCAAACTTTTTTTGAATATTAATATTTTGATTTTTATGCGCAATATAATGGCATAATATGTGCAGCGTGAACAAATACTGCTTTCATTCGCATTATTTTTATTCGGTATTTATTGATGAATAAAGCATATTCAAATTATATTTTCTAAATGAAATGTGGCTGACCAATTATTATTCCTATTATTAAAATCGGAAAATATTGTAGAGGTCAATATTTAACATACTTGCCAATAGAGGACACTAGCGTCTGACCGAAATGTAAAAAGAGATCGAGAAATATTCCTGGTCAGGAATTTCGTTATAGGCTTCGCACAAATGCAATTTGTAAAAAAAAAAAAAAAAAAAAAAAAATGCAGCAGGAATGTTACAATTATTGATGCGCAAATAAATCAAGTTTAAATCATGAACTATGTTCGTCAGTTTAAAATAGCGAGTGCATTAGGCTTAATAATAATATTTATACATTTATGGAGCTGGAGATTCAGCTGGACATTCCAGCTTCATTTGTGAAGCTGGAATGTTACAATTATTGAAAAATCACAAACGGTTCAATTATGTAAAGTACGCGCAAAAAAGTTTAAATAGTGAATTACGTTCGGTAGTTTAAAACAAGCGCATTACGCTTAGTAGTGATATTTATAAGTGTATGGAGAGGCAAAGAATATTTATTCAGCTGTAAGTCCTATTTATGATCGCATACATACACGAAAAGCTTATCATTGTGACTCTGGGGGACCGCTAAGTGATTCTGCTGCAATGCCAGGTACCGCTAGCGTGACGGATGAGTGGAGTGCCGTTTTTTCTTTTCTTTTTTTAACTATATTTTTAAAGATTATCGGTCACGCAATTCATTAAAGTCAGGTGGTGGGTTGCTAACATGGTGGCTTTTTTTCCCTGCCTCGCTACTAATAATCAATACGTGTGTGGGAAACTCTTCTGCTTTCGAAGTTCGGAGTATGTGGACGTAAAACTCCCCCATCAGTTGAGGTTATAGGAGATCATAGTACTTGCAATAAACGTCTCTCTCTCTCTCTTTTCGCTTCTCCCCAAGTCGTTTACTCTCTTTTCTTATGACAGATACAGGACTGAACTTAAAAACTGCGGAATAAAAATGGGTTCGCATTCATCAATGAGGTTATGACGTTCCATATTTTTACAAGTAAATAGATTGCTGCCTGATCGCTGCTTGAGGTTCTTTGGAAAGGACACAAGTAAAATAACGTGAAAGCAAGAATAATGTAAAAAGTATGAAAACAAACTAAGATTATTTCTTAGTTTATTTTTTCTAGAAGACTTCGTCAGGCTTAAATAAAAAAAAAAAAAAAAAAAAAAAAAAAACTTTCCTATAATTTTCTCTCCCGAAACAAATTCCTACTCTACACAATTTTCAAACGTTTTGCCAAGTTTTTCTTATTTTTTAAAGCATAGCTTATACGGGTACACTCACTGGCATAAAAATTAGAAACCTTTTACAGCTGGCGCCAACAGATAATTAAACCGTACAATATGCAGATGCGTGGTGTTGTCCTGTAAAATGTCAAATGTCTCTACCATCCACAATAAAGCAGCTGACAGATATCCTGATGGAAGAATGGCAAATCTGGAGCTAAACTCCCTCAGACACCTAATGGAATACATGCGTATTAACCTGACGTCTACGGGATGTAATTCGGACAAAAGGTACCCCAGGATATTGATTAAAGGTGTCTAATTTTTTGGTAATGAGTATGTATGTAGATGCTCAGTTCTTTGACATATTACAATGGACACTCTTATCATAATCAGTCAAGAGAAGGAGCACAACAAAAGATAGATGAAGAGGGGGGGGGACCTCGTTTTGAACTCATTGGTTGAACTCATTGAGCCAACAGTTAACGGATTACAGCATGGATTGGTAAAGCGGAAGACTTGCCCGAGAAATATGACCAATTGCGATAGATACAAAACAGTTGGATGCCAAATATTATAAACCTAGACTTTAGTAAAGTTTTTAATTTAGTCCATCCCCAACGAAAGATTATTGCATAAGCAGGAGTAAACTAGGATTGCACAAAAGATCCTCATGTGGATCAGAGGCTGGCAGAAGAAGTTGTTTCTAATCTTCCTTTATGAGATTTATGATGGAGCTACCAATTTTTTCTGACGATCTGAAAGTTCGGTGGATGGTTAACGACCAAAACCAAATGTGTTGCATCTAAATTATTTGGACCAGTCACAAATAAATCCTGAACAATAAACTAGGGTTTAACACTAATAAATGTAAAATCCTGCAAGTGGAGAATATAAAGTAAGAAGCTACTTACAGAGTACAGGAATGGAGGAATTAAAATTCCGAAAAGGCAAGCTTTGATTAAATCAGACACGAGTCCACCATGTAGTGTAAACAGGCAACCAGAAAGGCAGATTGTGCCCTATCAATAACTTTTCAAACCTTGCAAGTAGAGAGAATGATGTCATTAATCCTCTCTAAGATACGATGGTGAGACTCTACTGAATATTAGATTTAGTGATATCCAATATCAGTCCTTCAAAATGTGGAAAAACACGGTCTTAGTAATGGACGGGAAGCACCATCAATGTCGTTAAAGCTTCCTCATGGGCTCAGGTGAGTTGATGGAAAGTACAGACATTAAAGAAACTGGAGTGGCCTCTCACGTCTCTAGACTTGGATTCTATGTAACAGGCCTAGGATGTTTAGGGAAGAAGAATTTATAGTCGCCATAAGCTAAAATCTGCCGTCTAAGAGGAATAAGATTTATTATATATTAACCTCATAAATAATGAAGTTTATTATTATTAGAGGTTGGCACACAGCCGTATAGTAGTGAGGGTTGATGCTACCACCTGCTAATCCTTATTCTTTTCAATGTTATTATCACCAAAAGACAAACCATGAATCTGGATGCGTACATCAGGAACAATGGGAACGGTTTGGGTGGAGGTAACTTAGGTCGAGAGGCGTCGGCAAAAGTTGTCTCTAAGTTGTAGGAATACTCCCATGAGTTTTCTGTTTAGTGGGACGGGAAAAAAAACGGGCAGTCCTTTACCGCAACATCAGCGATTCCGACAAACGGAAGAGAACTTTTGCCGACAAGAAACACTGACCTTTGTGTCAAGATAAAAAAGCACACTAATTTTCAGATTTTTTTAAAACAAGTTTCTGCTGAGAAAATATAATCTGCAAGGAAAAGGTTTTTGACAGACCCTCGCATCTGAGATGCAAGTGTTGTAAAAGTTATAAAAAGAAAGGAGGACAGAATATGGAAGGTTGTATGAATTTTAGGCTCATTTCGTCATGGTGACCTCTTAAAAATATTTGTAGTCCTAAGTAGAACATGTATTTACATAAATTTCCGCTCAAGAATTTCGATATTCTGCTGAGGTGAATTAGACTGAATTAGACTGAGGTGAATTCTATGGCTAGAATTCTTTGGCTAGGACATTCTTATCAAAACTAAAGAACTAAAATGGTCTTGGGCAGGACACATTGCTCGAAGACAAGATGGTAGATGGAATATGAAAATAACAGAATGGTATCCAAGAGGAGCTAGAAGACCTGGAAGACAACGACGGAGATGGACAGATGAAATTCACGAGTTCGTGGGTAGTAGTAAGTGGATGGCCATTGAACAAAACAGAAAGAACTGGAAAGTTGCTGGAGAGGCCTTCATTCTGCAGTGGATTGAAAATGGCTGATGATGATGGCTAGAATTAAATTATAGCCATCATCTTGGAGGAGCATAGGCAATAAGAGGATGCATAGAAACAAAATGTTTTTTATTTTGCGCATAAAGGACGTTGGTTTTTTACTAGTTTTTTTTGTTAATAATCATGAATTATTAAATTTTGCTAAAGGGTCTCAAATGTAATGCACTGCATATTAACTACTGTATTTAAGAGCTTTTGTATTTAAGTATTTAAGCCTTAAAAGTTCGAATAATTGGGAGAACGAGAGTAGCCTTGTGCAGGGAAGTTTTTACTGCTCCTGGAATAGAGAAGATTTTTCTGTTTTGTTAGCTTAAATTGGCATATTAACTTATTGTCTAGAGTAGCTTTATATTCCTAGTTACGATACTTAGTTTAAAGTTCAACTTAGATTTTGTAGGTATTACTTAGTATCGGTAAGGGTATCAGATCCACGTGTTACAAGTTGCAGCTCCGTTGAACGAGAGGTTTTCTTTTTTTTTTTTTTAACCATATTTAGCCAATTTATTAACCAGTTGTTATATCAAATTATTTTCTGTAAGTAGCTTATAGACCTAGTCAGGATCGTTAGTTTATTCTGAATTGAGAGATCGAGATTTTAAAGTTAATTAATACTTAAGTGTCCGTAGATTAATAATATAATATAATTAATAATTAATATTAATTAATATAATATTGTCAATTAATCAGTAAAATCTATTAATTTTGTTAAACTTCGTTGTCAATTAAATTGTACTTTTAACTAAATACATATAACGACTTAGATTACAAACGTAACATAATTAATTAATACATAACTTGATACGGAAGTTATATGAACGGAGCTCGTAGTTAGACTCGATACTGAAAAATATACGTAGCGTTATAACTGTGTCGGAAGACAAGTTTAGGGTTATAATTTCGTACTGAAATTGAAATTTTATTGAAATTAAATCAAAATCGTGACTCAGACCAGAGCAGCAAAGCAAAAGGCTCAAGCTAATGGGAGTGCTGTGGCTCAGGGGAGAACTGAGGGGGGGAGACAGTTGCCCTCTGAATCACAGCCTTTTAAATGCACTGTTTGCATAATGTTTGCCGAACTATCTGGAACGGAACATGATATTGCCATGGGGGATGTCTTTGTGTGTGCGCGATGTAAGGAGTGTAAGGAAATCAGGCGACAACTCAGCGTTGTTATGGGCCTACATGCAGAGGCGGATCAAGCCAAGTGGGGGGCCCCAAGCGGTAAAAATTTCGGGGCCCCTTTTCCGAATTATGATAGTTTTTCTTACAAAAAAATCTCATTATGAAAAATAGCGGCCTGTCAGGACAATTTGCTTTTAAACTAAAAAAAATTTACAAACGTCACATTTTTATTTTATATGTAGCCCTCTTTCCGCATATCATAAATCGTATTTAAATTTAAATCAAATTATTATTTTGGGAGGGATCGATTTTTTTGTGTAATTAAAAAAATATATATTTACTTAATTTGGGCCTATTTATGCTATACTAGTTTCATGCCCTGATGTCCAGTGAAAAGTTAGAATCCCGCCAAAACTCAAATAAATTCCCTTCAAAAGCTTAAATAATA
Organism: Mastigoproctus giganteus; assembly: GCF_048544385.1. Classification (NCBI taxonomy): domain Eukaryota; kingdom Metazoa; phylum Arthropoda; class Arachnida; order Uropygi; family Thelyphonidae; genus Mastigoproctus; species Mastigoproctus giganteus. The sequence goes on along the minus strand of NC_143588.1, from coordinate 17,404,213 downwards.
CCGCGTTATAGGAGGGTTGATTGTATACAAAAAAAAAAAAAACATAATTTTCCTCGAATCCTAATGAAAAGACATTTTAAGATCTCGGGCCCCTTAGTATTCTGGGCCCTACGCAGCCGCTTAGTCCGCTTACCGCTTAATCCGCCTCTGCCTATATGAGAGCTTGAAGGACAGGGTGGATGCCCTCGAAGGATCTAAATTGAGGGACCCATCAAGCTCTCAGCTGCCCACATCAACGCCAGAGCTTGCACTTGGTCATCACGCAACACAGCGGCAACCCCCAAGGCAGAATGAGCTGGTCCCACAGGAACAAGTAGTTGTTAGTGACTCTGTTGTCAGTAAAATGGGGAACATGCTTTGCAAAAAGGATAGGTGGAAGAGGACCAAGGTATATGTCTGCCAGGGGTAAAGGTTAATGACGTTGTAGAGCGGATATCATCTTTTAAGGGCACAAAAGGTGATATAGTTGTACATGTTGGCACAAATGATATTAAGAGACCGGCAGAATACTTAACAAGTACAGGTCACTGTTGAAAAACAGCCCTGAATTAGGGTTGAATTTGAAAGTGTCTGCAATTCTGCCCAGACACGATAGGAGGGAGTATATGATGAGCGCCTTGTCGATCAATTCGGCCCTGGAAAGATTGTGCAAGGCTCAAGGGATAGAATTCTTACCCTCTATTAAATTTTCTTTAGCCTTCATATATAGACTGATGCTATCGAGGCAGTGTTAGGTGGGTCGGAAAACTGCTAGCTTGGAGGGAGACAAAGACCAATAGATTGACAGTAGCCACTGGCAGAGGTGAAAGAGATTCTTGCACTGCTTCTATTGGAATGAGCAGCAGCCTGGAAAACAAGATGCATGGTATTTCAGAGACTGCTGGGAGTCATTGCGGAACAAGTAAACACATGGGTTGTGTTAGGGTAGCTAAGAATAGAAACTGGTGCATGCATACTTGCGTGTACACCAATGCTAGGAGTTTAGTAAATAAATTTGATGAATTTGAGGTATTGCTCAAAACATCAAAGGCAGATATTGTGGGGATTTCAGAGACGTGGTGTCACACAGATATAAGGAATGCAGAACTCGAATTTGGGGCGTACAACGTCTACAGAAAGGATAGACAGGATAGGAAGGGAGGAGGGGTTATGCTATTAATTTTGTTATCCAGTTATATTGAAGGAGGCAGCAAAGGAAGTAAGCAAACCCTTAGCCATAATTATGAGAGCTTCCTTGGACTCAGGGGAGGTACCCACAGACTGGAGATGTGCAAATGTGACCCCAATTCACAAAGGAGGATCAAAGGCTGACACAAGTTAAGAAACACATAAAATCCAAGGAAGTGAAGCCAGTCGACATCGCTGGACAGTGCAGTGTCGAGTCAGTTTGTGTGACATTGGGAGTAGGAATGTGATGTAGGCCTAATGACTCTGATGAGTATAATAAGAAACTGTACAGGGAAATAGAGTGGGCCAGTAAATCAGAGAGTCTTATAATGGGAGATTTTAATTTCCGTAGTTTAATTTAATTTAACCGTAGCCGAGTGGTCACGAGCGGGAGTGCAGTAGCACACGCTCTTTGAGTAGACCGGGGTTCAAGCCCCTGACTGCTGAATGCGGTCGATCTGCTAACCCGCACTGGACCAGCGTGGCAGATTATGGTCCATTTCCCTCAGCATGAATCGTTGTGGAGGCTTCCATCCTGCAGTGGGTTGATAATGGCTGCACTTTACTTACTTCATACCTTAAGAATCTGCAGATAAAGGAACCACTAGGTGGCAGTGATCACAGTGTGCTGAAGTGGGATTTACTCAAAGAGGAATCTACCATCAGAGATAAAGGGAAGGGTTTTTGCTTTTCATAAAGGTGACTACGATGGTCTGAGACAGTATTTAAATTCTATACAGTGGGACCAACTGATGATGTTACCAACAGCAAATTCAAAATGGGAAGCATTCAAAGAACTTATCTTGGAAGCTACTAGGCTTTTCATACCAACTAAGAAATATTGTTCAAGGTTTAGGATTAAATGGATGTCAGATGAATGGGATACATATAAATTAATGGGTGACATGGAAGCCTATGATAGATATAATCTGGTCTGTAACCAAGTCACAAAGGAGATTAGGCAGGGAAAGGCAGATTATGAGAAATCCTTGGCAAAGGATGCAAAGAAAAACAGAAAAGAGTTCTTTACCTATGTAAACTCCAAAAGGAAAGGGATGAATCAGATTGGTCCACTGGATATTGATGGTTCAACAGTTGAGGATCCTGCTCAGGTGGCTAACAAACTAAACGAGTATTTTGCATCTACATTCACACATGAGGAGTTATTCAGGAAGGGGAATGCCAGAGGTGAAGTAAACTCTGGCAGTGAGCTAGATGATTTTGTAATAACTGAGAGGAAAGTGGAGGAGAAATTGTTGAGGATAAACATAAAAAAGGCATGCGGGTTGGATGGGATCTATCCAGTTATATTGAAGGAGGCAGCAAAGGAAGTAAGCAAACCCTTAGCCATAATTATGAGAGCTTCCTTGGACTCAGGGGAGGTACCCACAGACTGGAGATGTGCAAATGTGACCCCAATTCACAAAGGAGGATCAAAGGCTGACACAAGTAATTATAGACCTGTGAGCTTAACTTCTGTTCCAGGAAAATTAATGGAGGCACTGGTTAAAGAAGCACTGCAGGATCATTTAGACAAGACTTCAGTTATAGCTCAGACACAGCATGGTTTTGTTAAGGGGAAGTCTTGCCTGACCAACTTGATTGGATACTATGATGCAGTCACAAAAGAACTGGATGCAGGGAATAACTTTGATATTATTTATTTGGATCTTAGAAAGGCTTTTGATACTGTTGCACATGGAAGACTGCTGCACAAATTGGAGCAGTGTAGCACTGGAGGCAAATTGCTGCTATGGATGAAGGGATGGTTGAGAGGGAGAAGACAGAGAGTGGTAATCAATGAACACTGCTCATCGTGGATTAATGTTATTAGTGGAGTTCCTCAAGGTTCAGTGTTGGGTTCTTTGTTGTTTTCTGTATTTATAAATGATATTGATGATGTTGATCAAGCTTAATGTCCAAGTTTGCAGACGATACAAATGTTGGCAGAGTTGTTAAGGACACTACTGACGCTCTACTGCTGCAACAGGATCTGGAAAGATTGAACAGATGGGCTGAGAGGTGGTAAATGAAGTTTAACATTGACAAATGTGAAGTACTACATATGGGAAACAGTAACCCCAGAGCAACGTATCAACTCTATGGTATTACACTGACAGTGGTAGAGAATGAAAAGGACCTGGGAATAATTGTGCAGGCAGATATGAAGTTTTCTGAGCAGTGCAGACGGGCTGCAAGAGTAGCTCATGGTGTCTTGTCAGTGATATACAAGAATTTTTCTAGCAGGGATAAGGAGGTGATTATTCCCTTGTATAAGGTAATGGTCAGGCCGCACCTTGAGTACTGTATACAGGTCTGGAAGCTTCATTTCAAGAAGGATGTAGAGCTGCTGGAACGAGTACAGAGAAGGGCAACAAGATTAGTGAATGGAACAAAGGGTTGCTCTTACGAAGAAAGCTTAAGTTTTTAAAATTACAGTGTCTGGAGACTTCGACACCTGGCGATCCAGTTTTTCCAAGCGTTCCGTGAAAGATATCCCAGCTGGCATCGTGTAATTTTCCTAGCATTATTATTTCGTAGCCGTGCATTAGTTTGTTAATTAAAATGAAGTTTTAAAAGATCAGATAAACTTGGGAAACAAAGAAGTATTGCATCATTTTATTTGTTATTTTAAGCTCTTCAAATGGCTATGGCTATCTAAATTTAGTAAAGTTTTAACAGGCGCTATCTTACGTTTAAATTCAACAGTAGTTTTATTAAGAAATAATTCTTATACGATCTCTCACCTTGCAGATGGATTAGGTTATAAATATTACCATTGCTACAAGCATACAAAATAAAAGTGTAAATACATATTAAAAATATAAAACAAACATATACAAAACATTTACAAAATCAATCCTCATCATATCGATATAGTTATGGTTTTAATAAAACAATTTGGAAAAGTAAATTTAAGTATATATTTTCTGAAGTTTATTATTAATTACTAATTTTCATAGTTTTGAAAAGCAACTTTATTCGAATACCTTGTTTTTCTTTCTAAGATCACTCTAAATGAGACTGTAGGAGATGGTTTATGTTACCGAAAAAAAGTGTATTGAGTGGCCACTTTATTAACATAAAACTCCTTGATGTGAGGGCCTAAAGGAGTTGGACAAGATTAAGTAACAGAAAGGCTACATTCAGTCGAATAACAACCCAGTGGTTAACACAGCGGCCTTTCAGAATAACTCAGCCACGTGATAAAGAGCTATAAAAATTCCTCATGCCATCGACGGGATTCAAACTCAGGTTTTTTCCACCCGGTGTGGGGAGAACGAGGATTATGCGAACTGTGCTCCCTACACGGATTTGCTACCTATCTACAAGGGTCCCTACACGAAAGTTAAGGAGTCCAGGATTAACAACAGCCTCAAGCTGGAAGTGAAGATTCTAAAATATTCCTCCACAGTACAAAAAGAAGTTTCATTTGATTTTCCGGCATCTCTTCGATATGAAATCTCACTACGATTACAAAAAATATACAATACTCGAATCGTTTCTGTTTAGAAACATTATTAATAAGGGACAACTACAAGTTATAACCAATTAATAAAGTACTGCAACGTTCCTTATTTGTCTTGACCTTTTAATGGAAATAAAAAAAGAAATGCAGTTTCATTTTCTGTTTTTATTATCCGGGTTTTATTACCAGTGAAGTTAGCCTAGCCTAAGGCGTTTTGTTCATCTTGGTGGAGTCATAGAAAGTGAAAAAAATTCAAGAGATTAGAAATCTTAAAAGGTCACTTCCACTAACCAATATTTGACTTACTGGTGGTAAAGTACTTCTGGGCGACGCTAATAAAAACTTAGAAAAATTCACTAAAAATGTTTCCAAGTGGTTTACTATACTAAGAATTAGTTCTTTGTATACAAAATTTCGACGTGCAGTTAATTACTCAATCTAAACACCGATGGATTGTGCGTAGCTTTATTTTCTACCATCTTACCACTGAGATCATCTAATTTACCACGGACCCTCAATTTTTAATAAATAATATTAGCTCCCTTTCATCCCCCATCCGTGATTATCCCTTTTAGGTACTCCAAGTATTTCGATGTTATTTCTTTTCCCATCTTTGTAAGTTGGAGATTTCATCTCTCGGCTTCTGGAATTCTTCTGTTTTCATTTCGTTTTGAAGGTCGACAGCGACTCTAAGATATAAAGTTTAATGTGTTTTCTATTATTTACGCCTGTCTACTTCTCAAGACTTTTCTTTGATGTATTTTCAGCTTCGTAGATCTCACGAGGCTGACGGAGATTCCTTCGTACAACTTTTCCCTGTAGGCGATTCCCTGCTATTCCCATGTTATCTTTTTTTGTCTGGTTCCTGTTGCCAGTAGTGACCGCTTCTGAGACTTATCGTCGCAATCTTAAATTCGGAGAGTACAAGGTTGTAACTAGAGACGTTAAAAATATAATATATATTTCGCTTTTCAGAACGTACTTATAATCATAGCTGTGGGATGTTCGGACAGACGGAAAATCAAAGATAAAAACCAAGAAATCGTGTGCAAACTAAAAGATTTGAACTTTCTTTATGCACACCTATTCTACGCTGAGCAAACAAGTTGGAAGGACAGGTTCATTTTTAACGATTGTAGTTTTTAACAACATTTATTTTTAAAGAATTCCATTTTCCCTCCTATCAACGTGTGAGGGCCGGAAACAGGAAATTCTGCTAACAGCCAATAAGCGGAACACTCGTTCGGGAGAATTTTAGGTGATAAACACGCTTGAACATGTTCCTAAATATTGGGAACTGAATCTGCTTTCCACAATTTGTTTCCATGATCTGCGTTTTCAAAAAAAGTAGTTTTTCACTTGGAGGGACGTACAGTCCCACAAAAAAATTCTTATGTGAAGAATTTGTTGAAAAATTCATCGATAAAAATCATGAACATGGTTCCTTTCTTCCTGGTAGATTTTTACTGAAGAAAATATTCTTAAAACATATCGGCTTTGCATTCTTACACGCCAGACCAAATCATATTACAAAAACAGCTATTTTAATACATTAAGAAGAAATCTGGCAGTTTCTTTTTTTCAGAAGTTTTTAACCTTTAATTAACGTATTTATATAAAAGCATTCAGAAATTGGTTCGGGACCGAAGTGTCAAAAATCTCACTAACAATTCTCAAACGTTATTACAGAAGTCTCCATGATTATATACTGCAAACGTCTTAATATATTATCTGTGACAGCAAAAAAAAAATCACTTCAACTTTGCACAAAAGACACATTCTCCCCCCAATCCCCGTTAGACTTTTAACATGCCCCATTACGTCATTTGAATGTTTTACTAATTCATGATAATAATGCCCTCAACCAATCACTGAACCATCCATTTCTTTGATTCACGAGTCCATAATTATACCCAATTTGCAGAAGAGTCAATACATTTTGACTGTGGCAAACCTGCAGTATAGCTCGATTGTTTTGTATAGTTTTTAAATACGATTTCATTTCCCAATGAATCAATATATTTTAACGTAAAAGTAATAACCAAGTTCTACCCTGTGGCGAGATGAATAGTAATGCAGATCTAACCTATCATTATTTTAAGTTATGCGCAATCGATCGTTAGTGCCAATGTATAAATGCGTTTAATCTTTGGACAGAGACCATCATTATTATAATGACTACCTCAGAGGAGGTGGGGGGAGTGAAAAGTGCCCTTCTTAAGGGATGTAAGAAAACTTTAGGATTACTGTTAAGAGTCGTGGTAGAAGTGAATGATAAAATAATTTAAAGATATTCTGATTATTATAATTACGACGGCTATGGCTCACTTGGTTACGCTCATCGAGTGAAAGATAAAATAAATCCTTCAAGTGATGTACAAAAGACCATCTTACACAAAGTGAGCAGCGATATAATTCTAAAAAAAATAATAATAATAAATAAATAATCGATTAAATATACGCTGACAAAATTTCCTGCTGAAAAGACTTAATACAACTGCCTGAAAATTTGCATGTCTCACTAGTCAAAAAATTAGAAACATTTATTCAATATCTAGAAGAATCACCTTTGGCATGGATTCCATCAGGTGTCTGAGGAAATCTATCTAATTATCCGTTGACGCCAACTACAAAGGGTTTCTAATCTGTTGGCCACTGACTGTATTATCAATTGATCAAGCGGCTATTGAAAATAAGAACGAGAGCTATTGGATTGGCTGGTGTGGAACACGCTGTTCGGTTGCAATGGAAGAATATTGATGAGTCACTTTATAGGAAAGACTTTTAGGTTCAGTTTGGGAAGCAGTGACAGAACCTGTGTATGGCTACCCTCGCTTTGGTGAAGGGAGTGCTCCTGCCTGTATCCAACAAAAGAAGTCAGTTACAAAAAGAAGCACTCACGTCGGATGAATAACATAAGCAAAATCGTGTGTCAATAAAGTTCCCAGATTGGTAAAATGAAAAGAACTCAAAGTGAAGGAGCTCAGAACTTGTTTATTTTTATTTAAAGTAATCACTACCTGATTGACTGCACTTATTAACACCGCTCTTAACGTTTCTGAAAAGAGTCACCCAAAGATATGCTGTTCAGTTCTGCGGTTACCTTTTTCTTCGTGTCCTCAACATCCTCAAATCTTTCCTTTGAAGGCAGTTTTCACCTTGGAAAAGAGGAAAACGGCCACCGTGAAACCATCAAACGTATTCCGTCCATCTGCTAGATGGACGGAGTAAGTTTGATGGTTGATTTGCACAAGCCATGTTTCGTAAGAAAGTGCTTCACAACAAGTGCGGAATGGACGAGGACATTGTCATGCATTAATAACCAGCTGCTTCCTGATTGGTTTTGTTGTAGGTTGTCAGGCGCATCAGCAACTTAGACAATATTGCGTTGTATATAATAAATCTGTAAACTGCGCGTGTTCTGTGGTCGATTTCCTGTTTGCTAGAAGTGAAAACCATGCTACCCTTGTTTGAGACCAACTAACTCAGTCATGTTATGAAAAATACACATAAAAAGCCCTTGAGTCATTGATAGGATTCGAACCCGGGTCTTTTCTACCCGGTGTGGGGAGGACGATGATGATACTAGTTGCGCTATCTAACCCGAGGGCAGCCTTTTCTCTCGATTTTGCGGTCTTACTCCAGAAATGCGCTTTCATAGCCTTTGAAGCGCATGTACCTAGAACGCAGCATTTACTCTCTCCCCTTCAGGTACAAATTCCTTCTGAATCACTCCGGAAAATATGATAAATATAGTCTTGAACTTTGATTTCTGTAAACGAAACTTTTTGGGCCTTGATGATTTTGAAGTCCATTGCATGCTCTGACACGTCGTCGCTGGGTCGTACTTAAACACCAAACACTTATCTCCAGTGAAAAACAGTCGAGGAAATTAGGATTGCCTGGATGAAGTCTTCGCATGACAACTCTTCGAAGTCTTCACATTCTTCATTGCTTCTGCTTATCTGTGAGGACAAATTTTGCAAATACCTTCCTTTTACCTAAATCTTCATGCAGAATTTGACGAATCGTCTCCTCATTCATATCCAACTCATCAGCCATAATTTTAGGGTCAAACGACGGTATTGCATAATGGCTGTTACAACGAATCAACCGAACAACATGAAATTATTTCGCTACATCCAGAACCCATCGGTATATATCTAAACCTTATCCCGAAGTCACATAGGAAGACGATGTGCCTCTCTGGGCTGCTAAGTGCCCTAGTTTACTTCCTGTTGAGCATGTCTGGGATATAATGGAGCACCTTACAGCAATGCCTCAAAAAGGGTTTCAAAATCCTACGCAAAAAAAACTAAAAGGTTCTGCGGTCCAAACTATTTAATACGAAGCAAAAACACTTACCCGACGGGCGGAAAGAGGGGTGGGGGAGCTTTCACAATCAAAAAAGAAATTCTAACACTTTTTAGTGATCATATAGTTCCTTTAAGAAATCACTTCAGATTATTCTTCTACATTTTGAGGCTGCGTGCGTTTTCTTTCAAATAAAGATGGTCATTTTAGCTGTTTCCATCGTAGGGACATCTTTCAGATGGGCTAGGAAAGTCTCATTTATTTTACACATCCATCTTCCCACAAAGTGAATAATAAAAGTCCCATTTCACTTTGATTTTACTAAAAATTAAACCGCGCATAAATCTACCAAATAAATCGATAAAAAGTACAATTCCTAACTTTATCACTAAGGTCCGCAGCACCACAGTCCCTTATCAGTACACTTTTTATATAAAACTGAAGTGTCAGAGGATCTCTTCTGAAAATACTTGGAACAATGCCAATTTTTAGGGCTTTTCGCCTTTTTTTTACGTCAGAATTTTTTATTAAGTAAATAATTAACTCTTGCAAAAAGTGTTGGAAGTGGTCACGCGAATCTGTATGTTTAATTTCGCCCAGTCTCTCTTGAATAGTTAATTATCTGCACCAGTACTAGCTGTAATAACCGCGACAAGTATCTTTACGCTCTGATTGTCGAAGAGAAAGAAATGGTTAACTAGTTTTGGACTCTCTTTTTATTCAGTTGCGATTGTTCAACTTGATTTAACCACTTCTGTGGGATGGGACAGCAGCGCCTACAATGTTATATTAGAATCACAGAGTAGCGATTCGCTCGAGAAATGTGCTTTGGCGTAGATTTTAAACTATATGAGAAATTAGAGTGTCAAAATTATGTAAAAAAAGCAAGATTACGTGGCGTGAACACAATACTGTTTTGGCAATATGCTTAATAGTTATCGTGAAGCATCTTTATAATGTTGTTATTAGTGGAGTTCCCAGGGTTTAGTGCTCGGGCCATTGTTGTTTTCAATCATTATCAATGATATTGATGAAGATATATCAGGCTTAATGTCTAAGTTTGCAGGTGATACAAAGGTTGACAGGGTGGGTGGTTAACAACGGTCATCAGGGTGGTCTACTGCAATAATAACACGGGTTACTACTTACCCATGTTACCTTGCATTTGTCGATGTTAAACTTCAATTGACAAAATCCGATGAGCTGTCCAGGCAATTCTCTAAGCGTTGTAAACATGTTGCGAGAGCTCATTGGGTTTTGTCAATGATTTACAGAAACTTTTCTAGAAGGAATAAGTAGGTGGTTATCACTTTGTATAAGGCCATGGTTAGGCCGCATCTTGAGTACTGTTACAGTTCTGGAGCCCCCCTTTAGGAAGGATGTAGATCTGCTGGAACGGGTACAGAGAAGGGCAACCAGATTGGTGAAGAGAACAACAGAAAGGCTTCAGTTCTGAAAATTGCAGCGTCTCGAGAACTGGCCCCTGCGGGGAGATCTGATTGAGATGTTTAAAGTCTTGAATGGATTGAGTTAGTTAGCCAATGAAACTGAGTGTCGATTTATCCATCAATAATGCGTACCCTAATACTATAGACTTCCCAAATAACTCTACCTACTCAAATTCCATTAATTATAAACCATCCAACTCCCTCCCCAACTTATTATCTAATCAATTGATAACAATGACATAGAAACCTAAAACATTGTATAATATACCGGATGAGTTTTCCCTCCTCCCTGAATCAACAAGTCCCTTTGATTCCATTGCATTTTCGCAGACTATTGTGTACTCATTAACCCGTTTTTAATTTGACAAAGTAGATTAAAAAGACCGTTTTCCTATTGGCTACTTCGTAAGGAATTAAATTATATGGTCCTTTCAACTACCAAAGAGCACAATGGACATTTTGAATAATTAAAGCAGTAACCGCTCGAATTTCTATCCTCAACAAAATATTATTTCCCAGTCATGCATAGGAATTTTGACTCGCTACATAATCCCGTCATCAGGTCACACAGTCACGTACACCTGTCCACCACTAACAAAACCGTTTTTCTTCCGGATGTGTAGCTGGCTGTCAGAAAGTTCATCAATCTTCGATGAATATCTTCACTTCTTTTGTACTCTTCAACTACATGTTTCATCCGTGCAAGTTTAGCAAAAAAAGAAAATAAAAAAAGCACTGGCTCCTAAGTCTAATCGGGAATTCATCCTAAGGATGATTAAAGGCATGGGATGATGCATTAGCTCGTTATTATTCCTTTTCAATTTATATACAGGTAGCATTTACCAAAAAAGACAAATGTTTTAAATTTCAGTGGCAGAATAAATCCTTTGAAAATGAGAATAAATATATGACGGCCTTATTTACATCACCAACTTAATATTAAAGCACTTTTTCGATTCTTTGAAGCATTTCACCAAGAAACTACTTAATGTTCACACTTAGTTTTCAAACGAAACACACATTAATTGGATGAAAAACTCTAACATAGATGTCGTCAAAAATTTCGATCTTTTTGGTTAGAAAATTAAAAGATTTCATCGAACGACCACATCCACACCAACTACTTGGGCTCCAGTTAGGGCTTACAAAATGTAAAGTGTGACTCAAAATTTCCCCATTACAGTTAATCAGTAGCCAAGACTGCTCCATGCCATCATTTTGTCTAGGGTTTGGTTCGAAGATTGCGTGCTACAACCACTCTGATATTGTTCTCTTTAACACAACTATCACGTTCTTTTTGATATATTCTGTCTTTTTCAGAGATGTTTTAGAGTAAACAAATTACTTCTTTTTTTTCATCGTGAACTAGATATACTTCGTGGTCGAAAATATTCCACTTATAAAGAATCCATCGCTTATTTGAGTAGCATCTGAATCCTACAAAATTAGACTCATTGTAAGAACGGCTGATAACAAGTGTTGTCGCATGTTTTCCTTTGGGTCTTTTCATTATTTCGAATTCTCTCCGGTCTTTGTAATACATTCACCAATAAGCTAGAATGGCATTTGCAATGGATTTTAATATTATGTACCACATACATGTAAACTACTACTTTTATCGGAAAGATGATCTCTTTGGCAGAGGAAAAACGATAAAAGAGTCTTCGATACGATGTAGCGCACACATTAATTTCAGACATGCACGTTCGGAAAATTGTATGTCCAAACTTCATTAAACGCTCTACAGGAACACAAATCACCAAAGATATCCAAAACTGTATAGAACGCGCCGCACACGCGACCACCCTAACGGTAAACATCCTGTCTTGAAGATGAATAAATATGCGCAAACTGACTACTGTATTTTAATCAAATCCTGGCACAGGAAGTCTTATGTATGGACAAGGAACAACTTGACGACAGATCACCCATAATTTCACCGAAAATGAACCCTCCATGGACTATCAATAAACTCTTCTGGCACGGTACACTATTCTAAAGAAGACCGAATCAATATGCATGAAAAGTTTACAACTCCCAATCGATTTGCTAGTTTGCAACGGCAAACCAAAAATCCATTTAGGGTTTTTCAAATGCAGATGCTTATGATACAGCATATCCTTGTCGACAGCCAGGAGTCGACTGCCATGCACTTAGCTGTTCGATAAGTTCGCAATAGCGATGCAAACATGCACGCAGGGACGTTTATTTAGTTAATAGGTATCTTGGGTTGCTGTGATACAGGTTCGATTGCAGATGAGATATATCCCTGATAAAAACTTGCCAAACGTATCATTCAAACACGTGCCATTCTGTAATATTGTCAGGCGGTATCCCCCGGCTACTAATGATCTCAGAAGCAATTTCTTAACCAGATGATGGAGTATGGTTGCAGTGCTGAAGAGAATTGACAAAACAAGGAAACTCTATATTCTTACTGTGAGAAAACACGGGGCACCTGTCACTAGATTATGCGCAAGGTACAATTGATATAAATGTACACGCAAAATAATAAAAAAACTCCGTAGTTTATGTATAACTGTCCTCCCAACAAAAGAAGCAAGTCTCCTTATTACAGTACAGCTAGAAATAATCCACGCTAAGTTTTCTAAATCTAAAAAAAGTATATTTTAAAGTTGTTTCTAAAATCTCCGGCGATATTTTGTAGGCTTAGCTCAGCTTAGAAGCAGATTACCATTTTGCGAATGAATCTTTCAAAACTTCATGGTTTGTAGCTTTATGTCGTAGAAGAGAATCACTAGATGGCACTGCTGAGATGAGAGGCAAAATGTCAAAGCTGAGGTCACAGAACTACACAAACAAGAAATTTTACGACGGGCCTCTCTTGATAATGCAAACCCACGTTTCCTCTAGGAACTAGGCTCATTTCTGTTATTGTCCCACCAACTTCTTCCCCCGAGTTGGGAGAGAGATGATTGCTGCTGCCCTCTCAGTGATTTAACTGGCACGTGATTATTACGCACAGTGAATTCGGTTTGCAAAAATCACAACCGGTTTCGTGCTCTACTCAAGAACGTATACAGATCTTATATCTATGGGCATAGCTAGTTTATTGATATGAATATGCAACGATAGTTACTTCATAGCAAATCTTTCATGGCCACAAGCGAGGAGTACACCCCATGCACAAATGGTAGTAAATCAACTGATAAATGAGTTGTGTTGGGTCGCTGGTTAACAGCAACCGGCGTCTTACGTAGGGGATTTCCAAAATTTGATAGAACGATGGAATCTTTCAAAACTTCATGGTTTGTAGCGAGAGATTTAAGAGATTTGGCGATTGTGTTGAACCATAAATACTATATTCACATCACATTCTGCTTGTTTGGTCCTTTACCGACCCTTCCTCAGACTGCCTATCTGAGGGGCATTCCATTTTAGTTTTAAATATTTAACGATCTCATGGACATATCAATCGGAAATTGGCACGCATGCGCCAAACATTTTAAGGTCGAATGCTACTTCAATCACTTTGAAAAAGAAGAATTATATGGACCTTCATATACGAGTATTCACACTTTATTTTTCCAAATTTTAAAGTTCTATAAGTTTGGACCTTTTGGATCCAGGGTGCCATAATTTGTCAGACTTAGATAAGCCACGCTATTATTCTATACTATTCATTAAAAGTTTTATCATTTATTCGTTTTATTACCTCTTATAATTTTCTTTTTAACCTAAAATAGAAATATTTTCTATTTTTAATTATTTTGCTTCTCTAAGGAGAACTATATATTCTCCCAGAACTTAACTCAACAAACTATATAAAAATTTAAAAACATTTCGAAAAAAAAAAAAAAATTCAAACTGTAATACGATTTGTCTGGTGTTTACTATAAGACGTAACAAAGAATCCATAATATTATTACAATTTTTAATGAAAAGCAAAGTTTTCATAAACTGAAAACAAATTGAATTCCAAATACACCATTTCTTGAGGTAATTCTCTATAGACGGTAAATACTTGAGAAGCATCAACACAATGCTAATTACGTGTTCTGTCTGGTCATTAAGTAATTAGTAATTAGCCTATGCACGAGAAATTCGATAAAAATCCAATCACATTGCTTCGAATTTGGCAAGGGTACTCATTATAAGTTTGCTATAAAAAATCTTAATACGTTATACTGAAAACAAACAAACAAATAATGTCCCCAAAATGTTTGTTACCCAATAAGCAGGGGCAAGGAATAAAAGAGGACAGAATTGAAGATTTCTGGGACATTATAATAAAATAAAATATCTCTTATGACTGACGATAAACTCATAAGAGAAATGGAGATTTCTTTTACATTTTCCAATATGTAAGTTATATTCAATTCTATTTTAAAAAACTTGGCGAATTTTCACGTCTCCCAGGTGACTAACAACCTTCAGTTTTCTTATCTACCTGTAGGATTAAGTTCCTCAGTAAGCTGTTTTGTTGATTTTCAGTAATAAAATACCAGTTACTGTTTAAAATTAACTGCAAAATTTTCACAATGTTTTATTTAAATCAAATCCCCCTTTTCTATACAAAATAACGAAAAGAATCGATTCTTGTCAGATACTTTAGTAGTGTTTGCAACCTCTCGAAGAACACGCAATGTGTGTGTTTGGTTAACTGTCATTAAAATTTAACCAGGTCACAAAATAAAAGCATTATTATCTAGTGAATGAATATTTCAGTTTCCGACTATATTTATGACCCACAATTTATTGTATTAAATAAAATATTACACGGAAATTTAAAATATAATACACAGTCCGAGTTTATAGAGCCTAACTCTAGTAAATAAGTTTAAAATGTAGCTTATAACTAATACCGTAAAAAAATGCATGAATGTATTTCAAACTATAGTTCTCCGTGACAAACTAGCAATTTTTGCGCCATCTACTGGCGATTATACTATGTTATTTATTAATCAGTCAGATTTTCAAGACATGAAAATCTGACTCAAACTCAAACTCTGACTTTAACTCAAACTGGAAAAATTATTTTCCAGTTTGAGTTAAAGGCTCTGATGAAGGGCTACTCAACAACTCGAATATTGTAATATCCAAGAAATAGTTCGGAAATCTATGAATTTGCAGTTTAATTCAGGCAGTTTCAACGTGATGCAGGCCAGCACGTTCCCCTAAGGCAGGGGTCGGCAACCTTTTCGATCAAATTTTAAAAAGAGAGAGAGAGAATCCGAAAAGCCGTCCTCAAGCTGGGGGAAGTTTTTCAAGGAATGGAATAGAGTGGGAAGGAGTTTTATTAAAAAAATATATATATTTTTTGAAATATTATTTATTAATATTTTAATTAATCCAATTGGGTACGAATTAATGTGACTTTTGCTGCTGAACTTCTTAAGCGAGTCTTTCAACATCTGGTGAGTACGCTGTAATTTTCATCTTTAAAGATGCTGAGAGACTCGCATTGTTAAGACGGTTTCTTGATTTATTTTTAATATAGTTCATGTTAGAAAGTTCATTTTAATTACACTCCACATGTCCTTGATTTTTAAGTCCTCTAACTGCATTTTAAATTGTGCTTCATGTGGGCTTAAAGTTAAAGAGCCCCCCCTTTGTTCCCTTCAAACAAAGGTTGCTACAACCTTCCTAAAATTAGGAAGGTTGTAGCAACTCTACAACCTTCCTAAAATGAGGTTTCCAGACCTGTACGCAATACTCAAGGTGTGGCCTGACCAATGCCTTATACAAGGGTATAATCACCTCCTTATCCCTGCTCGCAAAATTCCTGTATATCATTGACAAGACCCCATGACCTGCTCTGGCAGCCTGTCAGAAAACTTCATATCTGCCTGCACAATTACCCCCCAGGTCTCTTTCATTCTCCACTGCCCTGAGTGTAACACCACCAGTCGGTACATTTCTCTGTGGTTACTGCTACCCATATGCAGTACTCTGCATTTGTCAATGTTAAACTTCTGTTGCCACTTCTCAGCCCATCTGCACAACTTATCTAAATCCAGGTGGAGTAGCATACCGTGTTTACTGTCGTTAACAACCCTGACAACCTTTGTGTCATCCACAAACTTGGACATTAAGCTTGATATACCTTCATCAATATCATTGATAAATATACAAAACAACAATGGGCCCAACACTGAACCCTGGGGGACACCACTAATAACATTAGTCCACGTAGAGCAGTATCCATCGATTACTACTCTTTATCTTCTCATATTCAACCATCCTTTTATCCATTGTACCAACTTGCCCTTAATGCCATACTGCTCTAATTTGTACAGTGGTCTTCCATGTGCAACAGTATCAAAGGCTTTCCTGAAATCCAAATATATGATATCAAAATTATTTTTTGCATACAGTTCCTTTGTGACAACATCATTGTACCCATGCTGTGTCTGAATTATTGCTGCTGTCTTGCCTAGATAATCCTGCAATGCTTCTTTAACCAGTGACTCCATTATTTTCCTTGAAACAGAAGTCAAACTAACTGGTCTGTAATTACTCGTGTCACCCTTTGATCCCCCTTTCTGAACTGGAGATACATTTGTACATTTCCAGTCCGTAGTGACTTCCCCCGAGTTCAAGTATGCTCTCTTAATTATGGCTAAGGGTTTGCTTAGTTCCTTTGCCACCTTCTTTAATATAACTGGATAGATCCCATCCACCCCAGGTGCCGTTCTTATGTTTAACTTCAACAATTTCTCCTCCACTTTGCTCTCAGTTATTACAAAATCATTTAGAGTGTGATAAACATCTGGTCCTCTTCTCCTTGAATAACTCGTCATGTGTGAATGTAGATACAAAATACTCATTTAGTTCGGCAGCTATCTGAGAATGATCATCTACAGTCAAACTATTTATATCAAGTGGACCAATCTGATTCATCCCCTTCCTTTTAGAGTTTATATAAGTAAAGAAGTCTTTGCTGTTTTTCTTTGCATCCTTTGCCAAAGATTTTTCATAATCTGCCTTCGCTTGCCTAACCTCCTTTGTGACTTGTTTACAGACTAGCTTTTATTTACCATAGGCTTCTGTTCTGTGTCGCCTGACAATTTATGTACATCCCATGCATTTTTCTTCTCTGCTACGAGTTTCATTAGTTCATCTGACATCCATTTAGGCCTAAACCAAGAACAGTATCCAATAAATCCACAAAAGTGTTGTTAGTGTGCGAGTGACCAACCCACAAGTTCCAATCTATATCTGGGAAGTTAAAATCCCCAATTATAAGACACTCTGATTTACTTGCCCACTCTATTTCTCTGTACAGTTGTTCACTGTACTCATCAGAGTCATTAGGCCTATAACAAACTCCTACCCTTAA